>NC_137114.1:43240773-43585773 GCF_949357685.1 Gobio gobio
AACAATGTGGAGGTTGGTGGCACATGTTAAATTTATGTCCACAAGAATGACCGGACTCAGGGTTTCCGAGCTGAACATTGCCCAGAGCATCACACTCCCTCCACCAGCTTGTCGTCATCCCAAAGGGCATCCTGGTTCCATCACTTCCCAAGGTAAACGTCACACACGTAGCCATCCACGTGATATAAGAGAAAACGTGACTCATCGGACCAGGCGACCTTTTTCCACTGCTCCAAGGTCCAGTTCCTGAGACTCATGTGCCCATTGCAGGCGCATTCGTTGTGACGCATTCCTCCCATAACCATCATCCCATCACCTTCCAATGGCTCGGACCAGACTGGATAGCTTCATTGCCCTCGTGCATCAATGAGCCTTGTGACTCCTTCCTCCCCTGTTGGTAGATCCTCACCACCGCTGACCGGAAGCAACACACAATCCTTGACGTTTCAGAGATACTCTGACCCAGTCGACTTCCTATATCAATTTGTCCCCTGTCAAAGTCGCTCAGATCTTTATTCCTGCCCGTTTCTCCTGCATCCAACGCATTGATTACAAGAACTGGTGATTTCTCACCATCTTATCTACCCAGGGGTCCGTTCTTCGTACCTCTTTTAATACATCTGAGATGATTTGACAGATCCCAGATTCCCAGATCTTTTAATCGTGATAACTGATCTCTGGCTGATTTGATTCTTCAAACGAATTTGTGGCTAGGATTAAAATATCTGGATTAAGTCTGTCTGAGATTACTGGGCGTTCCTGGTATTACTGAAAAGGGCAGATGTATCGATACTCGAAACAACGATCAGCAGTGCAGCAATTGGCTGGCGGCAAGACAGCAACGTAATCACATCATAATTTAGAAAAGCATTTTTAAAGTCATTATAATGCATTATAAAACTCAATAAATTTCGTAAAGTAAAAAGTAAAACTTTACAACAACAAAAAAGGAATTCTGGACCTGTATAAGGAAACAGCCAAACGACCAAACCAACATAAAAGTTATAATAGATAAATTACCTTTTTTTTTTTACAAGATTCCCAGTTATTTATATTCACGATTTTATAGTATTTGTACACCCTTTACATTTTTATTTCAATGTTGTAATTAGCAATGTATTAATTCAAGTTTCTTAAGGGTCAAGATCAAGTTATCCTGCGCTGCATCAAGCCATCCCATAATAGTCACTGTTCAAATTAATGCACATTAACTACAGTATGTGTTTGAGACTTTAATAACATTATAAAGTAATTATTCAATCAAAAATAAATATTTCAATCAAGTGGCTTTGTCTATAGTATTATATACAGCATTATAATATTATTTTCAAATACATTTTTTAAATATTATTGTCCCTGGTTCAGTAAGAAACTCTAGTAATAAAGTAGCAGTGGTTGGGACGAATTTGAAGTATCAACGCTGCTTTAAAAGATGCAATCTAATCCTGTTTACATGAAATAAGCCGCTCGCGAGCAGGTTTAATCTTAAGGTTCTGTTGCTATGACAGCAAGTTCAGGATGAGCTTCGAAGAACCAAACAATCCAAGATCATGCCAAATTATCAACAATCAAATCCAGCTAACTGAGTTAATGACGTACGAAGAACGGACCCCTGATTTATGTGGTCTAGTTAGATGATCAACAATATTCGTTTAATCTGTGACATGTCATAATGTTTTGGCTCATCGGCGCATGTATATGCTGTATACATGTCATGCTAGTAAGAATTGGGGCAAAGTCCCATAATGTTGCTTGTAAAAAATCAATTCTGTGTAAAAAAGATTAATGCAAAAAATGAAAAAAAAAATACGGAAGTGGTTAGGTCGAAGCAATAATAAAAAAATAAAACCATCTCAAGATTAAAGTCATTATAATGCGAGATTAAACTCGTTAAATTTCAAGAAAAAAGTCGAAATGCAATGTTGAAAATAAACTCATTAAATTTGAGAATAAAGTCATTGTGTTTCGAGAAAAAACGGGACATTAATCATTAAAAATGACTAATCTCCAGATGGTTTTATTAATTTTTTTATTGTACAAAAAAAAAAAGTAGTTACGTTATAAATTAAGCAAAAAGTAATAATTTTGTTTGTTTATTGAAATTATCATTTTATTTGTAGGGTAATGAAGAAAAGGCTTTGTGTGTTATCCCGTTCATAACATCTCCTAAAGAGGAGGAGAGACTGATAGAAGGCTGCGTAAGGGTGAGTCTATCCTCTCTTTTGGTTTCTGTGTTCATTGTTCACATAAAATCAAGATAATCTACAGCTCTAAATGTCTCCTGACATGGTTATTTCCCCCCTTACAGCCTGTTGTGAAACTGCTTTACAACCGAGGTAACAACAAATATTCCTATACAAGGTAAATACAAGTGTTTGATCATTCGTCACCTTTTGGAGAGGTTCAGATAGCTTCTACTGTCAATGCTTATCTTTTTGATTGGTTTTATCTCCTTCAAAAGCAACTCGGATGACAACCTACTCAAGAATATCGAGTTGTTTGAGAAGCTGTCCCTGAGCTACAGTGGTCGTGTACTCTTCATTAAAGATGTCATTGGAGACGAGATCTGCTGCTGGTCTTTTTACGGACAAAGCCGTAAACTAGCAGAAGTCTGCTGCACATCCATTGTTTATGCCACTGAGAAGAAGCAGACAAAGGTAAGTCCTGTTTGAAAAGGGATTTGTGACCAAAATGAGTCGAAATGCGCGCGGGCTACAGGCAAAACAAGTGAAAAAAATGTCAATTTTGGTCAAATTTGAGGTTTTCACAAAAACCGTCTAGTTATCTCGATGCTCCTAATAGCAATGCAATATTTAAAAGTATATTTATTTGTACGTTTTCTGAGAGGAGTACTTTCCTTTGTCAATGAAAAATGCAGTTTTTCTTTGCTTGCTTCTCGACCACTGGCGCTTTCCCTCAGCACAAGTTTGGTATCTTTTTAAAGCGCAGCATTCCAACTTTTTTAAAGGGTTACATCACCCAAAAAAGAAATTTCTGTCATTAATTCCTCATCCTCAAGTCGTTCCAAACCCGTAAGACCTTAGTTCATCTTCGGAATACAAAGTAATATATTTTTGATTATATCCGAGAGCTTTCTGACCCCCAATAGACAGCAACACAACGTCCACTTTTAAAGTCCAGAAAGGTAGGAAAGACACTGTTAAAGGAACACGCCATTATTTTTGAAAATGGGCTCATTTTCCAACTCCCCTAGAGTTAAACAGTTGAGTTTTACTGTTTTCGAATCCATTCAGCCGATCTCCGGGTCTGGCGGTAGCACTTTTAGCATAGCTTAGCATAGATCATTGAATCTGATTAGACCGTTAGCATCTCGCTCAAAAATGACCAAAGAGTTTCAATATTTTTTCTATTTAAAACTTGACTCTTCTGTAGTTACATGTACTAAGACCGACGGAAACTTACTATCATTCCTGCGTAATAATCAAGGAACTTTAATATTACGCAGAGCCTGAAAATAGGCTTCCGTCAACATAACCAAAGTGACAACCTGCTTGCACAGAGAGTGTGCTGGGGACTATTTTCAGGCGCTGTGTAATATCATTGCGCCGCTGCACTCATGGTACGGCAGCAAAGTTCCTTGATTATCACACAGGAATGAGAGTATAGTACCTAGCCATATCGGCCTAGAAAATTCTTGGTCCGAGCCAACAGTCTTAGTACATGATGTAACTACAGAAGAGTGAAGTTTTAAATAGGAAAAATATCGAAACTCTTTGGTCATTTGAGCGAAATGTTAACGGTCTAATCAGATTCAATGATCTATGCTAAGCTATGCTAAAAGTGCTACCGCCAGACCCGGAGATCAGCTGAATGGATTCAAAAACGGTAAAACTCAACTGATGTGTTCCTTTAAAATAGTCCATGTGACTCCAGTGGTTCAACCTTAATGTTAAGATGTGACGAGAATACTTTTTTGCGCAAAAAACAAACTAAAATAACGACTTTATTCAACAATCTCTTCTCTTTCGTGTCACTCTCCTACACGATTCACGTAATGACGTATGGCCGCCGTTCTGCCAAAGAAGATCTGCACTGTGAATAGCCCAACATGAATCACGCATTGTTGAATAAAGTATTATCGTCGCTTCATGACATTAAGGTTGAACCACTGTAGTATTGTTGTCAAAAGCACTTTTTTAAAAAATGTGATGCTTTGAGCACGGTTAAGCAGACCCGTAAACACCTCTGATTGCCTATTATGCTCACACGCTCGTCTGTGATTGGCTACAATGACCTGCGCTTCAAAAACATGTTGTAAATATACATCAGTGATGCTCTTCACCGAGCGCTTACACAGATACACACGGGAGCGTTTGAATACAGGTGCCTATCAGCCTACCGGTCCGATGGTTGACGCCTGCTTGTGCTTTCAGACGCTCCCGCTTTCAAAACACTTTCGAACACTTCCGTGTGCTTTCAAATGCTCCCGTGCATGCGACTTTCCAGTTCCCACTGGATTTCATCCTCCGCAAATAAACGTAATAAAGCCTAAACCTCGTCGTCGGTCCATCTGTCGTATTTTTTAAACTCCATTGTTGATTCCAATAGCAAACTACTCTTACTGCACACACCACAACAGACTTTTAGGTTGAAATAAAATGCTGCGTGAGCTCAACCAATCAGCATATTTAGCGCCCAAGTCCCACCCACCAAAATTCCTGAACTATTGAAAAAGTACTACCTCGCGAACATGGCCATTTTGAGGGGGAAATCTTTACTCAGAACTTCATTTAGACCCCGGTTCCTGCGGTCGAAACACACAGAGTACCAGCCCAAAGTCCCTTGTTCCTGGGGAAAGTTCCCGCGGTGTAGACCCGGCTTTTGGGTCTTGCAAGTGGTAATTACATAGCTGTCTATGGAGATGTCCGAGAGCTTTCGGATTTCATTAAAAATATCTTAATTTGTGTTCCCGAAGCTGTACGAAGGTCTTACGGGTTTGGAACGTTATGAGGGTGAGGAATTAATGACCGAATTTTCATTTTTGGGTGAAATAACCCTTTAATGTTAAAGGATTAGTTCACTTTTAAATAAACTTTTACTGATAATTTACTCACCCCCATGTCATCCAAGATGTCCATGTCTTTCTTTCTGCAGTCGAAAAGAAATTAAGGTTTTGGATGAAAACAGTCCAGGGTTTTTCTCCATATAATGGACTTCAATGGGCTCCAAACGGTTCAAGGTCCAAATGACAGCTTCAGTGCAGCTTCAAAGGGCTTTAAACGATACCAGACGATGAATAAGAGTCTTATCTAGCGAAACGATCCGTTTCTGCGAGAAACCGAGCAGTTTATGCTATTATTTTACCTCTTAACAGACGACACAATCGTCTCTGAGCTCCGCCATCACTTCCGGAAAGTGAGGTCAAATTAGATCGTGGTCATAGATGTATACGTAGATGCCTCATTAGCGAATGCACAGATCAGTAGAATGAGGCATCTACTATCGATATATCTATGACCAAGATCGAATTTGACCTCACTTTCCGGAAGTTATGGCGGAGCTCAGAGGCGATCGTGTCGTCTGTTAAGAGGTAAAATAATAGCATAAATACTGCTCGGTTTCTCGCAGAAACGGATCGTTTCGCTAGATAAGACCCTTATTCATCGTCTGGTATCGTTTAAAGCCCTTTGAAGCTGCACTGAAACTGTCATTTGGACCTTGAACCGTTTGGAGCCCATTGAAGTCCATTATATGGAGAAAAACCCTGGACTGTTTTCATCCAAAACCGTAATTTCTTTTCGACTGCAGAAAGAAAGACATGGACATCTTGGATGACATGGGGGTGAGTAAATTATCAGTAAAAGTTTATTTAAAAGTGAACTAATCCTTTAATCAAACAAATGTGGTATCATGGATTTGGTTTTGACTTGGTGTGTGTCAAATTTGGTGTTATTACCAGGGATTTTAAGGTATGGTTTCTAGGTGGTTTTGTTTTGGAACCTTCAGAAAACTTTATCTCGATTTTTCTCCAAATTGACTTTGCTCCCGTTGTCGACTTCAAACGTTCAGCTCGGTCATTTTTTTGTCCGATTCCAACAAATTATACATCATAGAGAATGTGGAAATAACACTACCTCATTTTTGCTCATTGCGACTCATTTTGCTAGCACGGGTCACATTTGTAGAGACACTTTCATCGCCTATTCAAATGTAACAAATGTATTCTTTAGGATGAACCCCTTGAGATGCATCATCTCGTTTTCAAAGGGGTCCTAATACACAAAGTTAAATAACACAAAAAAAATAACAACAGTCACCTAATCCAAACCAACAGACTCACCACTACAAAATTAACCCATCATTTTTTTTTTTGCCTAGCATAAATAAGTATAATCTTATCATCTAAAGCAATTACAGCAAGTTTCAAAACAACAAAATAAACAATTTTTAAACATATAAAATTAAGTCAAGGATCGTACTTTTAAAGGTAAATTATTCCAATCAGCAGGAGCCTTAAACCTGAATGCTTTCTTCCCAGAGGTTTTGTTAACTAAAGGGGTGAAGAAGAAAAAAATAGTGTGACAAATGTCTTAAATGATATGATAAAGAATATGGATTCAAATACTGTCTCAAATAAGTGGGGTAATTAAAATGTATACATTTGAAGATAAATTGCAGCCAGTGAAGATACCTTCTAGTATTGAGAAATGTATCACAGAAGAGCTCTTGTAATGCTCTCAGGTTGAGTTTCCAGAGGCACGGATCTACGAGGAGACGCTAAATGCCCTGCTTTACGAGACGCTCCCGGTCCCAGATTACTCCCTGTTGGAGGCCACCCGCAGACGGACCAATTGTTGCTCACACAGTGAAGAGGAGGAGGCCGTGGAGCTGAGGGAGCGTGTGCGTCGCATCCACATTAAAAGATACAGCACTTATGATGACAGACCGCTTGGACATTAGCCTAACTGTGAATTGAGGCTTCCAAGAATTGCCTCAGTTTTCACAGCGTCTCTGGAGAACACTAAACTACCAGCACCGTGGAACCACTTTGTAATTTGCCGCCGGTACAGATTGCTGCTTTCTTGACAATCAGTGTTTCGAAAATGAAATCCGGCTTGAACATTAATGTGAACAGAACACAAAAAGGTTGAATTAGCATCAATTCCTATATTTTAATTTATTATGTTTTTTTTTTTTTTTTGGAAAACACTGCATTTTTAAATAGTATTTACTAACTTAATCATAGAATGTTTTGATGCCAAGATAAATCCGCCAAGTAGTACATCAGTCTGTTTCTGCTTACCGT
The DNA here is from genome assembly GCF_949357685.1 of Gobio gobio. Taxonomy (NCBI): domain Eukaryota; kingdom Metazoa; phylum Chordata; class Actinopteri; order Cypriniformes; family Gobionidae; genus Gobio; species Gobio gobio. The sequence goes on from NC_137114.1 coordinate 43,248,041, forward strand.
ACAGGATCATGTACTCTTGTTACAATCTTGCCTTATGCCTACATTAATTATCCATACTGTGATTTAAGATGGGATTAATATAGGAAATAGATTTGAAAAGAAATTATGTTTATGGACTTGGGGTGTTGCATTTGGGAAAATGAGATTGTAGTGTTTGATTGTTTTGTCTAGTGTGATAATAAGAAAAGTGATTTGAATGCCTAAAAAAAATGAATGAACGTGCCTTAAGTTTCCTGCTCTAATTATTTTAAATTTGTAAAAACTTAAAGGGATAGTTCACCCAAAAATGAAAATTAGCCCATGATTTACTCACCCTCATTCTAGTTGTATATGACTTTCTTCTTTCAGACGAATACAATCAGAGTTATATTAAAAAAGTCCTGGCTAATCCAAGCTTTATAATGGCAGTGAATGGTTGTTTTTTGGTTTTGAAGTCCATAAAAGTGCATCTATCCATCATATAACTGCTCCACACGGCACCGGGGGGTTAATAAAGGCCTTCTGAAGCGAAGCAATGGGTTTGTGTAAGAGAAAAATCCATATTTAAAACTTCCGCTAACTGTCGTACGCGCGTTCACGAGAGACTGGCGTTCCAGTGTATGACGGAGGATTCAGGCGTAGCGCAAGTTCTGCTGACGAACGCGGAAACGCAGAGGATAGAGCAAAACAAAACTTAGTTCTCGAGAGAACTTGCATATTCTCACCGGAGCCTCCAATGTCATACGCTGGAACGCCAGTCTCTCGTGAACCCGCGCACGACAGTTAGCGGAAGTTGGAGATTACAGTTTGTAAAGTTTTAAATATGGATATTTTTCTTACACAAACTCATGGCTTGGCCGTGTGGTGCAGTTATATGATGGATAGATGCACTTTTATAGACTTCAAAACAAAAAACAGCCATTAGAAAAGCTTGGAAGAGCCAGGACATTTTGTAATATAACTCCGATTATATTCGTCTGACAGAAAAAAGTCATATACACCTAGAATGACTTGAGGGTGAGTAAATCATGGGCTAATTTTCATTTTTGGGTGAAAAAATGGTTTGCCCATACAATGAAAGTGGGGTCCAAAACAACTCTAGACCTCTTTGACTGTCAATGTATGAACAAATATACTTCACTCTCTCGTGAACGCACATACGACCGTTAGTGGAAGTTGGAGATTACAGTTTGTAAAGTTTTAAATACGGATATTTTTCTTACACAAACGCATGGCTTGGCCGTGTGGAGCAGTTATATGATGGATAGATGCACTTTTATGGACTTCAAAACAAAAAGAGCCATTAGAAAAGCTTGGAAGAGCCAGGACATTTTTTTTATATAACTCTGATTATATTCGTCTGAAAGAAAAATGTCATATACACCTAGAATGACTTGAGGGTGAGTAAATCATGGGCTAATTTTCATTTTTGGATGAACTTTCCCTTTAAATAGTTCAAAGTTCATCCGAAAAAAATGTTTGCCAATACAATGACTGTCAATGTTTGAACACACAATAATGGAGACATTTTTGAAAATACCTTATGTTTTAGTTGTGTTACAGGTCAGGTATGTAATTTTATCCCAGTAACTTCAAAGGCAAATAATAAATTGTACATCAAAGCCCTTAAACGGCTTCTAAATATTCAGCATCAGCTCAATAGCTTAATTTGGATGCACCTGTGCCATTTATAGGTGATGATAGCTATCTGTGCCTTCCACAACAGGATGCGAGACTATAACCATCATGCATCACGTATCTTCTCATCCAATAGGTCATAGGAACATCATGTCTTGGTGAACGCCTGACAATGCCTGATTAGTTGAACCACCTCAAGCGCCTCCATCTGAGCTGTCAAATGTGGAGGGGAGCTAAAAATAAGTCGTGAAGAGATTTCTCCCATTGATCAACAATGAGGAGGGGGCGGGGCCAGCGGCGATTGCGTCATAAAGGAACCGAAGATGGCTTCACGACGCGCTACGGCAGTGCTCAGATGCGTCAACGCTCAGCTGTCAGTACACACGCTTATGAAAAGGAAGGAAGAGTAAAAAAATATATATATATATAGCGAGCCGTTCAGATTTATGCCTCCAGCCAGTTTATGCTGCACTTAGGTTGTTTAACAATCAGGGACAATGGGTTCGACTACAGATGAAGAATTGAAAGAGAAATTACTATGGAACGTCAAAAGAGAAGTAAGTATGATTCTCTTAGTTTTGATTGCATGCTGAAAACATGATGATATTGCATGCTTTGTTGTTGCAATGTGCATCCGAATGAAGTGCATGCATATGGAAGTTTCGGATGCGCTGATGCAGTGAATCAATGTATAACGAGTCACATTTATGAGTCTCTTATAGGTTCACATTCAAACCCGTTCACCTGTAGAGCTGGAGGGTTCGGGTATTTCCGTCCTCGTCCGCGTATAACTTAATAATGGCTATGGGAGACCGTGATTTGTAATCAATGGTTTCTGCGGTCATCGTGCAAACGGCTCAATACAGCCTAAACCGCATGGACGAATACGTTTTTATTGTCGAATGTGCTCCTGGTCGTTTGCAATGTAAACAAAAACGAGCCGAGACCGATTTTCCATTGACGGAGGGTCTGAGCGCTCAGAGCACGCGAGGTTTATTTATAAGAGAAAGGGCTGGTTACAAGAGATCGGTTGCATTGGTAACTCTGGATTGTGTGATTTATTTTCTTTTTATTGCATGCAGAGAAAAAAGACTTTGTGTGTAAACTCAATTTTCCAGCGGTTTACACATTCATTTCAATGACCTAAGTTTTTATTTTATGTGAGGGGATGTTAAATTCGTATAATATTGAACCAGTATGGCTGTTGTTGGTTTACACTAGTATAGGTTGAATTGGTCAGGGCATACTTTTGTAATGTATTGTAGCTTCAAAGTCATTATTTAAGACTGTCTAATTCGACTACTAGATTCAACTATGTAAACCGGGATATGCCCGGTTTCACAGACAGGGTTTAGATTAAGCCGGGGTTAATTGGGCTGAACATTACTGATGTGCATCTTGAGACAAAACAACGGCACCGACATATTTTAGGAAATGTCTTTGCAAGTTGCTTTCTGTAAAAACAGCTGGGACTAGTTTAAGCATTGTCTGTGAAACCAGTGGAATATGCCTGTGTAAAACAATCACGGGTTTATTTTGCAATAATTTCCAGCATATTGTTGCAAAACATGACATATTTATTTGAAGTCATACACTTAAAAATGCTGGGATAAAAATAACCCAAGTCGGGTTAATTATGGATAAACCCAGCGATTGAGTTGTTTTGACCCAGGGGTTGGGTTAAATGTTTGACCCAAGCTGCTGAGTAGTTTCGTTTAACTCAACTATTGTTTAAAAATTACAATTGCTTGCTTAAAAATTAACCCAAAATAGGTTGGAAATTAACATTTATTATGTTTAATAAGTTGACATTTATTTAAAAGTTACTTAAATAATAAGCATTTGTTAAATTGTTTATTAATAAATGTTCGCCTTTTGATTATTTCTGTTGCCTTTAGTAATTATGTGAAACATATTCTGTTGGAAACTTGGAATGTATTTTTTATAATATTGCTAGAGAGAATTTTTATTCAGAAACATGTTGACATGGAATATTTTGGAATGAGTCACCTGAATGTATTTTAGATTCTTATGTCAAGTTTGAATGTTTTATGTAATTATTTTATGGATTGTGATATTGACCTTGTGTTTGCCATGTAAATAGCCTCGGTGCTAACATGCCGTTAAAACATTTAATAAACAAACAAACTCGTAATTATGTGTCTGATTTTTAATTTCCAACCTATTTTGGGTTCTGTTTTTAGACCGCCATGCAGTCATTTTTAAACAATAGTTGAGTTAAATAAAACTGCCCAGTGTAAACCCTCCTGTTTGAACCGCCCCGCTCCAAGCGGGACTCAAACCCAGGTCCGCCGACATGAGAGTCGGACACTCTAACAAGGAGGCTAAAGGCTGTAACATCTAGCGTTTGTTGAGATCAGAGGAGGGAGGTTTACTCGCACAGTGACTACTAGCTGGCCTCCATTACACCCGCAGGTTGGTCAAACATTTAACCCAACTGCTGGGTTTGTCCATATTTAACCTAACTTGGGTTGTTTTTAACCCAGCATTTTCCTTTAATGAACACTGTCACTCACTGTTTGTGGCGGTGCTGTCGAATCCATATGGTAAAAGTCTGTTTGTAAAGCCTGTGCTGACATCGCGACTGATAAACAGAATCCATTTCCTCAAATTCTCTAGGCTGGCAAAGCAGAGAAAGGGGAGGTAACCTTTCCCCGTATGACAACATATAGGGACGATTCCAGATCGGCCCGTCTGAGCTTTCATTTTCTCAAAGGCAGAGAAGTACACCCAGGGATTAAACCTGTCTCCATTTCTAGCCGCTAGGGGAACTCATATTAAAGGGATAGTTCACCCAAAATTGAAAATAAAGTCAGTAATTACTCACCCTCATGTTGTTCCAACCATGTAAGACCTTCGTTCATCTTCGGAACATAATTTAGTATATACAGTGGCTCTGTATTAAGTCTATCATGCGACGAAAATACTTTTTGAGCGGAAAAACAACAAAAATAACGACTTTATCCCACTATTATTGTTGTTCAATTTGAGCCTCTGACGAGAGTTCGCGGGAGTGCCACGACGCATGCGCGAGAACTGAGATGGCGGTACTACTCCGAAAGAGTGAGCAGCCAGTAACAAGTAGTAGTAGAAGAAGAACGCCGTAATCTCAGTTCTCGCGCATGCGTCGTGGCACTCCCGCAAACTCTCGTCAGAGGCTCAAATTGAACAACAATAATAGTGGGATAAAGTCGTTATTTTTGTTGTTTTTCCGCTCAAAAAGTATTTTCGTCGCATGATAGACTTAATACAGAGCCACTGTAGTCATTTGGACTCCTTAAATGACGTTTTTACTTACTATTCTGGGCCATCAAGTTTCATTCCCTCTGAAAGCCTATGGAGGAGTGAGACAGCTCTCAGATTTCATCAAAAATATACTAAATTATGTTCCGAAGATGAACGAAGGTCTTACATGGTTGGAACAACATGAGGGTGAGTAATTACTGACTTTATTTTCAATTTTGGGTGAACTATCCCTTTAATGTTAAAAAACCTCATAAAGTGACATAAGTTGAACATAATAGCCCATTACAGTACACAAAACAATTAACGAACATCTCAGTGGTGTAATATCTAGTTTAATGATCAATTATACAAAATATATTTGTCCACTTTAAAAATGCTGGGTTGTTTCAACTTAAAATGTGGGTCAAATATGGACAAACACAACCATTTGGTTACATTTTTGTATTTAATTTTTAACCCAACAGTTGGGTTTGTCCATATTTGACCCAAATTTGGGTCGAAACAACGCAGAATTTTTTGAGTGTATAATTTTAACCAAAAAAAAAAATTGTGCTTACCATTTTATACCACTTCAAAATAAGTACACTGAGATAATATGAATGAACTCTCCTCAAGCATATTTTTGTATTAATTATTTGATAAGACATCACATTTAAATAGTTGCAAATGTTTTCACTCCAGGAACTGTAAAGTGGAAGAAGCTGTTACATTCTTTTATATCGGCATAATTAATTCTTATCTTTTCCCTTACAGTGCAGGGAACGCTAGTTTTAAATCCGGCCCTCATGAATAATAGAAATCATGAATGAATTGCTGCAAAGAATAGATGTCCTAAATTGGTACCAGGGTGTCTCATGTGTCAGAACAGACTGTGTCCAAGGCTGATTCAGCCACAATCCTGGCAGACATCATTTCTCATGATAGTTAAGGGCATGTCTAATAAAGGCCAAAAATCATGGCTGTGAAGAGCAGCAGTAATTCTTAAGGTGTCTGGCCTCAAGTGGCTCAGTGGCCTGGGTTAATAAGGAAATACATTTTTAACATCTTGTTCATCAAGTTTTAGTGCACTTTTGTGCGTCATATTCACATAAATCTCATATTTTTACTACTAAAATTAGTTACTTTCTCAACAGAGATGTCCTGGACTCTTTTTACCAAAATATATCATTTCCCATTGATTTAAAGGTGCAGTGTGTAGTATTTATGAGGATCTACTGGCAGAAATGCAATATAATATACATAACTATGTTTTCAGTGGTGTATAAAGACCTTACATAATGAACCGTTATGTCTTTATTACTTTAGAATGAGCCATTTCTATCTCCATACACCGCGGGTACCCTTACAGTGAAGTCACCATTTTGCGCCGCCATGTTTCTACGGTAGCCCTAAACGGACAAACTTCTCTACAGAGCACTAGCTACTCTCTGCTGTCTCAGATAACACATTTGTCCTGTGTCGGCCACCGTAGCTTCTGTGTTTCGAAAGGGAGGGGTGGGTGGTTGCAATTCCCAACCTCACCGCTAGATGTCGCAAAAATGTACACAGGGCACCTTTTAATATTTCCGCTTTGGTTATCGAACCAAAGGCATAGGGAGACGGTCACAATCTGATTGGTCGCTTTTATGACGTATATTTCGCAACGGAGCTTGCTTACCGAACATTCAAAACAATGCTGTGTGCTGGATTAAACGCCATCATTTTATGCGTGTACATATGGTTTTATTTTTACCAGCTGAGAACTCCCGAAGAGCTCATAAAATGTTTAAAACATTCAAAACAGCAGCAGGATTTCCTCCGTTGTATGCAGAAACGAAGATCTGCATATATTGACGAGGCACTTTACCTCCACGTTTGTCCTCTACTCATTTTGGATACACCGATCTTTCCGCGTCGTCAAATCAGCTGACTTGTATAGCGGCATCTTGTGACATCACGTCCTGTTTTTGGTTCGTTTACATGTCTTTGGTCCGTGTTGCGTTCATATATCAATCGAACCGCACCCGAGTTCGTTTGGAAGCGGCCCGAGACCCATCTTTTTACCATCTTGGTCCGCTTGTTTGGTTCGCACCAGGGTTCAGATGGCAGCGTTCACATATGTTCAAATGAACCGCACTAACTGAGCAATCGCACCAGGGGTTCGTTTTAATCGAACCAAACATGACAAGTGTGAACTTGAGTGTATTTGAGTGTGTTGAAAATGATGTTATTATGCTACTCTGTGCATTCGCTCGGCGGCTACTATGAGATGCTTGTTGCACACTGCAGTGAGCTAGATCGATATTAGTCAAACTAGTCCGATCCATGGAGGCCCCACCTCACAACTTACAGGACTTAAAAGATCTGCTGCCAACATCTTGGTGCCTGATACCACAGCACACCTTCAGGGGTCTAGTGGAGTCCATGCCTCGACGGGTCAGGGCTGTTTTGGCAGCAAAAGCGGCACCAGCACAATACTAGGAAGGTGGTCATAATATTATGCCTGATCGACATATATATATATAATATAGTGAGGAAATAAATGTGCCATTTTACACAGGAAATAACAGCCTCGCTGCAAGACAGAGAATTAGATTTTTATTCCTCCATTGACTTTCTTTGTGTAACATCCCATGTCTCTGTCGCTTTAAGCTGCAGTCAGCCGTCTTCTGGTTGCCTAGGAACTGAAAGCATCAGCAGCTACCTAAGAAGTTAAATTGCATCAGTGGACGATTAATACAGCTGCATGAAGCAGGGATCGTCACAAATGGCTCCCACAAGAGCAAAACAACTTAGTTTTATTTTCCTGTTCTCTGCTTTCCTCCCCATCAATAATTATTGCTTGCACTGTGCAACGTTGCTCCATTTTGCAATTATCTATTTAATAGTTACTAAATATTTTTTGCATTGGCTGAATTTTTTTTTATTGAGATGTTCTGTCAATGAGATTTGAGCTGCGTGCTGCTTCATATACTTTTCAATGGCACTTTATTTTAAAGTCCTGTTTCGCATATTGTAGTGATGACACTAACTGGGTAATAATAACTAGGTGAACCTACCCCTAAACCTAACCATAGCCCGTGTTGTTACCGCAGTGTTTTCGTGGGTAAGTACACTGTAATTGCATTGAAAGTGCTTATACTATAATATAAAGCACAACTGACTGTTCTTTTTATAGCTGTGTGTGTGACTGACTGCAACCTTTTTATAGGTGTTCACTATATCCTCTTAAAGGGATAGTCGATTCAAAAATGGAAGTTCTGTCATTTACTCACCCTCAAGTTGTTCCAAACCTGTGTGAGTTTCTTTCTTCCGTTGAACACAAAAGAAGATATTTTGAAGAATTTTGGTAACCAGAAAGTTGACGGTAGCCATTGACTTCCATAGTAGAAAAAAAAATACTATAGAAGTCAATGGCTACCGTCAACTTTCTGGTTACCAACGTTTAAAGTGCTATTTTAAAGGTTCCTAATTTAGTTTTGGAGGTCTCCTACAACAGGTTTACATTCGTCAAAGGTCAAAATACACTTTCATTTTCTCATAATATACATTGCACATGACCACAGGGTTCAATGATTCTCAAACGACTCGACGGATGAATCAGTCTCTCTAAATCCCTCCTTTCCGTGAGCTACTCTGCTCTGATTGGTCAGATGGCTCAGTCTGTTGTGCAGCGTATATTTCTGAAGCTAAATGTTCATTACTGAACTCAAACTCATATCAATCCGAGCGCAAGTCCGATGATGAAACATCGGGAGAACTAGATATTCAACCTGAACCTCCATCACAAGCACGACTTGAGCAGGACGTTTCTCAGTGATACGCTACTCATTTTGAGGTACATTATGAGATGTTGCAGCTGTAATTCCTCACCATCAGCATTAACAAATGTATTTCTGTCAGGACCACTATCGTCAAAGATGATCGTTCGCAAAGACCCGCCCCCTTTAGTTACTGTTGCTATGTCCGACAAGCCATGGCGCTCTCACACCGCGGGGCAAAGGGGATACTGACAACACGCCGACAGACAGGACAGAGCAAGCTACTTTTGATATGAAACAAAGTTTCAACTTTGAAATTGTCATTTTTGTGGCTCTTTAATGTGTCGTGGTCACTGTAGCGCCTCAGTTAAAGCTGTTCGTGAACCGATTATCTCTTCCTTCTATTGCATTGATAAGCACGAAATAAACATGAACGTTTCAACCGCGGAAAGACGTCAGTACACACGTTTTTCCAACTTCAAGTCCACCAGCGTGAATCTACTAACTCTCCTGAGTCCTGACTGCTTTGTCGGACAAAACGGCAGATTCTGCGATGTGATTGGTCAGATCACCTGTCAATCAAACTTGTGGCGAATGGCGAATTAACATACAGTTTGGATTGGTGATATGGTTCTGTTCTGGGCAAGAACTCCCTGATGTAACAAATGTTTGTAAAACAAATCTTGCTCCATCCTTTATCTTTACTCAAAGTAGTAAGATCGTCAGACAGTCTGCATTAATAGACACAGTTTTAGGTAATAGTGGCCCACAGCTGATGAGCAGAAGTATTTCAGTAAGACCGTGATAACGTGAACTTACACAATTTAAAACACCAAACGACGTATTTTAGGGCGTTTTCACACCTACCTTGTTTGGTCCGGATTTTCGGACTTTTCAGTTTGGTCCGAATCAAAATGACAGTTGTCCCCCGTACCACGGTCCGGACCAAACAGACGAAATTTGGTCCAACAAAAAGAGGTAGTCTCGGTCCGGATCAAACTGAACAAAGGTTCGGTTCGTTTCTAGTGTGAAAGCATTTTCTGTATGGTTCGGACTTTCAGACCATTTACAGGAAGTTCCTGTTTATGTTTAAATATTTAAATTCAATCTAGGCTACATTGATTATGAAAAGTGAAAATATGCGCAATATGTCAGAAGACAGAAGGTCAGAAATGATTTTGAAAGAAATTTTGTTTGATTTTGCTTAGAAAGTCTTTCTTTAATGTGAATTTCGTTTTGTATAAATTGTATCTGAATTTTAATCAACGTTTAATCAGATAATTGCCTGGATTTAATAAATAAGAAGCAAATAGTCTATAGCAGACAATAATCACGGGAGCGATCATATGCTTTGCACATGAACTGGAGCACGTCTCAAATAAGCCGAAACTCAGCAGGCTACTTGTCTCACAAAAATGAGAAATATGTGTATATAAAGCTTGAAATGTCCACTTTTAAACGTAACGAAAAGAAAATAGTCAAGCAATGCGCACTGTTCAATAGTGGCACCGATATGCGTCCGTTCATTCACTCTTGTCAAAGACGCTGACGTCAGACACACGTCCGTTTACAAACCAATCAATGTCCAGATGCCGCCCACATAGATGATGACGAGTGGACGCAAGTGTGTCATGTACAGTTCTTTAGTGCGCTCGCATGATTGCAATGTGAAACCAAACCAAAACTAACCGAATGTATCAACATGAACTTCGGTTCAGACCTTGGTACGGACTTTCAGGTGTGAAAACGCCCTTAAACACCCGGGAGAAAATATATATACATCAATAATTATTCATACTTACAGGTTGTGATTCTGAGGAGCAAGCGTTTGTGAATCCTGCGTTGAACTCTGAGACTTGAGAAGCAGTCGTCAGTAAAGTGACGTTTGAGGGCGGGACAATGTACGGGCGTTATGCAAATGTCTTTTTTTAGTGACGTAGAACCGTCACACATTGGGATTCGAATTACAAACGACTCGTCTAGGCGGTTCAGAGTCGATTCTTTCTTTTGGGAGACGACAACTTTATTCATCGTGCACTTTCGACTTTACAACTTTGCAGAGCGTTTACATTCACAGACTGCGATATTACACACTGCATGAAAGGGAATATTCGAAAAACATAATAGGGACCCTTTAAATTGGACGAGCTCTTTCTATTTACCAATGTTAGATGCTGAGCATATTTTGAAAATATCAGTCCACGTGTGTGTGTGTGGACTTGCCCCTTATTTCAGCTGCAAAAATCCTTGAATGACGACTTCATTGTTACCGCTGTCAGCTTGCCTGGAAATGGGTTGTAATGCCATTGTTTTTCCTTTGAGTCACTATGTGGAGCATTTGAACTGGGTTACAATAAACATTTACAATTTAGTGTGTGCCATTCGAGCGTTCAACCAATCTTCCGCCTTCCCAGGCGTGTTATGTAACGCAACAGGCTACAGTAGTTAACTGGCTCCACAAATTCAATATTTTTCTTTTTAATCCCAAGGACAACTGGTCAAAGGCTTCATATCATCCTGTAAATCAACCTCCTTTTGCGGTCTGTTGGCCTTGTGGCAAATCTCATCCCATAGGGTGCACACAAGTCATGCCCGTAATCAGCAGATGCCCATAATTTACCCCCTCCCATTGCTACAATTACCCTTCTACTGTTCTTCAAATTACACAAACAGTAGAAAGCCGCCTGCAAGGATTGTGATTAATTAGTCTGGGATTTGCTGTAATGCTGACAGTTGGAGGAGAAAAATGTGACACAGCCTCATTCTACACAGTTCCTTGCACTCCCAGGGAAACTTATCAATTGAATGATGCTAATTAAAGCATTTGTGGTTACGCTGTCGTGATGCATTAGTTGCTTTTGTGCACCCGATTCCAATGTGCAGAAAGAGTTTTGACTTGCCGTTATTCTTGCAGATCTCCTAATTGCGTGTCTTTCCTCGTCTAGGTGAAGCAGATTATGGAGGAGGCGGTGACCAAGAAGTTCGTACACGAAGACAGCAGCCACATTATTGCACTTTGCAGTGAGTACAAATCAAGAGGTGTTTCGTTTCACAAGTGCTTCGTATCACACAGCCTGATTCAATTCCGTTTATTTGTATAGTGCTTTTCACAATGCATATCGTTTCAAAGCAGCTTTACAGATAATGCACGTGTTGACATATCTGTTATCAGAGGTGACTGTGACAGAGAAATGATCAGAATCATGTCAGAAATGTGCACTTCTAAGATAATACAAACATGCAGTTAGCTAACATTGCGTATTCATTTAAGCAGAAACAATGAGCTCATTAAAGCAGTTATTACATGTTGATGCCTTGCAAACATAAGCATTTTCTTTGTTTGAAATTGTGAGAATAATTTGTGATAGTCTTTCAAGCATCTTTAAGTATTGGTTGAAAATAATTAACAAATCATCATAGGAAAAGTGGGTTTATGAATATATCATAAACGTCAAAATGTCATGCTATATCTGCACAATTTTTTCTATATTGCAAATTAAAGTAATTACTCAATAATTAATATACATTCAGTATAATGTTTTTTTGTAAATAAAACCTAATAATTACTATAATATTCTAAATATAGATATAAATATGAATACAAATATTTTCATTTCTGACCCATAAAATAGCAGCTCAATTTCCCATTGTGAATAATATGATTAAAAACTATAACTTTTTGTAAAGAAAACCAAGTAATTACTGAGAAATATATTATATATATAAATAGAAATATAAAAACATATTTCTTTCTGACCCATAAAATAGATGCAGTTTCCCAGCTGTTATTGCAAATTCATATCACAGATTAAGTTAATAAATAACTAATAATTAATATATATATTTTTTTTGTGTAAAAGACAACTTGACGTAGTGAAAAATATATGTACTATATTGCAAATTAAAGTATCAATGAATTAATAATTAATATACATTCAATATTTTGTAAAGAATAAATAATTATTCAGAAATAAATAAATAAAAAAAATATATATATAAAAAAATTATTTATTTATTTATGTATTTATTTATTTATTTATTTATCTATTTATTTATTTATTTTAATTAAAATATTTCTATTTCCTACATAAAAATAGCAGCTCAATTTCCCATTGTGAATAATATTATTAATGAAAACCTAATAACTACTGAGAAATATATTATATAAACTGATATAAATATACTGTAAATAGAAATAAAATGACATTACTTTCTCCCACATGAAAATAACAGCACAATTTCCCAGCTGTTGTTGCAAATTAATTTATTAACTAATAGTTAAAGAAAAAACAATAATTACTGAGAAATATATTATATAAAAATATATAGATGTAAATAAAAATATAAAATATAAAATACATTTCTTTCTGACAAATAAAAATAGATGCACAGTTTCCCAGCCGTTATTGCAAATTCATATTGCTGATTAAATAAGTAATAATTAATATATGTATTTGTAAAAGACATCTTGACATTTATTCACATCTAAAATTATGTTTGCTAAAAATATAATCTTAATAATAAGCGTTTTTGCAATGTGCCAGTGAAAATATTGGCATGGCAGGCATTAATCTGATCCAGGACCAGCAGGGAAAAAGAAAAATCATTATTTGTTGAGCAGGAAAGACTGGCTAGGGCTCCATGGCATGATAGTTCTGGAGCTTTGGATCGCTGCCAACAATAAGGATAATTTGTCCGGTGCGGATTACTGGGAATGTGTGTGTGTGTGTGTGTGACTCACACTCTTTACTCCAGTGACACAGAGACAGGCCGGAACATTAACCCAGCCTCATTACGTCAGTGACACACCAGTGCTGCGTGGCACCACAGATATTGCTTAGTCAAGTTTCCTCAATGCAGAAGTAAACGTTGTCATATATATATGAATGGAAAGGAATTGTACAGTATTACACAGCTTTGTCGTGTACATGCTCCTTTTGCCTTTGGTTATTTACTATCAGAAAGCACTTGATCTGCCTGTTTATGCAAATATGAATTCAGTTTATCATTTGTGGTCAATCTGCATTTCACACATGGCAGATATTCTTGCGCTGCCGCTGTTGATATTTACAGTTTGTGCCTCTTTTTGTCCAATATGGCGTGCCAGCTTTTGCTTTGAGGCTCAGTTGTTGTGTTGTGCTCGTTTCTGTAAGATCTAAACACGGTGTGCAAGACTGTGGACATGTCACTACACATCAAAAATCACCGTGCCCGTGTTCGCCTGAAATCTTTTTATAAGCATGCCGTGCTGCCAAATTTATCCAAACTCATGTGATTTTTTTTTTCCATGACTGCTCTCATTTATTAGACTAAAATGGAACGGCTTCTGTGTATCGAGGTTAAAGGTCACGCGATAACAAGCAGTGATGTCAGCCCTCGGCTATTCTGTGACTCATCTCTGTCCTTCCGTTTGCCGGTTAGCGTTTTTTTTAATTGTGGAACATCTGGTAATAAATTTGAAATGATTACTTCTGTTAGTCGGGCACTTTTTTTGGACACCATCTTCATTCGGCAGTCCTTTTCATTAGCTCGAAATTACATGGAGTTGGAATATGAGATTTGCTGTGTAAACCCTATAGCAATAGCTATTTAACTCCATGACTACAGCAGATCTAACCGTCTCGATGCTTAATATTAGTCCTTTGAGATAATGTGTTTGCACTCAGTTTATGTGATTCACGGGAACCTTTCAAGATGGTAATCAGGTGAACAGTGGCACAAATGGTGCAAAAGTTGCCGGCATTTATTTGATCTAAAATACAGAAAAAACTGTAATATTATGAAATATTATTACAATTTAAAATAATGGTTTTATATTTGAATATACTTTTAAAATGTAATTTATTCCTGTGATCAAAGCTGAATTGTCAGCATCATTACTCCAGTCTTCAGTGTCACATGACCCTTCAGAATTCATATAATATGATGATTTTGATACTTTGTTATTATCGATGTTGGAAAAACTTGTACTGCACAATATTTTTTTTGGAACACGTTTTTTCAGGATTAATTGATGAATAAAAGGTTAAAAAAGAACAGCATTTATTCAAAATATAAATCTTTTCTAAAAATAGAAATCTTTCCTATTACTTTTTATAAATTTAACACATCCTTGCTGAATAAAAGTATTCATTTCTTTCAAAAAAAAAAGAAAGGAAAAAAAATGACAAACCCCAAAATATTTAACTGTAGTGTATATTGTTACAAAATCAAATTTTTACTTTTTATTCATCAAAAGATCCTGAAAAAAAGTATCACAGGTTATACAATATAAAGCAGCACATCATTTATTTCCAACATTAACAATAAATCTGCATATTCAAATTATTCCAGAAGGATCATGTGACACGGAGTGATCATAATAATAAATTATCATTAGTATGATTTCTGAAGGATCATGTGACACTGAAGACTGGAGTAATGAGGCTGAAAATTCAGCTTTGATCACAGGAGTAAATTATGTTTTAAAGTATATTAAAATAGAAAACTTATTTTAAATTGTAATCATATTTCACAATATTCGTTTTTGTGTGTGTATTTTAAATGCAGCCTTGATGAGCATAACAGACTTCTTTCAAAAACATAATAATAGTAAATGTTTAAAATTAAACAATTAAAAATATGAATGTAGTAATGATTAAAACGTTTGACGTGTGTGTGTTTGTGTATTTTATAATTGTTTAATTGTTGTTTTAATTTAAATTATTATTATATATTAATATAATTATAGTTATTTGTATTGTAATTATGATGATACAGACTTAAATATCTATTTTAATTGAGAAGGAGTGTATGATTGATGCATGTCACATTCTTGTGTAGTCTGTATTTCTTATCATTTCTATTATTTCGAGTGGCAAAGAAAAGCAGGTTTTTTGTTTGTTGGTGTTCTCTTCTAAGTCGTTTCTCCCCTCACGCTGGTTTTCACACCCTCACGCATCGCAGGCGTTTTACATGATGATTTGGAGTGTTTTTGGGTGTCTGAGGGTGAGGAGCATCTGAGTCGTGACCGTGAGCGGGGTGATGCGGTTTAGTATAAATGCTGCTCGGCGCTGGTGTGTGTGTGTGGGCGTGCGGAGGGGTGGTCTGGGAGAGCTGCCAGTCTGTCGTCACTACCAAAAAAGCAGAGCAGTTCCCCTGTTTTCCAGCCAGTCGCCGGGCACGGATTCCCCACGCAGCCGGCCACCCCCTCACTTTCATCCTGGAGCACGCACTCACCCACGTCACGCCAGCTTGTGACAGTGCACTTCCCAGCTAAATTATGTTTCCGGGGAATAAATCAAAAGGAATTGTGCCTGTGCGATGTAGGTTGGTAACGGTGCGCATGTTATGGAGGCGGCATGTTGCATTTGAGCACTAACATAAAGGCTTTGTTCTGACCTCGAAGGAGAAAGCTCTCCGCTAGCATTTCTGTTCATCTCAGTGGCAGCTGCTTGGGTGGACTGTGCCATGCCAATCAAACAAACCTTGAATGCTCTCTTCAGACAATCAAATTGTTTTTTTTTTGGCATGTTTGACACATCCATTTAGTAGTTGTAGTCAGCCGCATAAAAAGGGCATATGGAATTTGAAAGGGTGAAAGAGTCCATTTTGGGGTTAATAAATGTTAATAATAAATGTTAATAAATGTGAGATGGTGGACCAGTGGGTTAAACCATGGAACTGATATGCAGAAGGTTGCTGGTTCGATCCCAGCGGTCACCACCAGTGTATCCTTGAGCAAGGCACTTTACTCCATGTTGCTCCAGGGGGATTGTCCCTGTAAAAAGGGCACTGTAAGTCGCTTTGGATAAAAGCGTCTGCCAAATGCATAAATGTAAATGTAAATGATAAGTCTTTTATGTTTTCGTAAGAAGACTCACCAAGGCTGCATTTATTTGATCTAAAATACAGGAAAAGCTGTTTCAGCATCATTTCTCCAGTCTTCAGTGTCACATGATCCTTCAGAAATCATTCTAATATGATGATTTGGTGCTCAAGAAACATTTATTATCTTTAATGTTAAAAACACTGCTTAAAGGTGCAGTATGTAATATTGACAGCTAGTGGTTGAAATGGGTACTGCAGTCCAAATTCAAAATATTGGAGACGGTTGTTCCTCCTCCTCAAGCCGAAAGTATACTTAGTTTTTTTTTATGCGTAAGTGAGCGTATGCACACAGTCGAATGCACAGCCTTGCAAAGTATACTACTTTTGACTCGTACGCAGATGTTCGACGCATGCGCCGCTTTGAGCAATCTCTCGCCACGAGTTACAGCCCAATACTGCAAAAAATTTTTATGCGCATGTGCAAAAATGCGCAGGTTACAAAATTCTGGCGGTGTGTGTGTGTACTCTTCTGATGACGAAATTGGCATCACGCGCACTGTACGTGTAAAAAGTGACGTATACTTTGGCCTTCTGCCTCAACACTCACACGGGTTGCCAGATTGAGGACACGCAACAGGAGACATTGGGAAATAACGAGCTTTACACTATGTTGATGATGGTACAATCAGGGATTTTTTTGTTGTTGTTGTATTTTTGACCCAGTTCATTTGCTCGCGTCAAGGCTGCAAGGTGCTGTGTTTTCCAACAACTGGCAACCCGGGGTGTCGCTATACTATTGGGTAAATTGGCAGTGGGCGGGATCACACAGTCCAAAACAAAAACATTCTGATAGTGGAATAAGTGGAAATAAGTGGCTGTTGCATTGCTTTTTGGAGAAACAAATTTTTTAACTTAGCATGTTTCCTAAATCTCTGCAAACATACTATGCTTTACGGTCAAAGAAATTACATACAGCAACTTTAATATTTTTGTCAGGATTGAATGTAGAAAGAATAATTTGTCCTTGCTGAGTAAAAGTATTAATTTCTTTAAAGCCACACTGTGTGATATTTTCCCCCATCTAGTGGTGAAAAGGTATATGACCATCTAGTGAATATTAGTTTCTGTTCCTCTCAATTCCGATTTCGTTTTAACTCCTACGGTGGCCGATTTAGTCCAAGATTAACATGGCTTCCAGTTCGACCTCGTCCACATTCGACACGGTGCCATCGAGTGTTAAAACGCGAAAGGCGAAGCTTGAATTTACGGGTATGTCCCTCTTTGGCTAATGTACTTTCAAGATGGAGGGGCAACATGGCGACCCGCATTCGAACCCCTTACCCGTATGTATTTTCAATGGCATATTATAAACTTACGAGAATACTTTATTACTTGAAAGAAGTTAATATACATTAATGAGCACATGTATTTTTGAAAGAACTAAGTGTTTTTAGCTAAGAATAAACTAAAAAAGTTACACAGTGTAGCTTTAAAAAAAAAAAATTACTGACCCCAAAATATAGCAACCGCAGTGTCTGAATAAACGCATCCGGTTTTATTATTTTTAGAATAACTGATATAGTCATAAAGATAGCATTGAAAAAACTAGAACATGTTTATGTAAAAAGTCACAAAGACTTTCTCAGTCTGGCAATGTTATGGCAATAACATGATATTTATTTCCTAAATTGGCCTCTTTTTTGGCTTCTCTTCAGAAATGAGATGAGTCAAAAGCCTAAAACTGGGTTTCCCAGAAAGCATCTGTCAGATGCTTTGATCCCAATATGTTTGATATTGGTGTTGCTGTCGGATCATGTGCCTGTACCCTGTTGCCTTCCCATAATGCAGAGCACACACTGTACGGACATGCCCTCTCAGATGCCAAGCCATTAGGCACAGCAGAGCTGCATAACAGCCCCTGTCCTGATGCTGCCACTGCTAATGCCTGTTTGAGAATTACATGGGTGTGTGCACTCACAGATCTCTGTGTATTTAGTGTAAAATGATAATAAATAAAAAAACACCCTTCAATAATCTCAATCTTAATCATGATAAAGTTTGCTCTTTCAGTGTGCAAATCATACTGTGACTTTTAAGGCTTTTATTATAACATTCAATTAAGTTTTCTATGGTAGCATTTTTTTATGCATTTGGTTGTGTTAATGTTAATATTAATATTTACATATACATTTTTTAAATGTTCACCAAGTCTGCATTTACTTGATAAAAACAGTAATATTGCAAAATATTATTACAGTTTAGAATAACTTTTTAAAAAAAATATATTTTACATGTTTATCAGTGTTGAAACTGATAACTTATTAATTTTATTCGAGTAGAAAGTTCAAGAGAACATAATTTATTTGAAATGGAAATCTTTTGTTACATTATAAATGTCTTTTTTTGTAGTGCGCAGTGCTGGGTAGATTACTTATAATCGGTTTCTGATTACGAATTGCATGACAAAAATTGTAGTTAGTAACATAATCCATTATATTACAAGGTAATATACTGACTACTTTTGGATTACTTTTAGTATAATCTGACTACTTTTGGATTACTTTTGACCTAACTCTTTTATCACATTGATTTGAGTAGAATAATCTTGTACCATATTGATCTAAAACTACAAAGAGAGAAAATTCTCTCTGTTCTTTGTTATCAACAACAATAATGTGCATTCATTATTACATTATGTCAGGGTTTCCCAGATGCGGGTTTGTGATGGAACTGCAGGGGTTTCTGAGTTTAATCAAAAGCTATTAAATAATCATAAATGTAATTAAAATATATAATTTTAAAACTATAAAAATAAAACGCTACTAAAAAAAATTTACATTTTTTTTTTATTTGTTTACCTACATGTCATGTGACCATTAACCAACATCAGAGAACTGTGAACTTAATTGTATTATTATTTATTAATATAATTTAATTGACAATTTTATTATTGACCTAACTTACAAATCAAAATCTCAGGAGTTACTTCAAGTAAATATATTAGGTCAAAGAAATTTCCGCTGACAAAAAGTTAGGGAATCCCTATGTTGCATGTAAATTGGAAATGACAAAATCTTCCAAAGACATTAATGCATGGTTAAATAACTCACTGAAACTGAGTGATAATTCAAATAATAATCAATGCGTTAATCAGGAGTTGATTTAGATATGCAGTTTGCAATGTTGAGAAAACGCTTGATAAAAGTTAAATGATTTCTGTAAATCCAGTGATCAAATGCCGTGTGGTATTGTGATAGTCACATGACCAGTGGCTGGTCTGTGTGCAGTTCCACAAACCTGGAAGACCGTCTGAACGTATACGAGCAGTGGCCTTTTTTAGAAAGGAACTTGTAAAAGATAAAAAAGAAGTAGTAGGGAGAATCAATCAATTATGAATATTTGACTGCCATTGTTAGAATATCGTGTAATCAATAGAAAAGTAACTGTAGTCTGATTACGAGTATTATTAAATGTAATATAATCTAATTAAAAGTATTTAATTTTTGGAATCTGATTACGTAATCCAGATTACATGTGATCAGTTACTACCCAGCTCTGACTGTGTACATTTTTTAACATTTCAAGTTGTATAAATCATTAAAACTTTATTTAATGTATTATGAGCAAACAGGAATTGGCGCTAATCAATAGAATAAAAGATGTAAAAATGTCATTCATAATTAATTCATGATATTAACTATCATGAATTATCTATGATCTGTTTTTATTTACTAATGTTAACAAATTTTTAGAGCATATTGTAAAGTGTTGCAGTTAGTCAAACATAGTTAATAAAGTGACAGAAATTACAAATAATCATTAATAATATATTTATGTTTTGACAATAATGGATATTGGATAAGTGCTTCTTTCTCAGATGAATACAATTTCCCACAGGTGAGTAACTTTTGAGATGACTGGAACAGGGTTCAGGACAGACCTCAGTTATGGAATCAGGGCATATTTAGGCAAGTTTTATAGCTGTTTTTAATCTATGCTTGTACATCTTATCAACATTTCCTACGATTCATTAATTTACTTACTTCCAGAAAACAATGTCCCACTAGTTTCCCATGGGTAGTTTTGACATTGTGCTGGCATTCATCTCGTAAACAATTTTGAGAGTTTGACCAGCATGTTCTAAAAGTTTTCGTCCTCCATGCATATTAACAAGCAGTGGGTTGTGTCGGGGGTCAGCTGGCTCCAGGCTGTGTTGCCCACTGGCTGATCAATGGAAGGAAAAACACAGACCTTGGAAATCCTTCAGGCTGTGTTTCAACCCAGAGCTGAGTGTGGGCGGGGTCAGGGGTCAGCAGAAGAGGGCCAGAGCACAAATTGCTGTTTACGTATTTAATAGGAATTAAAAAGTATTTGAATTGTGTTGGGACTACCTGCCTCTATTCTGTTATTTGGTGCCATTAATTAATAATATAGAGATGATTAGTAAAATCCCTGATTTTCTGCTGTTCTCAAATAATGCATTCTCAAAACTGCATGAGTTGGCTAATATCAATGTAGCCCTCAAGTTGTTGTCGTATTTACGCATTAAATTGACATCCCTAAAAGTGACATTTATTTGAGCGATTGATTCAAATCTGATTATTACCTGTCATAGTCTACCCTAATGTGAAATTTCATGCCGTTCCAATCCTGTGTGACTATTTCTTCTGTGCAACACAAAAGTACATTTTTGAAGAGACATTTCTCTTCAAACGTGAGCAAAAACGTGCAGTTTTTGTGTGTGTCCCTTTAAATGCAAATGAACTGGTGCTCCCCACCCCCTTTCAAGAAGAGGGTGGAGCTTCAAGAGCTCATGCATCAACAAAACAAGACAATCTCACGCACTGAAAATGTCAGACAGTGTCAGTAGCAGTGTTCAGCCAGCCTTGTATGTTCAAACCGGAGTCAGTAGCCGCGTTTCCATTACAGATTTGCGCAAAACTTTTGCGATATTTTCCAAAAGTCGATAAAAAAAATATTGCGAAATGACTGCGTTTCCATTAACTGATGTTATGCGACTAAAACAAATTTTTTTCCTCTCGTGATAAATCATTCCAAAAATCATGCTACGTATGTTGTTAGTTTTATGTATATCCCAGCCACCGTACGCCATTATTTTTAATGGTAAGAGACGTGTGTGTGTTATCCAAGCACTGATGGCAAGGAAAGCACCTTATACTTGAGCGGCACATATGAGGTGTTATGATAAATTGTGGCATTTTATATTCTATTTGTTTTTTTATGAGTTTAATAATGATAAATTGTGGCATTTTATATTCTATTGTTTTTTTATGAGTTTAATAAAGAACTCGTCTTCTGTCCAAACATACCATCATCTGTAAAGAATGATCCACTTTGACGCATTGCCACATGCAGAGACGAGCGAAAAGTTTGAATTTGCATGGTGGTAACTCAAAGGATTTTTTTACCACTTCGTTATTTTGGCTTGGAATTTCGTTTGTTGGAAATATAAACTGAATTTAGAAATGCTTCTGAAATGAAAAACTTTGCGTTTAATAAACAAAATTTATATTTGAAATGAAGACCGCGTTTGGAGTGCAAAATAATCTGTTCCAAAGTCCACGGCCTTTGGTGTTATTGAGTGTAC
Source organism: Gobio gobio (assembly GCF_949357685.1). Classification (NCBI taxonomy): domain Eukaryota; kingdom Metazoa; phylum Chordata; class Actinopteri; order Cypriniformes; family Gobionidae; genus Gobio; species Gobio gobio. The sequence continues at coordinate 43,270,082 of NC_137114.1, forward strand.
ACAAATAAAAGTAGACAGTTTACGGTTTATAATTATATCTTGCACTTATCTGTAGTATTGCTAAAAATGACGGAGTATTGTGGGTTTCTGCTGGAATAAGGAAAAAATCCATCAAAAGGCGCTGACAACTTCGTCAGACAGAGGGTTAAAGAAAACGTAGCCTATTTAGTTTCATATAATTAGGCTATGTCTAAATATTATAATCTTTTAATTTCATATGTTGATTATGAAAAGTGAGCAGCATGAGTAAGGCACATAATCAGATGTGCATATGTCTGGACACATGGATTTTTAGAAAATCTTTCTTTAAAATTAATTTTGTTTTGTATAAATTGTATTTAAATTTTGATCAATGTTTAATCAACTATTTGGCTGTATATTTAATAAATAAGAAGCAAACCAAGATCGTCGGGAATGGATTGACGTGCGTAACTGGCCGGTTTCCTCAGTCTTTGAGCAAGGCTGAAACTATAGCATCTTTCTGTTTTAATACATTTCTTGAATATATGTCTTAATTACAGTAGGCCTATAGATAGTTATGATATTTGTGGTTGCACTGGGGTCCTTCATTATAAAGTTACGCCACTTTCCTTATTAGGAGAAAATATATGTCGTTTAAACGACATAAGATCTCGTAGGCTACATACTTGAGTGGAAAAAAAATATGTAGGCCCTGTGTGAGAGCAATGCGTGACCGTACCAGGGGACCTGTAAATGCGAAAAAACTGTTTCCATTGCAGTTTTGCGAAAATTTCCTTTTTCGAATTGCCTGAAAAACCACCTCATGCGAGTGTAAAAACTTTTTTGCAATTATATGGGAGTTTTTGCGAAATTGATTAATAACACCGGCGCTACGTCATATTCTCGCGCATGCGTCGTGGAGGCACACACGGAAGTCGAGAACAAGTTGGATAAAGGTGTTATTTTGATTTTTTTTTGCGCACAAAAACTATTGTCGTCGCATTGTAAGATTATTGTAGAGCCACTGTGGTGAGATATACTTTGTAACGACGTTTTAAGTGCCTTTCATGGATCTTGGAAGTGTCAATGTACTGAATGCCAATGGAGGCCTGTCTGAAGCCTTTCTCAGCCATCAGCTTTCAACTAAAATATCTTCATTTGTGTTCCGAATATGAACGGAGGTCTGACGGGTGTCCAACGACATGAGGGTGAGTAATTAATGACAGAATTTTCATTTTTGGGTGAACTAACCCTTTAATGCAACCTGATGACATTTACATCGTTTGTACATGGCACAAGCTGATTGGTTCCTGTCGCAACTGCAGCCAATGAGCTTGCTGCTCAGCATTTAAATAGCTGGTTCGAGTTTACCATAGCAGTTTGCTTCAGAGTTTCTCTGAAGCCCTCCACCTTCCCCAGCTCCACCTGTATAGATCTGCTACAGGTAATTTTATATGCTATTTGTGCAGCAGAAGTATGTCTCGCATGCACAGCAGTGTATCAGTGTTTGTATTGGAAGTAGAAAGTCCAGCAATAATCAACAACAGCAGCAGTATAGCCGATCTATTTCAACCAATACCAAACACAATAAAATTGTCATATCCATTACCATGCTAAAAATCTTCAGTTGTAGCATTGTTTTTTAAGTATTTGTACTTAGCATGTTTCCTAAATCTCTGCAAACATATTTGGTATATTTATGCTTACACTACCTTTAAGTCAGAGACTTTGGAGGTCAGGGCATAAGGTCACATTATATCCAATACTTCCTGATTCATGGAATGCTAACAATACCTTAGAGACAGAGCGCCACGCGTCAAAATCTGAAAACCACGCTCACCGGGGGCTGGTTTGGGAATTCTCGCAGCTTGTTCTCGACACATCGTCGGAACAGAACTTTTTTCTTGTGGGGGTCCGAGAACTATTGTGTGATTGGTCCGAATTTAAAGTGGGCGGGGTTAATGCGGAGAACAATCAAACCATCTCCATTGACTTTGGATTGTATTGCGTGAAGCAGCCTCCTTGTCATTTCTGACTTATAACAAAAAACAGAACAATGTCTAAAAGCTAATATGTGACCAAGTGTGCAGCAAACAAGTTAAAAAACACAGAACCAAAAATCCAGAAGTTTTTATAAGCTGTTGACCCAAAAAACGAGCATTTAAGGACATAAAAGTGGATACAGGCAATTGAGACAGTGTGCGACATGTTATATTACACTGAGAACTACACCCACTGGAGGGGAACGTGATCAGCGACAGGAAATATAATATATAAAACTGACATTTGGATATTTGACTTAACAGTGACAAAATGTTTACTGCACACAGGCATACGGAGGCATACTGAGTGTCAGGATCCCAAAATGTACCCATTCTTCCTGCTGATGCTTCACGTCTTATTGCCTGTATCCACTTTTGACTCCTTAAACGTTTGTTTTTTTTGGGTCGACCGGTTATAAAAAACCTATTTATGTGCTTTTTTAGCTGGTTTTCTGTACACCCTGTCACATAGCAGCTTTTAGACAATGTTCTGTTTTTGTCAGAAATGACAAAGAGGCCGCTTCACACAATACAAAGTCAATTGTTGTTTCCTATTTTCTTGTGAAAAATACCAATCTTTTCACTTCACCCAGTCCAACTTCCTGTGTGCTGCATTTTTAAGTCCCTTAACGTCATAAGGAGCTGAAACAGAACTTTGCAGATTTCCTCTCGAACACCTGCGCCACTGTGAGCTAATTATACGTTAATGAGTGAATGAATAGAGTTGTGAGTCATGTCTGTTTACCCAGCGTCCCTCAGCTGATGCTCACAATGAAGCATCTCGTGAATGAGTCCTACTTGAGATCCAGATTCAAATTAGACTGTGAGCAGACTTTATTTGTGAAGCGCACAGCTGTTCGCTGGGGTATGGCCAAGTCGAATGTAGAACAGGTAGTGAATTTTCCGGATCGGATGCTCCTTTACCCATTGACTCAAAATCGCGGGAGGAGTTATAACTGCAGGGTTTTCATTTAAGAAGGAAGCAGACAGAGCAGGGTTATTTTCTGGAATTGAGATTGACTATTAACATCGGTATCTGATACAGCTGTCTTTGTTTGAAGCACAAGAAGAAGCTACATGTGGGTAGAGGAAACTGGTAATTTAGTATTGATCCGATATGATGTTTTCAGTGTCGAATGTACATGCTACGTCCACTTTAGAAAGTATTTATATTTAAAATGTCAGCCTTTTTTAGACTATGGGCCCCTTGGTGAATAGAAAGAAGTGTTGTATTTTAAGTGTGGCCTATAACAACATGTCTATGCCATCATATTTATGTATTTACATTTGGGAGGCACAATATATTGGTACCATATGTAGTCGATATTAGAAATGTTTTAGGTAATTGATATTAGATATTTAATTGTGCATGTCCCATTTCCCCTATTTGTACATTTAAATTACTTTTGCAAATATTTGCAAAAGATTTAACAGTTATTGACATAACATGAAAATAATTATAATAGTTTTAAAGGAACGCGCAATGATATTATGCAGCGCCTGAAAATAGGCTAACTTCCGTCAACATAACCAATGTGACAATCTGCTTGCACAGGGAGTGTGCTGGGGACTATTTTCAGGCGCTGTGTAATATCATTGCGCCGCTTCACCCATGGTACGGCAGCAAAGCTTCTTGATTACTACGCAGGAATGAGAGTATAGTTGCTGGCCATATCGACCATATTGGAACATTTCATTTTCCGTCGGTCTTAGGACACGATGTAACTACAGAAGAGTCAAGTTTTAAATAGGAAAAATATCGAAATTGTTTGGTAATATTTTTTGACCGTTGATGCTAACGGTCTAATCAGATTCAATGATCTATGCTAAGCTATACTAAAAGTGTTACCGCCAGACCCGGAGATCGGCTGAATGGATTCCAAAACGGTAAAACTGAACTGTTTAACTCTAGGGGAGTTGGAAAATGAGCCTATTTTTTTAAAAAGTGGAGTGTTCCTTTAATGTTTTTTTTTAATGTTAATATCACTGCATCTCTAATTGACATTCACTACATTTTAAAGGTTTTAAGATTTTTAAAAATGTTTTTGTATGAAGTCTCTTAGGCTCACAAAAGGAAATGTATTGTGAAATATTAATTTAGCATCTAAGTAATACATGTAAATGCACTGCAATTTAAAATAACCTTATTATATTTTAAAATATTTTAAATGTTTATGAATGTTGAAAACTGTCACGGTTAGTTGCAGCAATGAGAGTTGGATCGAATCGCAGCAGTCAATTTATTTAACAACACAAACAAAATGATGAACAGGAGAACATGATAAATGAAGGAGTAACACAACCAACTTCACATAAATGAGAACGGACCAAGGACCATTCAAACAAAGGGCTGTATTGGCTGGGTTACACTCCACTTTTAGACACGCACTTGCAAACTTCCCTAAGCACTTCCCCTCGGGGAATCCCTGCCGCCATTTTGAAATTCATTTCACTTCGTGAAGTGGACGAGGGAAGTTTAAATGGACATTCCTTGTCCATATAATTCGCTCCCTCGGTCAAAATCAAGGGAGCGAGTCCACTTCATATTTACACTTCAGGCAGTTCCATATACCACAATGCAATATGAATGTGACGTCACAGTATATCGCGTGTAATTTACCCCACCACAAACAACTCTGATATATTATTATTTTTTAAATATATAAAACAACCCAAACACACCTATATACATATAGAATGCTGCATACACAATCTCCATAGTGGATTCAAGTGATCAAGGGCTTAGGACGTTCCAGTTCAGTCAATTGCAAAGATTCTGCCAGTAGTGGGCACTCATGCAACGTAAGCAATGACGCACATCCGAGGGAACGAGACGGAGGGAAGTTAGCAAGTGAAGGGCATAATAGAAAAGCCATTATATACACTGATGCTGCTTCCCAATTCGCCGACTTATACTACGACCTAAAAGTATGTACTCTTTTTGTGAAGAAAAAGTACATACTTTTGAGCAGTGTTGGGGGTAGTAACGCATTACAAGTAACTTGAGTTACGTAATGATATTACTTTTTCCAAGCAACTAGTATCAAAATATCTGAGTTACTTTTTCACATTAATTTGACTGACAGCTCTCCTACCCCCATGTTGAGAAAAATAAGTGCAGAGGCGTTGTGTGTAAACATAATGATTATTGTAGTTACAGACTAAATGTGAGCATTTATTTATCTCACTTGCAAAATAAAGATTCTGTCCTCCTCAAAATGATTAAAATCAGTCAGATGCAAAATCAGAGTACTATGCAAACCTCCAATAATAAAATTTTAAATAAAACAAAACATTTTATGCATAATCTAAATGTACTGAATGCCAATGGAGGCCTATCTGAAGCCTTTCTCAGCCATCAGATTTCAACTAAAATATCTTCATTTGTGTTCCGATTATGAACGGAGGTCTTACGGGTGTCGAACGACATGAGGGTGAGTAAATAATGACAGAATTTTCATTTTTGGGTGAACTAACCCTTTAATGGCCAAACGTATCATTACAAGTTCACAATGCTGCTGCAGATGAAATATAATGTGGATAACATTGAATAAATATTCAAATTTGGTCAGGTTAAATACTAATAATACTAAACCTCTCTACTTAACCGTCGGACTCGCACATCCGTCATGTTTGTAGTTTTCTGACACTTTTTAATCCGCTTATAGTTTATATCCGTTTATAGTTCTAATCGAATCCTCGTCCAACTCGCAATGGGTTGTGGGTAATATCAGCCGTTAGAGTGTGCGTCGATCTGTACTTTGGATTCTGACCGGAAATAGTAGACCATCCGGGTATCTTCGGAATATTCTTTTCAACATACTACGATTTGGGACATACTAAGGGCGTTTTCACACCTACCTTGTTTGGTCCGGATTTTCGGACTTTTCAGTTTGGTCCGAATCAAAATGACAGGTGTGAAACCTCCCCCGTACCACGGTCCGGACCAAACAGACGAAATTTGGTCCGACGAAAAGAGGTAGTCTCGGTCCGGATCAAACTGAACAAAGGTTTGGTTCGTTTCTAGTGTGAAAGCATTTTCTGTATGGTTCGGACTTTCAGACCATTTACAGGAAGTTCCTCTTTATGTTTAAATATTATAATGTTATTTTTAAATTCAATCTAGGCTACATTGATTATGAAAAGTGAAAATATGCGCAATATGTCAGAAGAAAGTCAGAAATAATTTTGAACGAAATTTTGTATGATTTTGCTTAGAAAGCATTTCTTTAATGGGAATTTCGTTTTGTATAAATTGTATCTTAATTTTAATCAACGTTTAATCAGATAATTGCCTGGATTTAATAAATAAGAAGCAAATAGTCTATAGCAGACAATAATCACGGGAGCGATCATATGCTTTGCACATGAACTGGAGCGCGTCTCAAATAAACCGAAACTCAGCAGGCTACTTGCCTCACAAACATGAGAAATATGTGTATATAAAGCTTGAAATGTCCACTTTTAAACGAAACTAATAAAAAATAGTCAAGCAATGCGCACTGTTCAATAGTGGCGGTGATATGCGTCCGTCCGTTCATTCACTCTTGTCAAAGACGCTGACGTCAGACACACGTCCGTTTACAAACCAATCAATGTCCAGATGCCGCCCACATAGATGATGACGAGTGGACGCAAGTGTGGCATGTACAGTTCTTTAGTGCGCTCGCATGATTGCAATGTGAAACCAAACCAAAACTAACCGAATGTATAAAAAGTATCAAAACATGAACTTCGGTTCGGACCTTGGTGCGGACTTTCAGGTGTGAAAACGCCCTAAGTCTATTTTCGAGTACTATTTAGGACAGCAAGAGTAACTACAGAGTAACTACAGATCTAAACAATAAGCTGGTGGAACAAATCAGTCAAACAATGAGTTGCCGTGGCAACAAATGAGAACATTCTCGAAACCATGGAAACAAAAAGGAAATGCAGGAAACAAAGATCTACAAACTAAAAGTCCATGAAACCGAGAGCAAACTAAACGTTATAGAAAACAGTTGTGCTGCTCAATATTTGTTTGTATTTTCAAGGTTCTTTGATTTTTCAATTTGACATAATTGGCAAATCTCCTGTAATACTGCAGTGGGCCCTCTGCTTTAAAAAGGTTTATTGTGCTTGGAAAAGTAGTTGTAGAGTAAAAGGTTGAGTGATTATTAAAATTCTATGACAAAAAGGTTAAAATAACTGACATTTCTGGGATGTTTTGTTTTTAAGGTTTCATATATTATCTCATTTGAGTGTTTCCATGGCTACAGGGAATTCAAAATGATGTCATACTCATTGAAGAGAGGCTGATCAGATTTATAATAATCCACTCTACATTTTTTTTAAATATTTGTATTATGCCCCTAGATGCTGATAATGTCAAAATGGTTAAACGTCGGCTGACGCATCTCTAGTCTAGCCTTTCCCTTTTGGCAGTCAGTCCTGTATCTCCACATATGTGCTTGTGCATCATTTAGTGGAACCACAGATGTTGGAGAGGACTCTAGTATTTCACTAATTATGGTCTATCTCCATGACAACACTGTTTCTATACAGGGATTTGGCCATGTCAGAGGCTATTACGCACACATTTGCTGAAACAAACACACCGGTTATGTAACCCCCTCGGTCGGTGGTCTTCTTTAGGGTTATTTCTGAAGACAATGTGCTGTGCCCTGAAGTGACAGCGAAGGTGGCCACAGCAGACAACTCGACCACTGATACAGATTTGTAGTAAATGTGCATGTGATACATGTGCCAGGCTGATAAATAACATCAGTGTGTGCCCACAATCGATAAGATGATCCCTGGCACGGTGCTGAGGAGCTCACAAGCCCCCTGCACGCTGTCGCTGTGATGCTGTCTGCAGGGGACTGCGCTCTGGGCACCAGGCGGCATCTGACCTTCACAGCTCGAACTCCACTGAGGTTGGACAGTTCGCTCCGCTCACGAGGACAGGACCGGCGTCATATTCCCGTCGATTTCATCAGCCAGGGGACTGCACTGAGTGACGCTTCATGTTGGGTGGCATAGTCTTTCCCAGAGCTGTCCACTGGGGCTGATGGGAAGACCTGTCTCCGGTGTCTTTGGCGGAGGTGTTTTTGTTGTTGATGATTGGCAGTCTAGATAGGATGTTATTTATGTGTTGCCATTTGGGGTTTGTGACTGATTTTCACCAGGGGATGTTCAGTCGTGATCAGCGCACCTGTTGGAATGATGTGTGTGTGTGTGTGTGTGTGTGTGTGTGTGTGTGTGTGTGTGTGTGCTGCTGGTGTGTGACTGGATGACTGTACGCAGAGCTGCTTAGTTTGATTGGGTTCTCCAATGGCCTGCTTTTATCTCCTCACTGATTGGACAATGAGACTTGTCTGTCTATCTTTTTCTGTCTGTCTATCTATTTCTGGCTGGGAGTCTGTCTGTCTATCTATTTATCTGTCTGTCTGTCTGTCGTTTAATTTCTTTATTATTGTGAATTTCTTTGACTTTCCATTTTAATTATGCTTTATATATTTATATTTAAATTGCAATTTAAATTCTTGTTCATCAATAAATTGATTTTGAAAGCCATTTAAAAAAAGCCATTTTAAATTAAATTCTGACAAAGCACTGGCAATGACATCGTTCTACATACATTCTCTTGCATATAATTAAAAAGAAAGTATACTACTTTCGACTAAAATTATTTTAGTCTATCTATTTCTGGCTGTGAGTTGTCTGGTCTGTCTGTCTGTCTGTCTGTCTAATCGTTTAATTTCTTTATTATAGTGAATTTCTTTGACTTTCCATTTTAATTATGCTTTATATATTCAAATTTAAATAGCAATTTTATTTCCTGTTCATCAATAAATTGATTTTGAATTTAAAAGCCATTTTAAATTAAATTCTGACCAAGCACTGACAATGACGTCGTTCTACATACATTCTCTTGCATATAATAAAAAAAAGTATACTACTTTCGACTAAAATAATTGTATTTTTTTACCATCATTTTGTTCATTAAGTACACAGTCTCTTACTTTTTAGTCTTATACCGCAGTCTTACTTAATTTGCTTCAAATCAAAGTTTGTATTGTTTGGATTCATCTCAGAGTTAGTTGGTTTGGTTCATGAAACAAACAAATCGTAACACAGTTCGTATGAAGGAAGAAAGAAAGGAGACGGTAACCGGCGAATGTTCAAACACTTTAATAAATAAACAAACACCAAATGAAAGTAACGCAAGCAGCCCCTCACGAATGGCTGCCGCACACACACAATAAAACATAAATAAAACACAATGTAAAGTCCAGGCCTGGCCCTCTCTCCTTCCTCACTGTCGTCACTCCTCTTTTTATGCATCTAAGCTCCTCCGTGAGAGACTGGTGTGGCACACAGCTGGCGCTCATTTTCAATCACGCTGTTCTCACCGTCCCTCTGCCTCGACTGCTTCCCAGATACCCCCAGGGGCCGGGGGTACTCCCGAGACTGCGCTCTACTCCCTACGTAGTGACCGATCACAGCGGCCACGGCACCTGGGACCAGCGAGTCCCCCGTCCCCTGCTCCTCCCCAAACATGGCGGCGGCGACTCTGCTCCCTCTTGGACGGAAGCCACCCCACCTTGACCCAGGAGCATGGCAGCGAGCTCTCCATCCCACTTGTTCTTCACTCGCTCCAGGACCACCGCCACGGGCAGCCACTCGCGGTCTCCGGTGCTCCATGCTGACCTTCTCAGCACCGCGATCCTCCTCAGCAGCGAGGGCTCTCTGACAGCATGTCCCTCCTTCCTCCCGGGTTTCGGCACCAATGTAACACAGTTCGTTATGGGAAAAAGGTGGGAACCGGCGAACATTCAACACTTTTTAATCAATAAATAAACACAAAATACAAGTTAAAATGGCAGCTTCCTCCTCCTCTCTCCTCCACTGTCGTCGCTCCTCCTTTTATGCATCTCTAGTTCCTCCGTGAGAGATACGAGACTGGTGTGGCGTGCATCTGGTGCTCATTATCAATCACGGTCCCTCTGCCTCGACTGCTTGCCACATACCCCCATCGCCCCTCGCAGGCCGGGGAGTACTCCCGAGACTGCGCTCTACCCACCCTCCATAGGGACCGATCACGGTGGCCACGGCACCTGGAACCTGCGAGTCCCCGTCCCCTGCTGCTCCCCAAACATGGTGGACGGCGACTCCTCCTCTGCTCCGTCTTGGACGGTAGCCACCCCATCTCAACCCAGGAGCACGGCAGCAAGCTTTCCATCCCACCTGTTCTTCACTCGCTGCAGCACCACCGCCACGGGCAGCCACTCGCGGCCTCCGCTTCTCCATGCTGCCCGACCTCCTCAGCAGCGAGGGCTCTCTGACAGCATATCCCTCCTTCCTCCCGGGTTTCGGCCCCAATGTAACACAGTTCGTTATGGGAAAAAGGTGGGAACCGGCGAACATTCAACACTTTAATCAATAAATAAACACAAAATGAAAGTAAAAATTGCAGCCTTCTCCTCCCCACCGTTGTCGCTCCTCCTTTTATGCATCCAAGCTCCTCCATCTTTCTGGTGCGATGGCAGCTCTCTCACGGTCCCTCGGCCTTGACTGCTTGCCCCACAAACAAACAAACAAACAATTGAAACACATTGCAATCCTCATTACATACCTATTTGCAAACAATTTGGTTCTCAAATAATCTGGTTTAATCCAATCTGTAGCAACATTGTCTACCAACAAATGATGTTCCACTCTTCTCTAAACACAATCCCAGACTCCCTAGCTGTCAGACAGACATGACTCCTGATGCTCCTCAGCATTCCCTAACATGTTAACCTATGGCAGTATCTGCTGTCGTTCTTGTTCTCTGTCTCTGTGTCTCCGTGCTGGGGACTAGTTGATGTTGTTTCCCTTAATTAGAACCAAGTGTTAGAGAGGTAATGCGTAGGAGTGACTCCCCAGTGGGAGACATGCTTATTTGGGATTGAGAAGATTTAGCGCATGTCCATTTCCTGTGGAGCGTGGAAACTGAAGTGCACAAAATTCTCCTTGTCTTGTGATTAGGAATGTAAAGGATGGAAATGAAAAGGGAAAGGGTGTTAAAATCAGACTAATTAATAAACCCTGTTAATTTTTGTTCCTCATGCCATCATTATATTTGATAGGGATGCTCTAAAATCTTGGCCTAAAATGCTTTAGATTTCATTTCTTGTAGATATATTTCCAAGACGGATGGCTCTGTGAATAGTTATCACATGATAGACACATTCAGAATAGATGTTTTGAAAATTTGAAAGTCAATATGGGCCCCCAATCATTACCTGCATCATGCTTTCCATGGTATCTATGAAATGCTGTTTTGAATAAAAGATTGAGGGAAAAGGGCCTCTGGAGGATGGATGTGAGCTTGTCATGACTGAAGCAACCACAGCAATGTCACTGAATAATGTAGTTGAAGGAAGTAGGAAGTATGCTTATAATCTAACTCTATAATGAGAGATTCCACTCAGGAGTATACTGTTGGTCATATTATGATGCTTGCATCATTTGATATATTAACTAGTTAAAACACATAATTACATCACACACACACACACACACACACACACACACACACACACACACACACACACACACACAAAATATATGTATATATATATATATATATATATATAGGCACCTGTTAGTGGGTGGGATATATTAGGCAGCAAGTGAACATTTTGTCCTCAAAGTTGATGTGTTAGAAGCAGGAAAAATGGGCAAGCGTAAGGATTTGAGCGAGTTTGACAAGGGCCAAATTGTGATGCATTATTCGGATCGTGTGTCAAACCGCCAAACTGCTGAAATTTGGTGATTCAAACAGCTGAATCGACTCGCTGATTCATAACGCTTCGAAGCTTCATGATGCCTTGTTTTGAAATCGTCGGTCTTACGGGTGTCGAACGACATGAGGGTAAGTAATTAATGACAGAATTTTCATTTTTGGGTGAACTAACCCTTTAATTAATTTATTTCAAGAATGTTTTTACACACAATTCAATTGATTTGAATTCAAATAAAATCAGTTTAGTTGGGTCAACACAATTTAGTTTGATTAGGTCAATTTAATTTACTGTAGTATGTTTAACTTTATTAAGTCATTTTTAAATATATTAGGTCGACTGAAGACAATGAAATTAAGTTGACAAAAGGTCTACTTTTAATTAATTAAATTGAAAAAGGCAACATCACTGAATTTATTTTTTTTGAGTGTACAATTCACAAACAAACCATAGGTGCAAAACATAGTTTTTTTATGTTTTCAAGACTGAAAACTCACAAACTATTCTCATAACGTTAACTAGCTAACATTTCATTGATGACACATTTAACCAGGCCAAACTGCTCTCTCATTATTACCGGTGTTAAAGTTATTAAAATTACTGGTGTGGTGTCAAAGATACCAAAAACAAAGTCTATTGCTTTTGTTTTTTAATAATAGTTGCCAAGAACACACTTCTCTGTCTCTGACAGCGGTATCAGGGAATGTTCTCTCTCTGAGTCTCAGTGGGTGTTTCTGTCAAGTGAATGCAGCATTGTCATGTTTTCCTGTCTCTGGAACAGGTGTTTGGCAACCGCTCGGCTCTTCTTCTCCATATAGTGTCAGCAGCTGTGGTTGAGCGCTGCACATCCCTCAGCTGATTGAAGCTTCTCTTTGTTTCGTAGGTGCTTTATCAAATAAAGCGTTGATGAAGTAAACTCCCTCTTTCACACAGTGGATGGAGGGCGGTGCACGCAGATTGATTTCTATTCAACCTGCCCATCTTAGTCTTGAGAGATTAGATTAAAAACTCAAGCTTGCGATCACCGTATGTCTCAGAGATGAGATTGCTGGTCTGATGGACCGTTAAAGTGAATCAATATTTAATCACAGGTGTGTGACAATGACCTGCAAGGCCATGGGAAATGGAGGCCCATTTAAACATGGCTTCTCTTGTCTTATGTTAATTTATACATCTATAGTTATTTTACTTTATTAGTTTATTTATGCAAAAATACATGCATAATCTGTGACCACTAGTGAAATGTTTTTAATTTGTATTTAAAAAAATATGACAAAAAAAAAATCAACATAAAAATATGAGTTAAAAGTAAAAAAGAGAGAATGTTTTAGTATTTGGTCCATCCATCTTTTTTTATTGAAGTACTCAAAATGCATGAAGATCATGCAGAAGATCTAAAGATTTAAGATCCAAAGAGCAATTTGAGCTTCACTGGAACAAAAACATCTGTATGAACAAAGTCAGATGATCAATGTCACAAATTTATTTATTCAAGGACTAACTAGTGCCAAAAAAAATAAAATAATCGTATTTAACTTGCGTAATACCATTATTATTTTATTTTATCTTATTGTCTTCTTTTCCCTGTTTTTTAATTTTTATTTCAAATTTTAGATTTTTACAAAGCCCCCAAGAGTATATGGTGGTGGAAAAAAAATATGAGATGCTAGGAAAAATAATAACTCAATGCTTTTGCGTTCCTCCGAGAAACTTTGCATTCGCTCGCAAAACCTTGATTTCTTTCTTTTTTTCACAATTTCCCTTTAGGGAGTCAGTAGATTTTCAGATTTTTATTTAATTTTGTATTTTATTTATTTATTTTATTTTATTTTTTAATTTTTTTTTATTTTATTATAATTTTTTGCGTTCCCCTAAAAATCCTTCCCCCCGCCCCCCCCCCCTCACCATTTCCCTTTAGGCGTTCAGTAGATTATCAGATTTTTATTTAATTTTATTTACATTTTAAAAAATAATAATAATAATTATTATTTTTTTTTTTTGCGTTCCCCTGATAATTCTTTTTTCCCCCCTCACCATTTCCCTTTAGGGGTTTAGTAGATTTTCAATGTGTCCTCAGACTTTTGGATTCCACTGTCGATGTGTATGTCAATCTATCCTGTTTTCACACAAAGACTGAGAGTCACTGGTTTGGAAGGACGAGACACAGAGCAGTTATTAGGATCATGAAAGAAGGAGTCACAGGTGTCCTGAGAGCAGGAATGGGGTGAATACATCATAAACGTGAGTGAGTGTGTACAGGTGTGTGATTACCTCATGTTGGGTTGTATAGTGTGTGTGTGTGTGTGCGTGTGTTTGTGTGTGATGTTTAAATAGACTGCCATTTTTCAAGCCTTCTTGGTGACAGACTTTCACAAAAAACTATGGATGACTCTATTAATAGAGGTATGTGTTTAACCCAGCTCATTCTCACCTCATATAAATAGCAGGGCAAAAAAAATTGCTTTCCTTTTTTTTCTTTTGAAAGCAACATCTGTACAGCACAATAGTTTGTCATCATGAAGGAAGACTTCATTACCTTCTGCTTGTTTAGCCTCTCCCTTGGATTCTTCCTCATCCTACTTGACCATCTTATGAAGTCTTTCCTTGCAGAACAGTCCAGGCAGCCTAACAGCCTAATTATGAAAACTCAAAGGTACACTCGCCTTCATGTCGTTTCAAACCTGCATGACCTTTTCTTCTGTGGAACATGAAAGAAGATATTTTGAGGCAATGTCTTTTTTCTGGTACGTAAAATGGAAGTCAATGGAAACCAAAAGTGTTTAAATACCACAATTCTTAAAAATATCTTCTTTTTTTGTTGTTCTCTTTTTTCATGCAGGTTTGGAACAACATGAGGGTAACATTATCAGAGCCACACATGAGCTTTGAATGAGAAACAGACTGAAATATGCATTATTGACAGATAATCTTTTCCTCTGGAGAAAATTCAGGTCATTCAGTTGCAACAAGTGTGACTTGTCATGACAGTTTCAAAGTCAGATGTGCTTTCAAGGAAATAGACAACAAGATCTGCAGCCGAGGGGAGATTGGGATATAGCAACCTCTCTACCATTGGAAAAAGCGTAACCGTGAACTTGGATCACGTCATTGATTTTCGCACAACTCTGACAGAAATTCAATCAGTTTGTGGATACCATAGAAATGAAGTGTCATAAACTGAATCTAAATGTTCTGTGAAAAAAGCATATATATATTTATATATTTATAAAATAGGTCAATCTAAAACTAATGTTTAATGGCAAACATATTGAAGATTTTTACCACAAAAGCAGTTTATTCAGCATAGTGAAGCTCTCCACCATTGACATCCATTTGTTACACTTTTTTTGTATGTTGCTAACCTTGAAGGCTTGAAAATTACTTGAAAGTTTTAGTAATTTTGTGCCTTTTTTATATTTTCGATTTAGCAACAAAAAAAAAAACATTTTTAGCAGTTCTAGTTAACATTGACGACACTGGTAAATAATGACACAATTTTCTTTGGGTGAAAGTTTTTAGTACCGGTGCACTTGAATTGATTCAGAATTGAATAAAAAAATTAATTGAACTGAATCGTATTGAATTGAATACCCACATTTTCTTAACCAACGCTTCCCTATGGGAATGATCAGTTCCACATAGCACCGTCCAGTGGAATATCTCATCTTAAAGTCCCCATGAAATCAAAATGGAAGTGTTTTGGCTTTTAGTATGCATATATTAACCTTACAAAATTCAAAATGTACAGTCCCTCACTTCCGCTAATATGGATCAATGATTTTGATGACATCACTCTGCACTTCGGCTTCTCAAAAGATTTTCTGTCCAATTAAATGCTCTCTAGAATTGGAAGCCCCACCCCCTACATTATAAATAGATGCTGTGGCTGAAATTGGTCACTCTTCACACATTTACTATGGTGAATGGCACATAGTGCACTATATAGGGGATAGGGAATGATTCAGGCAGTGTAAATATGCTTTCCATTGGGGCAAATTAAGTCTGGTTTCACGATAGTGTCACGCGAACCAAAACATGCACACACTCTGCTCCGGTCCAGAGACCAGATAACTGAGCGGATTATATCTGCGAGTCGGCGCAGACCAGAAAACATATCGGACCCGTTTGAATTCTGCACAGAATGCTATTTTAAAGGAACACGGCGACTTTTTAGGACTTTAGCTTATTCAATGTATCCCCCAGAGTTAGATAAGGCCATACATACCATTCTCGTCTCCGTGCGTGCCATAACTCTGTCTGACCCTACGCTAGCCTAGCTTAGCACAAAGACTGGAGGTAAATGGCTCCAGCTAGCCTAATGCTAAATAGGTGACAAAATAACGCCAACATTTTCCTATTTACATGTTGTGATGTGTATAGTTACATCGTGTACTAAGACCGATGGAAAATGAAAAGTTGCGATTTTCAAGACCGATATGGCTAGGAACTATTCTCTCATTCCTGCGTAATAATCAAGGAATTTTGCTGCCGTACCATCAGGCGCTGTGTTATATCATTCCTTTAAATCGATATGGAGTAGATTAGGCGGAGAAATGGTTTGATATTAGGAGGAAACTGCGACTTTACCGAGCTCAACTGCTCTGGCTGAGCTGTGGTATAAACGAAACGCTATTGGCTGTTCAAAATGTCCCACCTTGCCTTCCGGTTTCAGTGGAAATTACATCAACGCATTGAATAAAGGTGCGTTTTCACCATATCGTAATTATAAAGTAGCAACTACGTGATTCCAACTTGTAAAAAGCGTTCATGTCCTGTCTGAGAGCTCCTACTTGTACCACCTGACCACTGCAGATTCATTTAGGCGTTGATAGTGGTGTTCTCAGTCGGAGTACGTGAACAGTTTCGAATATAACTTCACGTGTTGTCATCTTGAGACTATGGTAATTGCGGCATGGCAGCGCAATGCAATGCGTTTCAAGGCACTTCAGTGGTCATTGGTATTCAGACGTCTGAACAATCGGAGCATGCTCTTTTCCGTAAGGCCAGCGCTCGAGGACCGAGCCGGAGTCCAGACTGAGGGACAAAGATCAGGCTGATTAATAAGTACAGCACTGCCAGAGAGCAATGAGTCACTGAGCCTCTGCCATTTTCTTTCTGCCCCTTTATTCTACTCTATTAATCTTATCTTCTAAGTCTGTGGTTTCTCTCACGCTCTCGCCCCTCTCATTTCCTCGTTCTTCATCACTTTAACTCTGGCTTTCTTCTGGCCTGCCTTTCTATGCCCCTCATTTTCAGTCCTTGTCTAATCTTTTTTTGTTCTTTTTTCTTATGGTCCTCCCTTGCCTCCTACGCTCTGTGCAGCTGCCGAGTACCTCTGTAATGCAGTTCATTACTATTACTGTGACTCACAGCTTGACTGCACAGTCACAGGTGTGTTCCCCTACGGACGGCAGCGATCACATCCACCCCCCCCCCCCCCTTTCACAGATGATAGTAGCTCTGATTACAGCCATCGATCAACGTGTATAGTCAGTTGTGAGCACGTGTGTGATGTCATAGCAGCTCAAAATAAGCTGACCTCAATACTTGTGATGTGCATCAATACTATGGCTAATAGATGATCTGCTGTGTTCTGTCAATATGGTCAGTATGAGCTTGATAAAAGCTTGTGGTTAACTGTGCCACTATAGCCTGATTCTTCTCTAACTGCTCAAATAAGGCAAGACACCATGAATAAGGTAAAAATGTTAAAGGGATAGTTCACCCAGAAGTGAAAATAAAGCCATCTTTTACTCACCCTGCTGTTGTTCCAATGCCCTATGTCCTTCTATCTTTTTCGGACTTCAAAGGAACGCGCACAGAGTAACGGCTGAGCTCAGTGTTTTGACTGAATAATACGGTTTCTTTCTCGCGAAACCTTATAGAATGCCTTCTGAACACTTTTCATATTGCGCACGTCTCACTGTATCATCGCATTTTTGTAATGTTTTAGCCCGGTCGCTATTCACTGCCATTTATATGGAGGAGCGTGTGCAGGACTATTTTTTTAATTTCTGCTTTTGAGGTCCGAAAAAGATAGAAGGACAACAGCAGGGTGATTAAAAGATGGCTTTTTCATTTCAGGGTGAGCTATCCCGTTAACTGATAGATAGGGGTGGATGATATACCGGTACTGGTTAACCAGTAGAAATTTGTCAACCGGTAGAGATTTTGTACTATTGTCTCTATCGCGGTTACGTTCACGTGACATTTCTGTGTGGCGCGGTCATGAAAGCTTATTGGTTGTGTGTTTTTAAGCATTGCGGTTAAAAAAAACAGGTGATTTTTAAACCATTGAAGCGTAATAAGCAGCAAAAGACAACTAGTTTCAGTATATGCATGCACTCTCTGAGAGACTCAGCTTAGGGACAGCGTCATGAATCCGCTGCTCATTAAGTGCGTGAGAACTCAACGGAGTGCTTTTTGCCAGCTAATTGAGCTTGAACGGTTAAATACACATACCTGTCTGTCAAAGTGACCATGTATTTAAAGCAGCGCTAGGTAGGTTTTGCTCTCGGGGTCCCCCTACAGTTGAGAAACAGTATTGTCCTCTACTACTGTCGTAAACTGTCATTCTACATCAGCGGATGCATCGCACGTGCATTTGTTGACATGACAACCATGATAGCCCTGAACACTGCAGGAGGAGTTCACATGCAGGTGTTCTTTTATTTTTTATTTTTATTTTTATTTTTTTTTCAAACGCCAAATGATCGCGATGCTCACTTTTACAAGCCAGTGTCATTATAGTAGCCTAGTCTATTGGTTCCCGTTTTACAGAATCTATATGATACTTCAATTCAATGTTTGAGTGGTAGGTAATAACCATATATCGTCAATATTATAATATCAAGCTACCATAGATGAATCTGCAAATTTGAAAAATCGATTGGCATTATAGCTTGAGGCAAGACAAATAAACAAATATCACAGACATGTTAGGTATCCTAAAATATGATTTTGTACGTCTTATGTATCTACTTGCAAGAATGAAGCCCCTCCTCCTTCAGCTCACGCCAACGCTGGCCCAATGTTGATCCTCGTCCTGCCTTTAATCCGATCACTTTCTCGTTTCCTCTTTTTGCTTTCCTCTGACAAAACCTTTGCTTTCTTATTTTTCTGTGCTGCTTCGGCCATGACTATAACATTCGGCAAACAAATGATAGTTGGGCTCGCACGTCCGAATTTAAGGAAGTGGGGGTGGTGGTGGAAGTGACGTATATGCCGTAAATCGGTCGAATTTTGTAGTTCTTTTTGTTCTCAGGTTACTACCCGAAACCCGAAGTTTAAAAGTACGATTAAAAACGATACAGACCCCGTCAGGCTATGGCAGACGTGTCATTCAACCTATTGTAAGTCGATGTATCATCACAAGAGTTTTGAAAATATATTATGAAGGTTGAAAAGTTACCTAGTGCTGCTTTAATGCATTTAATGTAGTATTTTTAGTGCTTGAAGTTTTCTGTTTCATTTAGCTCTATGTCTGTCTATTGTAGCTGATTTTCTTTGCTCTTTCTTTATCACTGTTTATTTGTCTTCAGTATGCATGTGAGTTTTTTTTAGGCTAGTATTAGTTTTTTAAATTATGTTGAAAATGGTGATTTATGAAATTACTATTGTGATTATATATCGTTATTGTGAAATATGAAATGATATCTTATAAGATTTTGGTCATATCGCCCACCCCTACTGATAGACAAAACCATACTTCCCCAGGTGATTAATAACAGTACTTTAAGACAATTGTTTTTGTATTACAGGATTGTTGAAATACGCTAAATTAAATATGCACTAATTTACAAAGTTTCCCAAAACAGAACTCTGAGCATTGGATAAAGCCAGGTTCGAAATTCTCGTTTCATTTTCTAAAGGTTTTTCTTTTATCTCTTAATATTTTTAGGAATGCGTTTATATATAAACCAGGCACATGTTATGAACAAACCCCTCTGTAAAAACCTTCAGATAGAAATTCAACTGGAGTGTTTGGTGTATGTGTGCTTCTGAAGTGCTTCTGCTCAGTGCATGAGAGAGAAAAAAAAACACTTTTTGAGAAAACAAACTGATATAATCACAGCCATGTTCTGTTTTGTTCATGGACTCTGAGTGTGTTTTCATTTGTCACAGTTTTCTTTGTTGAGTTTCCCGCCACTCATCTGTCCCGTTGGTTACCCTCATTAGTTTAGTTCTGTTCAGCTGTGTCTTGTCAATGAACTCGTTTCTGTTTGCTATTTAGTTCTCCCGTTTCCTTCAGTCTGTGTCTGATCTCGTTGATCTATAGAGTGTGTTGCTACCTACCTGCATGACTCACCTGAGTATCCTTTTTTCATTAAACGTCGTTTGAGAATTGTATTTACCTGTCTTCGCCTTCCTTCCTTCCTGCCTGCACACACCCGTGACAGATATGTATTGTAATTTAAATCTACAGTTGGTTGTATTCCTATGTAGCTTTGGATTTGCATCTGCTAAATAAATAAATGTAAATTTAGTAAAATAAACACTTACAGTAATTGTTTGAAAGAAAACATGTCATGGAGGCTAAATAGACCATTTAGACCATAAGTTTTGCATGATGTGTCTTGCCATACGCAGAGCAATGTTTAGATAGCACCACAAAAACAAATAAAAAATGTGTCACATGGGAAAGGAATCTATGGATGGCTTATAGTTGTATAAACTATTTTAAAATGACATAGTTTCCATGATTGGAAGAACACAGGAGGCTTTCAATTATTAATGCCCCGTTAAGAATAGCAACAATATAAAAATGCAGCAAATTATTTATAGAGGTAATATGTTCTGTTGCTTATTAAATCCCCATATGTCAGATGCTCTTGTCAATGCTTAGTTCACCCTTATTGACTGGAGGTTGTTAGAGTCGAATCAGATAAACCCTTTTAATGTCTCTGTGATGGGACACTGATCTCCCATGTGAGCATCTCACCCATATGAGATAGTAAAAGTGTGTCATTTCCACAATGAGCAACTGAATAGAGAACGAATAGACGAAACAAGTAAGAGTTTTAACTATTATTTTTTCCTAAAATGGTTGTGTGCGTTCAACCGTGTGCTTCGAGCATGAGACCAGAGTATCTTGTGGGTGTACGGATGCATACAGAAAGTCGTGCAAACCAGCAGGCACAGAGAGATTATGTAAATTCATCTTCATGAGCGTTCGGCTCGTTTCTCAAATGCACAGCGCTTTGTCTGCACGTTTGCTGCTCACTGCATGATGGATCCGAGAAACACAGGAAGTGCCATTTCTTATAGTGCCTCTCAGGGCATTACTGTTCAAATCAGAGCTGCTTTTGGTTGAGGACAGTTATCAGGCTGGCTTCTCGAGGGGGAAGCACTTAACAGCCACTTAGATGATTCATCTTGTTGTATGCTCTGAAATTAGAGGTGTAGATTAGCAACATATTTGCCGTTTGTGATCAAGTCTCTTTCTGTATGGCTGTATGAAAGCTATAGTAGTTGACTCAAACTGTATGCGGCGAGGGGCCCTGCTGTTTCGCTTCTTTTGGGAGGCCCCTGGAAGTAGTCCAATGCAATCCCTGACCTTATCTGCGTGCGTTTTCCCTTCACGAATGTGCATTTTAGCTGTCTAAATGTATCAAACAGGCTCGTAAAGGGAAAAACTTGAAGCTGAGAATGCTTAAGCCGCTGCCCCAGGTGGCACAAGCCGAGCAATAAAAGTGCCATTACCGCCATAAACATCTGATTGCTTCCACAAATGCAGTCGATTATGTAGCAGCGAAAGGACCTCGATTCTGCCGAGATATTGATAGCATCAATCACGCAGCGAGTCGATAGGTAGACTTTACTCAGCTGTCACGGCAGATGCAAATCTCATAACTGGCCTTTCATTGCGATCATGTAAAAAATTATTTTGATTTCATTTGCCGAACAAGTCTCCTCATGTATCTTGATTTATGTTGTTCTTGGCCCGTGAGCACTTGGCTACTTGTCAAGAAAGATGGACGAACGCATTAGTCGTGCTTTTGCGGCGATATGAACATCCTCTCCATCCTTCATCGGGGAGATTAGGGGGCTGGGGAACTGTTGCCGTTGTTTATTTGTTTTTGAAGTGAGCCCAGGGCGCTTGAGGCTCTCGCGTAACAGGTAGTTTGCCCTGACTTTGCCTTACTGAAATATTTAGCTGTGCTCCAGGATCCAGCGGTAAATCTCGTTCCCAGTTGCAATTGTGCTCCCGTCATGGCTGTTTACCTCACAAAAGGAGAAGGAGTATGAGGCTGAACACAATTACTTCTGCAATAAGATTTCCCCTTGCATCATGCGAGTTTATCGATAGCAAAGCCCACTGGGATAGAAATGGAATTAAAAATATGACTTGTGAGAACAAATGGCGGTTATTAAAGGAATTCATGAAGCAGTTGGAAATAATGCGATGCTAATTGCTTGAGTTTATTCAGTGTTCTGTGTGATCTCTTATCAACTCCCTGTATGTTCCTGCAGGCTCCATTGAGGCTTGCTTAAGTCACCTGCTGAAGCGAAGAGCGGCCGGATTCCTCCGCAGCGATAAGATCGCCGCCCTCTTCACCAAGATCGGCAAGGTGAACGCCACGGCGAGTGACATCTGTCGCAAGGTTCAAGAACAGCTACAGCAGCAGGCCGAGATCACTAGGTCTGACTTCTTATTGTGTGCAAACTATGCACATTCTAATTGAATTTATTTGAAATCTTTTAATGTAATAAACTCTGCCTCTGAAACAACTTTTTTTTTCAGCTGATATCACCTAGGCCATGTGGGCTATTGGGCTAACCCTAGTGTGCACTATCCCTTAAGCCTTTGTTTTTAGGCACTGTGTAATAGTGATGTCCGGTTCGTGAACGGTTCTTTTGAACCGGTTCTTCTTTTTAGTGAACCGGTCGAACCAGTTCACCAAATCGGAGTGAATCATTCTAAACGGTTTGCGTCTCGAGTCAGCGCTGATCCACAAGTTACTAAAGTTAATAACTTTCTCACATGAGTGACAGTCCCTCCGACTAGAAATAAACTAATATTCTAAAGTATATGTTACTAGTAACTCCAACAGTTCACTTAACAGTTCTTGAATCCAAACTGTTTCTTTCAGACACGTTCGATACTGAGAACCGATGATCCGATGAGCTGAGCATGCGTGTACTACCGGATCACCAGTACAGAATCGAGAACCGTTTCTTTCTAACACGTTCGATGAGAGCTGATGAGCTATTAATGCGTGTCATTTGTTCAGAGGAATGAAATGCAGGTTTCAAGTGTATAAATTTAATAATGTTTGAAACATGTCCAAGCACATAATTGCCGTCTTATCACTGTATTATTTTAAAGTTTGAAGATTGTAAAAATTGTAAACTAAAAACTAAACATTTATTTGTTTTATCAATAATGCATGATATTTTCAGGAACAGCTTATTTAATTTCTAAATAAGTTTATATAAATCTTAAAATGTATGAATCAAAACAGTAGTTTTGATATAGACTACATATTCAGCTCAGCAGTACTCAGCTCAGCACATTATACACTGATACAGCAGTTCTCGAGTGCAGAACGGGTTGCAGCGGTTCTCGAGTCCGGAACGGGTTGCAGCGGTTCTCGAGTCCGGAACGGGTTGCAGCGGTTCTCAAGTCCGGAACGGGTTGCAGCGGTTCTCGAGTCCGGAACGGGTTGCAGTGGTTCTCGAGTCCGGAATGGGTTGCAGCGGTTCTCGAGTCCGGAACGGGTTGCAGTGGTTCTTGAGTCAGGAACGGGTTGCAGCGGTTCTCGAGTCCGGAACGGGTTGCAGCGGTTCTCAAGTCAGGGACGGGTTGCAGCGTTTCTCGAGTCCGGAACGGGTTGCACTGGTTCTCAAGTCAGGAACGGGTTGCAGCGGTTCTCGAGTCAGGAACGGGTTGCAGTGGTTCTCGAGTCAGAAACGGGTTGCAGCGGTTCTCGAGTCAGAAACGGGTTGCAGCGTTTCTCGAGTCCGGAACGGGTTGCAGTGGTTCTCGAGTCCGGAACGGGTTGCAGCGGTTCTCGAGTCAGGGACGGGTTGCAGCGTTTCTCAAGTCCGGAACGGGTTGCACTGGTTCTCGAGTCAGGAACGGGTTGCAGCGTTTCTCGAGTCCGGAACGGGTTGCAGTGGTTCTCGAGTCCGGAACGGGTTGCAGCGGTTCTCGAGTCAGGGACGGGTTGCAGCGTTTCTCAAGTCCGGAACGGGTTGCACTGGTTCTCGAGTCAGGGACGGGTTGCAGCGTTTCTCGAGTCCGGAACGGGTTGCAGTGGTTCTTGAGTCAGGAACGGGTTGCAGTGGTTCTCGAGTCAGAAACGGGTTGCAGCGGTTCTCGAGTCCGGAACGGGTTGCAGCGGTTCTCGAGTCAGAAACGGGTTGCAGCGGTTCTCGAGTCAGAAACGGGTTGCAGCGGTTCTCGAGTCAGAAACGGGTTGCAGCGGTTCTCAAGTCCGGAACGGGTTGCACTGGTTCTCGAGTCAGGGACGGGTTGCAGCGTTTCTCGAGTCCGGAACGGGTTGCAGTGGTTCTTGAGTCAGGAACGGGTTGCAGTGGTTCTCGAGTCAGAAACGGGTTGCAGCGGTTCTCGAGTCCGGAACGGGTTGCAGCGGTTCTCGAGTCAGAAACGGGTTGCAGCGGTTCTCGAGTCAGAAACGGGTTGCAGCGGTTCTCGAGTCAGAAACGGGTTGCAGCGGTTCTCAAGTCAGAAACGGGTTACAGCGGTTCTCAAGTCAGAAACGGGTTGCAGCGGTTCTCGAGTCAGAAACGGGTTGCAGCGGTTCTCGAGTCCGGAACGGGTTGCAGTGGTTCTTGAGTCAGGAACGGGTTGCAGTGGTTCTCGAGTCAGGAACGGGTTGCAGTGGTTCTCGAGTCCGGAACGGGTTGCAGCGGTTCTCGAGTCAGAAACGGGTTGCACTGGTTCTCGAGTCAGGGACGGGTTGCAGCGGTTCTCGAGTCAGAAACGGGTTGCACTGGTTCTCGAGTCAGGAACGGGTTGCACTGGTTCTCGAGTCAGGAACGGGTTGCAGCGGTTCTCGAGTCAGGAACGGGTTGCAGCGGTTCTCGAGTCAGGAACGGGTTGCAGCGGTTCTCGAGTCAGGAACGGGTTGCAGTGGTTCTCGAGTCAGGAACGGGTTGCAGCGGTTCTCGAGTCAGGAACGGGTTGCAGCGGTTCTCGAGTCAGGAACGGGTTGCAGCGGTTCTCGAGTCAGGAAAGGGTTGCAGTGGTTCTCGAGTCAGGAATGGGTTGCAGCGGTTCTCGAGTCAGGAACGGGTTGCAGTGGTTCTCGAGTCAGGAACGGGTTGCAGCGGTTCTCGAGTCAGGAACAGGTTGCAGCGGTTCTCGAGTCAGGAACGGGTTGCAGTGGTTCTCGAGTCAGGAACGGGTTGCTGCGTTTCTCGAGTCAGGAACGGGTTGCAGTGGTTCTCGAGTCAGGAACGGGTTGCTGCGTTTCTCGAGTCAGGAACGGGTTGCAGTGGTTCTCGAATCACCAGTACAGATTTGAGAACTGTTTCTTTCGAACACGTTTGATACTGAGAACCGATGAGCTGAGAGAGCACCGTCTGAACCCGAACTGTTTCTCTCGGACAACTGATGCTGTGCTGATAATATGAGCACGGGTGAACCGAGGACTTGTGTAAGTTTATGTTATGTCAATGTAAGTTTATTTAATCTGTGTAAACATCCATGTTTGCACCACAGTGGCTGTATGGAGTGCTTTTGCAAAACGTAAATGTAAGGACTTATCCAAGATGATGATAACGATTCTTATTCTAAGTCATACCTGTCAAGTTTTGGATTTGAAAATAAGGGAAATTTTTCGGCGCCCACCGCAGTCCCACCACCCCAACCAAGCTCCAGTATCCCTTACATTTTAAGACAGGTGTTATAGCCCAAATGAAAACACAAAAGGGTATATATGATGAGCATTTATTTAAAGGCTTATTTGCATATTTTCTGTTCATTTAACATTGCTTGTCTTTACATTTTATTTTCATTCCACACATTCTTTTCATTTCATATTGCTTTTCTTTTACAGTTTTTCTTTTCATTTCACATAACTTTTCTTTACTCTTTTAGTGAGTTATTGTACAAATTTGTTGCAGACTTTGCATTCTTTAAGACTGTTTTGGAAGGAGTGTATTTGTGGGCTGGGCCAGAGTGGTTAATTTTACATGAGAATAGAGCACAAACAGTTCTGTTGTCTAATGTCATCCTATTCTCTGTAACAATCTTTCGTACCATGCTAAATACCCTCTCTGAACTTGCCCCAACGGACAAGTATCCTGAGTAAAATGTCAAAACAAAAAATAACTAGGGAATCACTAGGGAATAGTTAGTGTAAGTGGAGATCGATAGTGGATAATACTATCAAACGAACTGACATTAACAAGGTTGAGCTGGAGAAAATCGAAAACAAATGAGCGCCGCTCATACAAAGAAACTCAGTTAACATGCATGGTTAAAATTGTGTAGTTATTATATTTATAACATATGATACAGTTAAGCAACATCACACTAACAAGAGTGCTGTTTTCCTGAATACCATCACGACTGGAAATTACACCGATTTCATACACCAGTTCCATAAACAATTAATTAACATTAAGTCACTTACATTTTATAATTAAATTCGCTGTCCCATTGATCACGGTATTTACACGAGGTTTTTTTTTTTTTTGGGCAGGAGTGCCTTAATCCGTCTCTATCGTTACGTCCATCATCCGTCTCTGTTTTGTTTTTTTCCCGCGTTGTCACTCGTCATCTGACCTCACACACTAACCTCGCGACAACTGACACCTTTACTGTAGGCTACTGCAGATGGCAGTTATCGCGAGGCTAGTTACAGTGCTCAGGTTGGAAATGTTTTTGTTTTTTTTACTCCGGTATTATTGTTTTTTAATAACGCAGGTTAAAATACGGGAGATTTACAGGAAAATACTAATACGGGAGGACGGCGGGAAAGAAGGGTAAAATACGGGACTTTCCCGGCCAAAACGGGATACTTGACAGGTATGTTCTAAGTTATGATTACAAATTACTTTATATGAATGTGTTTTAATGTATTTTCATCCGTCGGGATGATAGAAATTAGGTCATTACGTGAGGACGTAAAAGAACCGGTGAACCGTTTTTTTGAACCAGATCATTGAAACGAACTGTCCGAAAGAACCGGTTTGCGGAAAAGAACCGAACTTCCCATCACTACTGTGTAATATCATTGCACCCCTGCACTCATGGTACAGCAGCAAAGTTCCTTGATTATTACACAGGAATGAGAGTATAACTCCTAGCCATATCGGTTAGAAAATCGCAACTTTTCATTTTCCGTCGGTCTTAGTATACAATGTAACTACAGAAGAGTCAAGTTTTAAATAGGAAAAATATCAAAACTCTTTGGTCATTTTTGAGCGAGATGCTAACGGTCTAATCAGATTCAATGATCTATGCTAAGCTATGCTAAAAGTGCTACCGCCAGACCCGGAGATCGGCTGAATGGATTCGAAAACGGTAAAACTCAACTGTTTAACTCTAGGGGAGTTGGAAAATGAGCCTATTTTCAAAAATAGTGGAGTGTTCCTTTAACAGTGTGTAACAGAACAGCAAAATCTGGTTTAGCTTAAAATCACTGTATTAGGCCGCCCCAACAAACAGCAATGTATTGTCTCTGCATTTTAAACTACGTGAATCAGAAAATGACATATTTTACTTGCAGTTCATAATAATAAGCAGAATAGGAGACTGTTAAAAGTAGAGTAAGTATGCTAAAAGGCAAAGAAAGCCATAAACTAGAATTGATCATATTAGGGATATAAGAATTGCTTTATGACTGATAAGCTTTTGAGACGATGATGAAAGCAGGAAGCAGATCACATCTGGTGTGTGGAGAGGGATGATTTGCTGCTTTGACTGGCTCTGCAGCACTCTAAATGAGGGATGGTTTGGGCGGATGCTCCGGGGCTTCGGTCAGCTTCTTATTTTCCAATTAACTCTCCATTAGCAAAGCCACATGGCCAATGTGTCACTCAAGAGTGGACCGCTCTGGTCTAATAGCCACAATCTCCAGGTGATGTGGTCAGAGATGAGTTGAAGCCACTACAGTAGCTACTCACAGACACACATTTAAAGCATTTTTGTGGAGTGCTGCTAGTCACGTGTTCTGCGGTGTTCCCTGCCTGTCCATTTTAACCACCCCTCCCCCACAACGCACACTCGGCTACTCACGTTGCCACAGCAACACCATGGTGTCACCATCGCTAGAGCAACAAGATGCTCGCTGGTTATTGAATACCCCTACCACAGCGACTCAGGGCTCAAACTCAGGTCTAATAAAGCAACTGTGTGTCTTTAATTTCTTATATTGCACTTTAAACACATTTGTACTTCAGTGGTTCCCATCCAGGGGGACACGACCCCGGGGCTTATAAAAAGAGGTGTGTGACAAGGCTAAGGGATAGTGTACAATCAACAGATTGTTATATAAAAGAAATCTCTTCAGGGTGATACAAGACTCCATTGAGAAATTATCCTGCTTAGTATGTGGCTACTTGCCACATAAGTAAATAATTGAACACAAAACATAAATTTGTCATAATATTTGATTAGCTCAAGATGACTTGTAATACTCGCTTAAAGGGTAAGTTCACCCAAAAATCTGTCATTAATTCCTCACCCTCATGTCGTTCGACACACGTAAGACCTTTGTTCATCTTCGGAACACAGATTAAGATATTTTTGTTGAAATCTGATGGCTCAGAAAGGCGTCCATTGGCAGCAATGAAATTACACTCACAAGACCCATAAAAAGTACTAAAGACGTCGTTAAACAGTCCATCTCACTACAGTGGTTTTACAATCATTTTATGAAGCGACGATAATAGTTTTTGTGTGAAAAAAAAATCTAAATAACGACTTTATTCAACAAATTCTTGTCTTCCGCCTGGGCCTTTTGACGTGAACTCACGAAGCACTACAACGCTTCTTTTAAAAAACTATTAATTAATAAAATAAACAGTTAATAAAATAAAAAACACTTACATATAGCATCATATGTTTATTCAATAAAATACTAGCTGTTTAGTAGCTTATCTCTATTAAATAGATGGATATGAAGTTAATATTTATATGTAAATTAGCTTAAAGCTATAATCGGCCAGGCAACAAGACAAACACTAACAATATTACGATAATTAAATTCAATTCAGGTGTAGTTTTCTATGGAGTCCTTAGCTTACACAGATCTGCAGTGTTGGGGGTAACGCATAACAAGTAACGCGAGCTATGTAATCAGATTACTTTTTTCAAGTAAATTAACATATTACTTTTACATTTATAACAAAATATCTTAGTTACTTTTTTAAAATTAGTGACGCTAGTTACAATGTTTTGCCATTCATTGACCTGATTTCTCTCAGCATGGGGACAGGAGAGCTGTCAGAGTAAGTGCAGAGGCGTTGTGTGCGCGGAGTAAACATGATGGGCTAAATATGAGCATGCATTTACTCTCACTTGCACAAAAACAGATTCAATATTCCTAAAAACAAATAAAAACAGTGAAATTCAAACTTGTAATATATTCGTAAACCTGCAATAATTAAATAAGGTAAATAACACAAATATACTTTATGCATTTAATCTCACTTTATTAACCAATGTCTTTGCTGCTGATATTTGATGATCCAATTCAACCATACCAATAAGCTAAAATGACTTTAGTCATCACATTTGTGTTTCTATTTTATTATTATTGCTAAGGTAAGAGTGTTGAACTGTACAGGTGTGAATTTGGGACCCAGTTTATATTAGGTGGCCTTAACTACTATGTACTAACATTTTAATTAATAATTTGATACAATGCACTTATTGTGTACATACATGTTTTTACATTGTACTCACATTTTTAAAATTCCCTGCATGTAATTACATCTGTAATTAATTTATGTAGTTACATTTATAATTACAGAAGTTGACACTTCCCTTACTCCTAACCCTTCCCTTAAACTTACTCACCACACCTGTCCCTATTTTTACCCGTATCCCACCTCAATATCAGCAAAAGGGTTTTGCAATACAATAAGAACACAATAAGTACATTGTACTTATTTTTTTATGTAACTACATAGTAGTTAAGGCCACCTAATATAAATTGGGGCCTGCATTTGCATGTCCTTCTGCCTGAGGCTTATTCATTTCACTTTTGGTGTGAAGGGACAATTTAATTTGCCAAAAATAGAACTTTTGTGTGTTTTTTTTTTGTTTGAGATAAAAAAAAGGCCAGGCCAAGTGAAAAAACGAATGCAAAAGTAGCGCAACCCGTTACTTTCCATAAAAAGTAACTAAGTAACACAATTAGTTACTTTTTTAGGGAGTAATGCAATATTGTAATGCATTACTTTGAAAAAGTAACTTTCCCCAACAATGCAGATCTGTGTGTCTCTTATAGTCAGTCATAGTCACCTTAATTTATATAGCGCTTTTGCAACGCAGATTGCTTCAAAGCAGCTTTACAGTGATGATAGGAAACTACTTTAGTTTTTGAAGAAAAGTTTCTGTTGTAAAAGCTGATTAGTTATTTAATTTGGTGCCATTTAAACAACACCATCTTCGATCAAAACAGAAAAAAAAAACAATGCGTTCCCCATCCGCACGGCAACAGAAATTGTATTAAATAGTTTTGAAACTATACCATCATCTTCCACTCGCAACCCATAAAAAGGTGATTCCGTGAAAACGGTGACGGCATGCAAGCATTACGTGTTCAGCCTATAGCTATAGGCAAGCGCGTTTGGATACGTATGTGTGCATATGTGTTTTTATCTGTATAGAGGGGAAGGAGGCCTTCACAGGAAGAGTCTAGTTAACACGGTCTCTGCTGACACTTCAGGGATGCGTTGTGGTCGTGTCTAGGCGCAGGTCCACCATCCGATCCGGATCCGGCTGACTGCAGTAAACCTCGGAGACTAACATTAGCGTAGATGCCATTGTTTTTATGATGTAACGTGTACATCCGATGTTATGGGAAGTGTTCCCGGTTCCGGCTGAGTCTTACAAGTTTGTTGTTTTTGTTTTCTTGCTTTATAAGTGGAGACTCCTGAACTTGCTGAACTCGTTGAGTGAAACGAAATACATGTTGCCCTGACCAAGGGTTAAAAATACAGTTTAGCTGACGTTATACAAAAATATGTGCAGTTTGTGGATTCATTATGCATTCACTTTATTAATGGCCTCTGAAGCTGCTCTGGATGATTGCTTTTGGAGCAGAAACGCACAGGTTTCATCTCCAGAGCATCTGTATAGCCCATCTTAGGTGCATGGATTTATTTGCTTGTTTATACTGGATGTCCACCGCTGTGGCCAACACTCACACATACAGTGTAAGTGGTAGGCCATTATGGGATCAATGGTTATGTAAATCAGAGAAAATGAGGGCGCTGTGGCATAGACAGCAGACTCATCCATCTCTGGTGAGCCTGCAGCTGTGGTGTAGTGTGATGTCCGGGCTGGAGGGAGATTGATGGCTGCGGGGTGTTATTGGCTTACACCCCATGATGGACTCTCTCATCTGTGCTCTCAACATTACAGCAGTCCTCCCAGCTCTCCACAGTCTCCTAACGGATCTCACAAGGGCTTAAAGAATATTCCAACTATTCTAATATTTCAACTGCTTTCTAGCCAAAACAGCAATGAAAAAAATAACAGATACAGTAGACGACAAAATATTTTCTTTTGTGTTCCAAAATAGGTTAGAAATATGCTGATCTCCACAAGGGGTTTTCCTCATTTTCCCCCGAACAGCTCTATTCAATCTTAGCGTTTTGCTCTAACTTGACAGTGCCCTAAAGCAAGACTTTTTTATTTTGATCTTCTGTGATTTCTTTATTTTCTCTGAGTGCAGCAACGGCTCTCTGTCAGCCTAGAGCTGATATTTGGCTCCCAGCGAAACTAACAGTGCTTACTGAAAATACTGTGATGTAATCTCAGCCAAAACGTACAGTAGTATTTAACATTTAGGGTTGGTAAGATTTAATTATTTTTTTCTTCAGAGATTTCTTATGCTCACCCAAGCCGCATTTATTTGTTCAAAAATGCAGTAAAAACTCTAATATTGAGAATATTATTACAATTTAAAATAACTGCTTTCTATTGTAATATATTATAAAATGTAATTTATTCCTGTGATCAAAGCTTTATTTTCAGCATCATTACTCCAGTCTTCAGTGTCACATGATCCTTCAGAAATCATTCTAATAAGGTGATTTGCTGATCAGTTATTACTAATGTTGGAAACATCTGTGTTGCTTAATATTTTTGAAGAAACCAGTGTTTTTTTTTTTTGATGAATAGAAAGTCCAAAAGAAGAGCATTTATTTGAAATAGAAATCTTTTGTAACAATAAAAATTAAAAGTTGTCATGAATCTCTAGATGGCGCGTGCTGATAGGCCCCTCAATCTGCTTGCAATCACATCATTCTCTATTGGGCACAGCCGATTGGTTCCCGCTGTATCAGTAGCCAATGAGCTTGCAGCTCAACATTCAAATACTCGCCTATTACGGGTGTGAACCTACACTGGTCTCATGGTTCGATTCGATAACGATTATCATGCCACCGATTCGGTTAAATTCGATATCACGATGCATTAACGGTGCACTGCATCCTCATACATTTTGTCAGTCAGTTACATTATATGAACTGAACCTTTAATTTGACCTGCTCAGAGTAAACACGCTTCTTGAATGTATAAACAAAACTCAAGTCTGGGCACAGAAGACAACAGGAGCATTTAGAACAAATAGAAAATACTAAAAGCCACTTCAGGAGGTGGTCTGCGCTCAATACAGTCAAAACTAAAGTCTAAATGCATCTGGTTGTTGAAACCACATAATGTAAATTTTACTCGTCGCAACAATGCTAAATATTTTTTTACGCGTGAGTTATGGGCTATATGACATGGCCAGATATGACGCGCTACTGAAGCATATATTAATATCATAATAATAAATGTATTGAATTGAATGTAATTTTTTTTAAATAGTTATGTGGTACCGAAATTGATACAGAGTACCGTGAAATTTTTATGGTATTGGTACCGACTACTGGAATTTTGGGATCGTGACATCCCTCATGTAGGCCTACAGCAGAAGCATATCAGATCTATTCCGCCAAGACCAAACACATTAACATTGTCATATTCATTACCATGCCAAACACCCCGAGAGTTGTCATGACAGAAATGCCTTTACTGTCACTTTAGATCAATTCAATGTATCCTTGCTGAATAAAAGTATTAAAGAAGAAAATCTTACTGACCCCAACCTTTTGAACAGTTGTGTAATTACAGGGACTTTGGCCAAAAATGCTTGTCAGGAATAAGAGGGATATCTGTTGTTGATGGGTTGAGTGGTCTGCATGACGGATGATACAATAACTCTAATCTTGGATGTTCCGGCTCTCGTGTTACTCAGTCTTTTATCTGTGAGATTGATCTTTTTTAATACTCTGAGGTGAGTCTTTTGGGATGACACATGCTCTGTCCTTGTCATTGTGTAAATATGTGTGTGTGTTGTCTTCATTGGTTGAATGGCCTGGCGGTTCGAGTGGGCTTTGTAATTGCCGCTGACCCTCCTGCACTGCCAGGGCATCCTTTAGAGATGCTGTATGGAGAAGTATATGGACACACAAACACTTAGAAACACCCACTGACAGGCACAGTCATGATCTCTTTTGCGACTCTTGCTTCTTTCTTAAGAGCAGACAATGTAAGGGATTTTTAGAAGGTTATATGAGGATAAACAGAAGCACAAAATGAATGGTGTAGTCACGACAAGACTTTTGAAAAACTGAAACACACTTTGCAATTCTTTTTAGAGACTTATGTCTTAAATTCGTGTAATTTTTGGGGAGAATGTCTAAGGAAAATAGCAAATTAGTGTAAATAATATAGGGTGTAGGGGTACACAAAAATGACAGTTCGGTCCGTACTTCGGTTTTGAAGTCACCGTTCGGTACAGCAGGAGGGAGAAAACTAAACATAAAATTGCTTTTTTCTGTTTTATCAAACAGTGGTTTACAGAACATATTGTGTATCTTTCTTTAAATTAATTCAATTATAATTAAACTTTTCCTAAATATAAACAATTATCTCTGCTAATGCTGTAAACTATATTTAGGGAGCCCTTACTTTCACATTACTTTAATATTAAAGGTTACAATTAGCAACAGAGCCCAAACTATTAAATTCAGTTGCTATTTATTTTTAGATATAATATTCAACACTCACATAAAAATTGTATGCAAACATTTAAATTGCATTTGTATGCAAACATGCAGTTTTTGCATTAACTTCTAAATCTAATTATAAAATTATGTTTCTACTTCAATTCGTTGTTAACCCCTAAACATATACCTCAGGTCTTTAGTGACCCAGGACATCACTCACCATCCTCCTCCTCATTCATTTTTTAAAGTTAGACATCAACCACCTTCATAGATTCCTCAATCAATTCATTATATCAATATAACAAGAATATATATATATATATATATAAAAGAGTGCCTATTTTCCCATTAATTTTTTTGTAAAAATTGTATAGGGTCGCTAATGACCCGAGGTGTGTAATAGTGTAAGTATATATTTTTTCTGCACAACAATAATTGAATCTTTGACTGAATAAGGGCAATTCACCATTATTCCACTAGGTTGAAACGTTTCACTCATAGTTATTGCAGGCAGAAAACAAAAGGATAGGAAGTATCATCAGCAAAAGTTGAAATGGCTCAGCGATTTACTGCAAGGACATGATACGGGAAAGTGTGAATTTTGTAGGCAAGAAGAAACAGTGGAACATGTTATGTTATACTGTCAGAAATATGAGACTGAAAGAAGGGTTTTAATATAGCTTACAAAATCTAGAAAAAAATAGATATTTTACAAATTAAATCAGGAAATTAATGTTATAATTTATTTTTCAATATCTGAAAGTGGCTAATTTGTGGGAGGAAATGTGTCAAAAGGGAGAAATGTGTCAATTTGATCCACAGTCCATACCAGTCGGTGGTGGTAATACATAGGCCTGTCACGATAACAAATTTTGCTGGACGATAAATTGGCCAAGAAATTATTGTGATAAACGATAATATTGTCGTTCTGAGACCATTTTCATCTAAAATAATGATAATGGCATAATAATGCAGGAAATTAATGTTATAATTTTATTTTTCAATATCTGAAAGTGGCTAATTTGTGGGAGGATATTTGTCATTTTGATCCACACTCCATACCAGTCGGTAGCGGTAATACACCATTTTGTTGTTTGTCAACCGCCAATAAAAATCCAAAGAAGAAGATTTACTGCTGAGTAAGTAAAATATAATAAATATATAGGCTAATATAGAGCATATATTTAGCGAAAGAGTTCATTTCTCTAGCGAACTAACAAAGCTGTTGACAATGAATGACTTGCCTAATGCAAATATAATAAGTGAAATTGTTTACAAGCTGGTTTATTGACGTCTTTCCGTGGTAGAAACACTGATCAAGCGATTAACGTTACACAGTATACGTTTAAGTAAGTTGTACTGTATCTTTCAACATACCTTCAAATGTTCATTCATGTTTATTCTGTAACAAGCATTAGCACTAATGCTGTCACACCACATTAAAGAGCGTCAAAATGCCATTCATTGTTTGAATTTTGTGATAAAATGGACCGAATTTAAGAGATGAGACTGTTTGTTTCTTATCGAAAGTAACAAAACACAGAGCTTATTGTGGCTATTGGTGGTTAAAAGTGGGTAATGGGCTACAACTCGTGTACCGAACCGAAAGATTCTCGGTACAAAACTACAAATACGTGTACCGTTACGTTACACCCCTAGTAAATACTGTTGTTAAATTGTAAGAACATGCGTGCTAATTAATGTTATTGTGTCATTTGGACACATCAGACTTGACTTTGTCTATGTGCATTTTTGTCATATTCACTTTTGATCTGGCGTGTGAACTTGTTTGTGATTGCTCTCTCACAGGAGGACCCAGAGCACAGGACAGGAGGCCCTCAGGAGGCAGGGCTCCTCTGCCGGCCGGGCGCCTCAGCCACTCTCCGCACAGGCCATCAAGCACATATGGGTCCGCACGGCCCTCTTTGAGAAAGTCCTGGACAAAGTTGTGCAGTATATTGTGGATAACGCAAGGTAATAATTCGTAATCAGTACTGCCTGTATTTAAATTCTGCTTATTATGCTTTATTTTGTT
Source organism: Gobio gobio (assembly GCF_949357685.1). NCBI lineage: Eukaryota > Metazoa > Chordata > Actinopteri > Cypriniformes > Gobionidae > Gobio > Gobio gobio. The sequence continues at coordinate 43,306,096 of NC_137114.1, forward strand.
GGATTAATGCCAATTATTTTTTCTTTCTCATTCATATTATTATTTGTTAAGATTAAGGCTAAACATTTATTTTTTGTCCATAGTGATTGTTTGAGCTGTCATATGGTGCTCATGAAATAATAATGAGTTATTTGTTCAGCCTTTGAAAGTGGTCACTGGTTATTGACATATACGCATTGTGTGTGTTTGCTGTTGGTGTGTGTCTGTAGTAAGTATTATGAAAGGGAGGCCCTCATACACGACTCTGTGTTTGGCCCTATACTGGCGGCACTGCTGGGTGAGTCCATCGGATGCATAAAACACACTCTATATTCTCATAATGCAGCTAATAGAGATAATTGAACTTGTTTAAGTGCCCCTATAATGGTTTTTCGAATATTCCCTTTCACGCAGTGTGTTATATCGCTGTTTGTGAATGTAAATGTCCTGCAAAGTTGTAAAGTCGAAAGTGCACGATAGATAAAGTTGTTGTCTCCCAAAAGAAAGAATGAACTGCCTCTGAACCGCCTAAACAAGTCGTTTGTAATTTAAATCCCACTGTGTTATGGTTCTACTTCACTAGAAAATAAATTAGCATAATGTCCGCCTATGCTGTACGGCGAGGGCGAACAACTTGACCAGCCCTCAAACGTCATTTTACTGACGACTACTTCTCAAATCTCACGTATGCGCGGTTATTGACACAGTTCCCACATGTGTACTCTAATAAATTAGAAATAAACACATGGGTTTGTTGATGTACACACACTTGTTAATGCTGATGGTGAGGAATTACAGCTGCAACATCTCATAATGTACCTCAAAATGAGTAGCGTATAACTGAGAAACGTCCTGCTCAAGTCGTCCTTGTATATTATGAGAAAATGAAAGTGTATTTTGACCTTTGATGAATGTAAACCTGTTGTAGGAGACCTCCAAAACTAAATGAGGAACCTTTAAAATAGCACAATAGGGGCACTTTAAATGAAAAGAGATAAAACGAATTGAACAAAAGCATGTTGTTAGCATTTCATAATTTTATTATGATTCACTGTGTCATTTTTTTTTCATCTGTAGTTGGGCCTTGTGCTCTAGAGTACACTAAGCTCAAGACGTCAGATCATTTCTGGACGGACCCGTCGGCCAATGAGCTGGTCCAGAGGCATCGCATCCACGGGGCCCACAGGGGCCAGGAGGTGTCGCCGGGACGCAGGCCTACACTTGGGGTGAGAATATCATACACGTTTTGTTTTAGTAGTTCAATAGGAGAGTAAACTCATATTCATGGTACTTCCCTCAGATCCGAAAGCGTCAGTCCTCAGGAAGCATGTCTGAGGATAAGTTTGCAGCCTCGGCGAGAGAGTATGTCGAATCCCTGCACCAAAACTCACGCGTTCACTTGCTCTACGGAAAGAACAATGTACTCGTTCAACCGGTAAGACGGCACACACAGATGCAAATGCACTTAGAGGAAAACTAGTTTGCATCTACATTTCTTTTGATGGTTGTAACAAGACGGATTGATTGTAGATCAATGTATCTCATCTAATCAATACAGTGGAGCTCAAGAACTGCTGGTTATAGGAAGTGAGCCACAGTGGTGGACTGTAGGTAGAAAAGATCATTGATCTACTGGTCAAAATCGGTTCTTCCCTTGTGTAATGAATGGTCAGAAGGATCTGGCTCCCTTCATCCCTAATATTTTTAGCTCTGCTGACTTCCTAGCTGATAGTTGTGAACTGGAAAAGGCAGACTGGATTAGCCATTACACCACATTAGATTTGTCATCAAATGAGTCAGGCACGGACTTGATGTGTGCATGAGAGTGTCTGTGAGATTTGCAACAGTGACTGATGTAACTGGGCACAGAGAGTGCTGGGTCTGGCGAGGACTTGTAGAAATCAATAGTGTAGACGACCCTTGCCAAAAGGATTGCAGTGATTCAGGTCTAATTGGATTTCTGTGTGAAACCCGATGCATTTCGCCGTTCTCATCATCACAGTAAATCGCCAAAGACGTTTTATTTATGCCACTCTGTTGCTCATATCGCTCTCTTTTCTTTCATCCTGTGAGCTCGCACCTTTTTTTTCCTCATTTTCTTGTATTAATTTATAAACGGAGAAAAGTGAAAGGCTGCTGATTTTACTAGTTATTTTTAGACTTCCTTTAAGAGGACTCGGGGAAGCCGCTGTGTTTTATTAAACAGACGTTGTTCTTTGCAGAAGAAAGACATGGAGGTGCTGCGTGGTTACCTGTCCCTTCATCAGACGGCAGAAACACTCACGCTGAAGTGGACGCCCAATCAGCTAATCAACGGCACTCTGGGAGACTGCGACCTGGAGAAGAGGTAAAACACACTGTATATACACACACACACACACGGGGAAATCAGGGAAATTTTGTCATCAGGGTCATAAAATGGGCCGGAAGAGCTTGAAATGATTTGCGATGGCCAATCACTGCAAATAATTTTGCCACTACTCTGATATGTAGGAACTGATTTGATTGGTCTGATTGTTAGGTTGGGCAGAGCAATTACGTTTATGGAGGATTTACAGGAAAAGCGTAAGCTGAGTGTCCTGATATGCTTATTGCTGGTTTGTAATGATAAGGTTGATGGACGTCTATATGTGTAGGATCAGGAATGAGATTGGCAGAGCAACCTTGTTGATTTTATGAAAAAGACTATTTAGATTCAGATCTATTTTAATAGAACTGACACAAATTTTCACACTCTGCCTCTTTCTCCCTCTTTCTCGTTTTCTTTATCAACCTCTATCACTCTTTAGTATTTATTGGGACTACGCTTTGACTGTGCCTTTAAGACAGATCGTCTGCATTCATTGTCACCAGCGTCGTGAGTCCCCTTCCTACACCTTTGGCATATTGTTATAATATATAATATAATTATAAATACTTAAAGGATTAGTTAACTTCAAAATGAACATTTCCTGATAATTTACTCACCTCCATCTCATCCAAGATGTTCATGTCTTTCTTTCTTCAGTCGAAAAGAAAATATGTTTTTTGAGGAAAACATTCCAGGATTTTTCTCCCCATCTTAGACTTCCATGGCAACCAAATCAATGCAGTTTCAAAGGAAGGGCTTAGGCCCCGATCACACAGAACGCATGGGCGTTGGAAGCAAAAAAAATGTGGATGGGTCCTCTCAGAAATTTTTTACTGGAGTAGATGCCATTTACATTAAGTACAAATATACCGGCTTGTTTTCTAAACATCTGGTTGGACAAGACAAGTTTACGGAAATCACTACATTTTTGACAGCGGCTATAGTGTAGGGGTAAGATGCATGGCATCAAGTTTTGACGCAAATCGACCCACGGTTCGAATCCGCCTTAATTAGGCCGAACTAACTCTACTCCCTTTTCCAATCACATATCAGATCAGAAAGGCATTTATTTTCAATAAAAATGAAGAAAATATTAGAAAAGTGGAAATGAAGTGTCTAACATGTGTTTAATAATAAGTGTTTATTGGTTAGGGGTAGGTAAACAGACATGTGTGTTGGATTAGAGACGATAAAAGTGAGTGGGTACAATATCATTGATCGTAAAAAGTGGGTTGGGTCTTGTCCCACCCACATACAATGGTTCCGACACCCATGACAGAACGTGTTTTTGCAGCGAGAGGCGCCTCTTTTGAATAGATTTCTGTTGGCAGAGAGCGTTATGCACGCTGCTTATGTGCCGCGGGCGCCTCGCGTTTAACCGCCTGCTGCGCCTCGCGTTTTAGAAGGAGCGCTCTGAGCACATGAAGTTGAAAAAAACAATCAACCCTGAGCGGAAAACCGCCCGACGTCATCGCGTTTTTTTTCTATTGTCCAATCGAATGAATGGAGAGGCGGGCTTTCCGTTGTGGCGACCGTTACCTTGATTAGACTGACAGCACAGCTGATTCGGGGGTTTCCTAGCAACACAGCAGCGCACTGCTCTTTTCTAAATAAAAAAACGTCAACCAATAAAGGCAGTGCAGTGCGCCTCGCGTTTTCGAACCTGAACAACGCGTTCTGTGTGATCGGGGCCTAAAGGCCCATTTATACTTCTGCGTCGAGTGTACGCCGTAGGCTACGCGCGTAGCCGACGCCGTCGTGAGCATTTATACTTCTGCGCTGTTGTCTGCGTCAATGTGCAATTCCACATGCAGACGCTAGTAGGCAGTGTCCTCCGGCATGTTGGTGTAATCAAGACAACAGCCGAAGAAGAAGCAGCTTGATGTGTAGAATCTGTACATTCATGTCGGAATATCAGCAGCAGTGAGAGAGCGGCTTTTCTTGCAGCTTGAGTTGTTGTATCTAATACAAATTAAGCATCTCTAGTTGATTAGTAAAGTTAAACAAGGCGATCTGGCGCTGGAATGCATTTGTGAAACCATGCGGAGCTCGTGGCCGCTGTTTTCAGCAGCGGTGGCTCAGCAAGCGATTGTTGTTGCGGAGACTTCATTCACGAAATATACCCTAATGTGTCCCTGTTCTTGATATACAATTACTGATTAACATCTTTGGTTTTAATGAGAAAATAAATAAACTATATTCAGCGGATCTATGTATTTATTTACTACCATAAAGAATCGCTGGACTGCAAAATAGTGTGTTATAGCAGACGTAAGGAACTACCATCCAATTTCTGGACACACACACACACACTCCTATCGCAGATTTTTTATTTTTTTATTGACCTGAGGGAAGGGTTCTGGCAGACCAATCACAGCGCTTGCGGTCCGCGTAGAATTGACGCGTTGTTACATTTTTGGAGAGGTGCGCGTCAGGCTACGGCGTATCCAACGCGTCTATGCGTAGGGTACGCCGTACCCTCTGCGTGCACTCGACGCAGAAGTATAAATTGGCCTTAAAGAGGCTCTGCACGATCCCAGACGAGGAATAGGGTCTTATCTAGCCAAACCATCGGTCATTTAAATTTTAAATTTTTTTTTAAATGAATATACTTTTTAACCTAAATTGCTCATCTTGCGCTGCTCTGCACTCGCCAGTGATTGCGCAATCACGTCGAAAATGTCACACTAGACGTAGGCGGAAGCACCGCCCCCATGTTTACAAAGTGCTCGTGTGAAGACTAATACAAACGCCCTGTAGCGAAACAAAAAACAACGATGTCGGATGATTTTGAAGTTGAATAAGGAGTGTTTTTTTGGTAAAGGCCGTTTGTTTTAGTCCTCGCATGTTCGCTTGGGGTGGTACATCCGCCTACGTCTACTCGTCTAGTGTGACGTTTTCGACGTGATTGCGCAATCATTGGCACGTTGCAGAGCAGTGCAAGATGAGCAATTTAGGTTAAAAAGTATATTCATTTAAAAAAAACAAAAATGTTTAAATGACCGATGGTTTTGCTAGATAAGACCCTATTCCTCGTCTGGGAGCCTCTGAAGCCCTTCGAAGCGCTTTGAAACTGCATTGATTTGGACCTTCAACATTTTGGTTGCATTGAAGTCTATGGTGAAAATTCCCAGAATGTTCTCCTTACTTTCTTTTCAACTGAAGAAAGAAAGACATCTTGGATGAGATGGGGGTGAGTAAAATATTAGGACATTTTAATTTTGAAGTGCACTAATCCTTTAACATGTGAGAGTCAATGTAGCACTTTTTTCAGTAACAATGATTTATTTAATTCACATTATATCAGATTATTATATTATATATATATTATTAATACTTAACATTTGACAGATTCAATGTAGCCAATTTTATTCAGTAACGATTATTGATTTAATTCCTATGTGTTCTGTTCTAGATTATTTGAGACTTGTTACAGCACTTGCATATTGTTGCCCTTGACTGTCCTAGTTGCTTCTATTGCACTCATTTGTTAGTCGCTTTGGATAAAAGCGTCTGCTAAATGACTAAATCTAAAATGTAATTCACATTATATCTATGGTTATTATATTATATTACATTACATTTATTTTTAAACTGATTGAGCTTTGTAGGGTTGTAGGTGTATAATATTATATATTATATAAAATAAAATATGAATATGAATTTCTCTTAGCGGACTGTGGCGGTACTCTGGTGTTAGTAAGTCAGGATGGGATCCAGCGGCCTCCTCTGCACTTCCCTCCTGGGGGCCACCTGCTGGCGTTCCTGTCCTGTTTGGAGACGGGTCTAATGCCCCGGGGTCAGCTGGAGCCCCCCCTCTGGTCTCAGAGGGGTAAGGTGAGCGTTTTTCTGCAGCAGTTCTTAAAAACATCATGTAGCAGAATGCATTTGAAACCTCCACACTTATTGATCTACTGGCAATGCATTTACTGTTGAGGCATTGCAAATGAATTGCATGCTCTTTATTTGGAGTAAGAACCTGAGTTTAGTTTGAATATGGCTCTGTGTGTTTGCTTAACAGGGCAAAGTCTTCCCTAAGCTTCGTAAGAAGAACAGCACGGTCCGTTTAGTAGATCAGGATGGAGACAGAGAGGAGCAAATAGCTGCAGACTACGTGTTTCGCATCGTTTATCCAGGGCACCGTCACGACTCAAGTGAGTTTCAGCCAAAATATGCCTGACCTGTTCACATCTGTATGTCCATCCATCTGTCCATCCTACTACAGCGACCCCAAAAGCAGTAAACACTTAAAAGCCACGCATAAAATGCTTTTTGCATTATAATTAAATATGATTTTTAAGTGTGACTTAAGTGTCCAAAAGAATGTTTTTGGGGCCATTGTACATCTTAAAACCTTTAAGTCCTCAGGCATCCTGTCGGATGTGTGAACACTGAACAGGGCTGCATCAGACACCATCCCCGCATATCATTGTTGTCTGTGTGTTTTGTTCTCACTTTTCTCTGGCACATAACAGCCGTTGTGGAGGCTGCTGGGAGGGACGTGGGTATTCAACGCAGCCTTTGGATTTTCCACTGTTCTTGTTGGGATCACACTGCTCCTTTTTATAACTGTGTATGTATGCACTGCAAAAAAATCATGTTGGTGTTTTTGTCTTGTTTTCCAGTTAAAATATCGAAAAAACATCCTTAAAACAAGAGCCATTTACTCAAGAAGCAAAATTACATGCGTTATAAAGATTTGTTTGCAGAGAACATGTCTTAAATTCCTTCAAGTAAATCTTTGAATTATTTTGAGCAACAAGAAACAAGAAAAAAATGTAGAGTATGACATGATTTGGGAATTGATTGGATGGTGGTTGTTTGCTATTGGTTGATCTCATGTGAATGAATGGTTGCCCCGCCCTTGTGCCAGTAACACACAAGAGAAGAGTGAATTTTTATAAGGATATTGCCCTCAACATGACAAACATATTTCCTAATAACATTCATTAGCTCCACCCAACAGGAAGTCGGCCATTTTGGATTGTCTGTAAATGGCATGCTGTTGATTTTGAAAGACTCCTCCTAGGGGATTTATCTGTGGCACAAAACTTCAGTAAAATCATGCAAAGAGGCTAAATTGCGAATATATTTTTGATATCTCAAAGGGTGTTGCTACGGCGATGCGATAAGGAAACATCAAAAAATATGAAACACTAAGTGGCCTTTATTTTCTGTGTGCATCATGTGATTTACTTCTCATTGGAACCATATGTTTGGCTTTGTGGCCTGATCGCATTGATGTGGCTAGTGTGGGTCATGGTTGTAGCGCCACCAACTGAAGGAAGGAAGTAAGACATTTTTGTGTCCTTTTGAGGTACTTGTCTTGCTTTAATTTTCATGATTTTTTTGCACACTCGTCAGTCATCTCCCATTATGGCATGGCCAAGGTTCACACATGGGCGTGTAGAGGTGACTCTATATAGCGCCACCTAGAAAATGGGCATTTTCAGGAAACTCTGTAGCACATCCTTTTTCAGCTACGGTCACCAAGCTTTGCACATATATAGATCTTTTCAAGCCAGACAACTTTCACACCACAGATATTAGCTCCGCCCAACAGGAGGTCAGCCATTTTGGATTGGTAAACACGAAGTGTCTCATATCTTTTGCATACATTGTGTTATTTACATTTAACTTTGCTTAAATGTTTGGCCTTTTTGCGAAACAGCCCAAGATGTTCTGACCCGGAAAAGGAAGTAAAACGGCACGATATGCAATTGATGCAGACAAAATGGTTATTCAATGTTTTGCTTTCCGCACTATCTTTAAAGGTCAGCAAAACATTTCTCTCGTAAGGCAGAGAAAAAAGAGGAGAGCCCTTGTTGCAGCCTGGGCAAATTTAGTGATGTTCGTGTCCACCTGAGTTGACGTCATTCGCCTCCGTCCCTTTTTCAATGACGTACGACTCGCATTTTCCCAATTTGACCGCTTACATGGCAGACGCAAATGCAAGTATCCAAATCATATCGGATTTATTACCACATATGAGTGAGGCCTGAATCCGATCTGGACATCGGAATTCATGCGTTTTTTTTCCCTGCTGCACGTTCACATGTCATATCCGATCTGTGCCACATGAGAGGGAAAAATCGGAATTGGGTTACTTGAACCATGCAGTGTAAATGGGGCCTAAGTGACACCAGCCACTGCATTAAATGTGGTGTATTCAAACGACTTTGACATAGTCCTTTTACATTTACCCGGTTTAAATGCATATTGCCGGTCATGCACATTTCGGTTTTAGGTTTCCCTTGGGCCCGTCATAGCTGCCTGCAGGAATGTTTTTAATTCAAGATTAAGACGCGTGAATTTAAAAAAATGATGTGCACGGATAAATCATTTATAATAAATACTGCAACATTCCATAACAAAACAGCGCCACCTAGGCTTACATTTTCAATCAACAAAACATTTCATTCAAAATGTAAGCCTTAAAGGGTTAGTTCACCCAAAAATGAAAATTCTGTCATTAATTACTTACCCTCATGTCGTTCGACACCCATCAGACCTCCGTTCATCTTCGGAACAGAAATGAAGATATTTTAGTTGAAATCTGATGGCTCTGAAAGGCCTCCATTGGCACAATGGCACGGTTCACTCTCAAGATCCTTAAAAGGTACTAAAGACGTCGTTACAAAGTCCATCTCACTACAGTGGTTCTACAATAACTTTATAAATCGGCGACAATAGTTTTTTTGCGCAAAAAAACCCTAAATAACGACTTACATAGTGATGACGATTTCAAAACACGGCCTCATGAATCTTCGAAGCGTTATGAATCAGTGAGTCGAATGATGATTCGGATCGCGTGTCAAACCGCCAAACTGCTGTAATTTGCCGATTCAAACCGCTGATTCTACTCACTGATTCATAATGCTTCGAAGCTTCATGATGCCTTGTTTTGAAATCGTCATCACTATATAAGTCGTTATTTAGGGTTTTTTTGCGCACAAAAACTATTGTCGCCGATTCATAAAGTTATTTTAGAACCACTGTAGTGAGATGGACTTTGTAACGACGTCTTTAGTACCTTTTAAGGGTCTTGAGAGTGAACCGTGCCATTGAGCCAATGGAGGCCTTTCAGAGCCATCAGATTTCAACTAAAATATCTTCATTTCTGTTCCGAAGACGAACGGAAGTCTGAAGTCTGACGGGTGTCGAACGTCATGAGGGTAAGTAATTAATGACAGAATTTTCATTTTTGGGTAAACTAACCCTTTAAAACAAGAAGAAAAAAAACGATTGAAATACATTTCAATTCAAGATGTGTTCTCTGAAAAGTCTTATCTTGTGCGATTTTGCTTGTTTTAAGGATGTTTCTATATTTTACTACAAAACAAGAGAAAGGTACCGTTTTTTAAATAGTTTTTTTGCAGTGTGTGTGTGAGTAGAATGTGACTTTGCTTCAGAGGCGGGTGCTAAACTGTGTTCTTTTATTGCCCAAGCAGTCACTATAAACTACCACCACACCACGGGCAGTCGTGCGCCCTCTCTGGACGACGATGAGGAGGAGGAAGATAGACTTCACGCTATGATCTCTATGATCTGCTCACGGAACCTCACAGATCCTAATGTCATGAAAGGTTTTTATCACCAGTGGCCCACTTCATTCTCCCTTCCTCCTTTCATACTTCCTCAATCCTCTCCTCCTACTTTTCTTTCCATCCCAACTGTTACCTGGTCCCCACAAGCAGCAACCCAGCAGTGCGGCCAGTTGTCGGTCAGTGAGGGCAGATTGAGACACAGTAATCGCCTCAGGCATCATGGTTTCCTTGTCACTCTTTAAGTTGTCGGCCTGATCTGTATGCTTGTAACCATGGTAATATTTGCGGCTATGACAAAAGCTAGGTCAAGTAGCAGAAACCCTTAATGTGTGTGTGGCACACATGCATTCCATTGATATAAAATATGGCTAAATGAAAAGCAGCTAAACACTGCAAGATCATACTGTGCTAGTGATGGGGAAGTGTATAGTAAAGATAGTATGCCAGTGTTGGGGCAGACTACTACATCATGGATTGTTCTTAAATGCCATGACTCCTATGTTGCATATTATAAGCATTTCAATTTGGCATATAGCGTATCTTTTTATGATTTAAAGGTGGTGTAATTGACATTTCACTGCTTTCCTCCAAGCCTATTTTATTTCATTTTATGCACTTTTGTTTTTGTTAAAATTTATATAGCTCTAACCTAAAATTACTAATAATTCTAATTATTGATTTTGATTTAATTTAAATAACATGAATGTTGAAACACTTATTTTTATTTTTATCTCAAATGTAATAAATAGTTGTAAGTATAATCTCTGTATTACTGTATATTATATTATATTATATTAATTATATATTATGTTATATTATTATATTATACTATATTATAATCCATTTTCCAAACCACTTATGTAGGGGTGCGGGTGTATTATATTATTACTATTATTATAATTATTACATAAGCTGAATATACAATCTATGTATAACAAATTTTGCTGAAATGTATGACAATCTATGCATCACAAATCTATTTAGTTAAAATGCATATTGTTCTACACTAAAATAACTAGGTACAAAAAGTTTAAATTTATTTTTATTTCACAAAATTTGAATGAATTCACAGAATTTAGATTTATATTATATTATAGTCAAGTCAAGTCACCTTTATTTCTATAGCTCTCTTCACAACACAGATGCTTCAAAGCAGCTTTACAGTGATGATGGGAAATTAATTTTGTTTTAGATGAAAATCTAAAGTAAGTTTTGATTGATTAATTTCTTTTGTAAAAACTGATTTAAAAATGTAAAAACACATGTAAAAAAAATTACATTGCACAAAATGAAAACAATAAATATTATTATAGGTGTGAATAAAAAAACTAAAAAACAAGCATGATTTCATCTCTTAAATGTCTTGGCGTGTGTTTTGCTCATAATTTACTATTTAAAATTTAATTTCAGCTCAAGTCCTAATTTCAGCAGTTCATCTCACAATGACTTGGCATGTCATATTTTTGACTTTTTATCTAATAATGAAGACTTTTAAAATCATATTTTCAACAATGTATCTCATAATTATGACTTAGCATGTCGTATTTTAGCACGAAAAAAACCTCAGTCAGGGTGCCAGTTCTGCTCCGGCTATTATATTATATATATATCCATTTTCCAAACCACTTGTGCTATGTAGGGTGTAATAGGATGCAGGTGTATTATAATATTATTATTATTATTATTATTATTATTACATAAGCTGAATATAAGCAAAGTTCTATATGTGTGAGGTCAGTACAGTGCACATCTCTCCCCTTTACTCACTCTCCTCCACTGTCGTCACTCTTTTCCCTCCACGCCTCGGTTGCCTTGGGTTACCTACGCTAACCTTTTTCACAGTCAGGAGAGCGTCCACTGCCCTGCCACGTTGTTACACTACTACTCTGCCTTTGTCCTTGTTCCTTCTCGCACACACACACACACACACCGACACAACCTGCCTGACCTAGGAGGTATGATTTTGTCATGGAATGGCGGTTGTGGAGCACAGACTCCTCACCTGAGCGCTTTCCTCCTCTCTGCACTGTTGGGCCTGACTGCGGTGGCCAGGCAGCAATGCTTCCAATGATTTGCTCTGTTTTCCTTTTGCACTGTTTGGTTAACATGAGTAAGTCCTTACGAGAAGTCTTGGTTATTTTTGTTTTCACTGCCAAACGCTCAAGGGCTTTGCATGTCGAATTTGCACACGTTGTGTGTTACATTTTCTTTGTTTCTTTGCGGCGAATGTGCTCCACTGCTTACTTGTCAGAACTGTGTCTCCTTCCCTTTATTAATTCTCTCTCTTCCTCTTTGGTTTGCGTTGTCATTGTTTTGTTGTTTTGATGTTCCTCCTGTGTTGAGCCGGTTTTCTGCAATGCTGTTCACTGTAATTCTTCACTAACTGCAGTCACCTTTCATTATATCAGTTAGGTCCTGTGGGGTTCTGGTGTAGTAGACACACGAATCGTTCTGTGAACGCGTCGCCCATTCGATCATAGCCTTATCAAAGTCCTATAGCTCACGTGAGACTTTTAGGGACAGATATTGAATACATGCCCTCCGTCCATTTTTGTTATTTTGGTTACAAGCAGGGAACTTACTGTGTATAGCAGGTCACCAGCTCCAACCTGAAGAATTAAGGTGAAGAGCATTTACGTTTACTATCGACTCTTTTGGTTCAGTTGGTTCACTATCACGTTTTATACAATTGCGCACAGTATACATTTATCTTCTTTATTTGTCTTTTATTTTTGTCATGGTTCAATCTGATGCATCCAGCATGGTAGGAATGGTTCCTGTCTGTCCTTCTGTATTCCTCTCCAAGCTCTACCAGTGCCTGGCTTGATTTGTGACACTGTGATTGATTGATCGATTGATTGGCAGGTCTCCTGGCATGGCATCCCCGCATCGTTTTACACCTTTTCCTTCTGTCCATTCATAGATGCATGTTTCTGATATCCTTATACTTCCGGTTTGCTTTGATTTCATTATGTGTGTTTAAGAACGTCTGGTTGATGCCATTTGTGACGGGAAGAAATATCTGTAAAGAAAAGTACATCTAAATTGGGGCTGTCAGTTAAATCAATAGGGGTTTTGTTTCAAATAATATGGCACACTCTCGGAGCGCAGAAGACGTGTTCCTGAAGTGAAAACGGCAACGGAGTCGAACAGAATAAAGGGATATCGAGACGCTGAATTACTTTATACTAGAGAAGCGGTCTTAAAAACAGCGAGACTTGACTCTACTGACACGAGTTTGCACATAAGCCAAAGTTTATAAACATAATGCCTTATGTAAACAGCCCCAACAGATATATAACAATATATCAATTAAAAACTGATTTGATTTGCCACAAAATGTATTTTAAATGTTTTGTTGGGGATGTTTTCTCAGTTAAAATGAATATGTTAATACTTGCATTTTATTAATCAATATATAATTTAATAAATTCAGTCACACTTTCATTTTGGGGAACACATATTCACTATTGACTACAACTTTTCCCTCAGTAAACTTCTATTTACTACTTATTAATAGTTAGTAAGGTAGTTTTTATAGCGTTTAAGTTTAGGTATTGGGTTGGATAAAACTGATAATTCACCCAAAAATGAAAATTAGCCCATGATTTACTCACCCTCAAGTCATCTAGGTAGCTTGACAAGCCAGACCCACATCAAGATGTTGGGTCTGGGAACTCACCATTGGCAGGGCTCAATCCGAGGGGCGGGATAAACAGATAAACGGTTGTCTTTCAAATTCCCTCTGCACGCAATAGGATAGCGCTACAACCAACCAGAGCAACGAAGAAGGTGAAGCGGAGCTAGTTGATGGATTAAACTTTTGCTGTATCCGGTCGGCAAAACTCTGAACACGTCTTTTTAAGAATGACTTCAGTGCCGTTCTTTGTTCTTTTCTCAAAGAAAAGCTTAACTCCAAGTCTTCCAGAGTCGCGGCCAAAGCCGATTCGAAAGACTGCTGTTCGCCAGCTTCTTTGTTTACGAGTAGCACGCGGAACCGCCTCAACTCTGCCGTCATTATGTTAAGCCGCCCACCGACTCCATACACGATATGATTGGCCTGACTAGAGTTCGTTTTTTTTCAGCTCGCAAGCCAACGGAGAGTTGCTAGATGACCTGGCTGCAAATTAGATTTGCTGCCGCTAGGGTACATCTAGATTTCTAGGCTAATAAAGGCCTTTATTAACCCCTGGAGCAGTGTGGAGCAGTTATATGATGGATAGATGCACTTTTATGGACTTCAAAACCGAAACAACCATTCACTGCCATTATAAAGCTTGGAAGAGCCAGGACTTTTTTAAATATAACTCCGATTGTATTCATCTGAAAGAAGAATGTCATATACACCTAGGATGACTTGAGGGTGAGTAAATCATGGGCCAATTTTCATTTTTGGGTGAACTATCCCTTTAAGGGATGTAGAATATGTTCATGCAGAATAAGGAATTCATATGTGCTTTATAAGTACTAATAAACAGCCAATACACTATAAATATGCATGCTAATAAGCAACTAGTTAATAGTGAGAATTGGTTAGTGTTACCATAAAGTCATGTAATGAACATTTGATTGACAGCCCTAATCTAAATATCATCCAAAATGAACAAATTGCTAAATATATAAAACATCCAAGTCAGATATATTCAAATGCATTTTAGGATGCATTTTACTCTTCCTTAATTATCTCATGGTTGAGCTGAGGCCTGTAATTCAGTGAATCTGAGGCTTTCGAGCCGAATATGATGTTTTATGGCCATGCTATTCCAGCTGTGAGAGCATAATTCCCATTAGTGAATTCCCGTATGACAACAGCTTCATATTATAGAGTAGCTCTGAGAGGAAAGAAAAGTAACATTAATACAAACATTTCTCAAATGCAGGTTACTAGAGCAGGTTTCACCGTTGCTTATTCATCTCTTATTTCCTGTCTTGTCTCTCTTTCTCTTGCTCTGCCTCTTTTCTGTCTGTTCCACTCCCACGCCCTAGTAGACCACAGGGACATGATGGAGATGCAGGGTTTTGGCGGCAGTCCGTTGTCATGGCAGCAGGGCGAGTGCTCCAGTCATATGTCATCCTGTCTGTCCTGCTCCACTGGGGGCAGCAACACTTCCGTCGAGCTTCCAGCGAACTGCTCGTGCATGCATGACCGGTGAGTGAGAGACCTGCACTTTTACACTTCTGGCCCTGGGGACTTTTAGAAAGGACACTTTTATTTGATCAACAATACCGTAAAAACAATACTATTATGAAATATTAGTACAATTTAAAATAACTGTTTCAATACATTTTAAAATGTAATTTATTCCTGTGATGGCAAAGCTGAATTTCCATCATCATTACTTTCAGTGATTTTATAAATATTATAAATCATTATAATATGCTGATTTGCTGCTCAAGCAACATTTCTTACTATTATCATTATCAATGTATTATAATATAATAATTCTCCCACTTTTATATAACATTGCAATTTACTGGAAATTACACACACACACACACACACACACACAAATCTCTGTTTCTTCACATGTCTCATTTTTAATTTAAGATATTTACACTGCTCAAAAAAATTACGGGAACATTTAAATCACACATTGGATCTCAATGAATTAAATATAAAAGTCGATAGAAATCAAAATCATCAACACACTGAGGGCTGGATTCAAAATCAAATTCAAAAATCAATGAAGTTACAGGCTGATCCAACTTGCATGAAGTTCATCACAGCAACTCATAATGTAAGTCAGTAGTGTGTATGACCCCCACGTGTCTGTATGCACTCACAACATCTGGGCATGCTCCTGATGAGATGGCGTATGGTGTCCTAGGGCAGGGGTTTTCAAACTTTATGATGCCAAGGACCCCCAAATATGATGAACCTTTTCTGAGGGACCCCCTTCCCAAAACAACCCCACACCATAACCAAACTT
The DNA here is from genome assembly GCF_949357685.1 of Gobio gobio. NCBI lineage: Eukaryota > Metazoa > Chordata > Actinopteri > Cypriniformes > Gobionidae > Gobio > Gobio gobio. Next base: position 43,321,902 of record NC_137114.1, read on the forward strand.
TACACTTGGCACAATGCAGTCAGGCAATTACCGTTCTCCTGGCAACCGCCAAACCCAGACTCGTCCATCGGATTGCCATAAAGAGAAGTGTGATTGGTCACTCCAGAGAACATGTCTCCGCTGCTCTAGAGCAGGGGTTTTCAAACTTTATGATGCCAAGGACCCCAAATAATATGAACCTTTTATGAGGGACCCCCTTCCTTTCTTTTATGTTTGGAAAAAACATTTAAACTGTTAGATAAATAGTAAGTGTGACATTATAAATACAACATTGTTTCCCAACTTAAATTAGTTATACTTAATGTTGGATGTATAAACCTTAAATTATTTGTATAAGCAACTTTCACGAATGTATGTAAGCAGCTTGCGTACTGCGTTAAGAATACTGCCTTACAACCCCAGTGAGTAAGATAAAGGGGACTATAGTGAGAGAAACTCACTAGAAAGATACACAGCAAATGTATACAATACTGGAAAGTATGTATATGGCAATAAAGGAGAGGAACATTTAGAAATGTTCGGTAGACTTTATCCATTTTTGCTTTGTCTTTTTATTCTCTGACATTAGGGGTCCCCAGACCCCAGAGTTGAAAACCCCTGTCCTAGGGTATCTCCTCCCAGACCTGGATCAGGGCATCCATGAGCTCCTGGACAGTCTGCGGTGCTACTTGCCGGCTTTTGATGCTCCGATACATAATGTCCCAGAGGTTCTCCATTGGATTCAAGTCTGGGGAACGTGAGGGCCAGTCAACGGCATCGATGCCTTCGTCATCTAAAAGCTGCCTAGACACTCTAGCTACTTGAGGCCGGGCATTATCATGCACCAGGAGGAACCCAGCGCCCACTGCACTAGAGCTTAGATCGGGCTCAAAAAATCTAGCCCGAGCCCATGCACGTTGTGTCCGACACATTAACTGTAATTATGAGCCCGAGTCCGATTTAAACCCGACCATTTTTTCTTGTTCTGACGAGAACGAGCCTGTAATGATTGGAGCGGACCGGTGTGACGCTCAGCTCAATAATCCGCTTTATGCAGGCGCGCTCCACTCATGAACCACTCACCGGTAAAACAACATCCGCTCAAATCCAGCTCAGACATGACATTTATCTGTACGGTAGCCCTACTATACTTGTTGTAGCCATTAAACAATTTTTGTCCTTTTTTCATATTTATGTTTAAATAATATGTTATCTTTAAATTTCATCTGATTATGATAAGTGCAAAGATGGGAGTGGGTCAGAAATGATTTCGGTGATTATTATTTTTTGTTTAATATTAAGTTTTGTTTTGTAGAAAGCCTTTCTTTAAAGTGAATTTCGTTTTGTATAAATTGTATCTTAATTTTAATCAAGGTTTCGTCAGCCAATTGCCTGGATTTAATAAATAAGAAGCAAATCGAGTAATAGCAGACTATAATCGTGACATGAAGGCGCGGGAACGATCACTTTCATTGCACATGAACTGGAGCGCTTCTCATAAATAAACCGAGACTCAGCAGGCTACTTGCCTCACAGACATGAGAAATATGTGTATAGAAAGCTTGAAATGTCGAAACAATTCGAAATGGAAAGAAATGGGCTAATTAAGCAATGCACACTGTTCACGCGGGCAGCTCATGACTGGCGTATCGGAGTGGTCCTGCACGCTTCATCACTGCATGTGCTGAGAGTTTAACACGCATTTTAGACTAATGCAACTTTGTACACATTTGTTTCTTAGTTGTAGTATTAGTTCTTACTTTGCTAAAAATATATATTATTTCTGATTATGGCATAGCCTTCTGCCCACCCAATTAGGCTAATAAAGTAATGATTAAAAAAACACAAACGTTTGATCAAGGGCCCGGCCCGGCCCAAGGATAGTGCTGGGAAATCCCGCTGGCTCGGGCAGAGATTCTAAAATCTACACTGCACCAGCATAAGGTTTGACAATGGCTCTGAGGATTTCATCCAGGTACTTAACCGCAGTCAGGGAACCATTGGCTAGCACGTGGAGGTCAGTGCGACCCTCCAAGGATATTCCTCCCGAGACCATTACTGCCCCACTGAATAATGCTGCACACGGCATAACATTCCCCACAGCATCTCCAGAATATTTCATGTCTGTCACATGTGCTCAGTGCGAAGCTGCTCTCATCAATGAAGAGAACGGGGCACCAATGGCGGACTTGAATTCTGGTGTTCTCTGGCAACTGCCAATCTACCTGAACGGTGCTGAGCTGTGAGCACATTTCTTGCTCGTGCCACCCTCATGAAGTCTGTTTCTGACAGTTTGGTCTGCTGGGGGTCATTTTGTAGGGCTCTGGCAGTGCTCCTCCTGTTCCCCCTCGCACAAAGAAGCAGATACCGGTCCTGCTGCTGGGTTGTTGCCCTTCTACGTCCCTGCCCAGTTCTCTTCGTGAAACAGCCTTTCTCCTGGTATCTCCTCCATGCTCTTGAAACTGTGCTGGGAGACACATGCCACTTATGGATGTGCCATCCTGGAGGAGCAGGACTGCCTGTGCAACCTGATTGGGTACTGCCTCATGCTACAGACAGTGACCCTAACAAAACTAAAGACAAATCAGTCAGGAAGAATAAGGAGAGAACAAAATTATTCCCTTTTCGGGGTTGTCTTGCTGTTGCCTCTCCAGTGCGGTGGTTGTCACTTATTTGCACCAAATGCTTCCTAACTGGATATATCCCTATCCCTGAAGTTTGATTGACTTGTTGTTATACTGTGATGATTAAGTGGTCCCTTAATTTTTTTTTGAGCAGTGTACTTACACCTAGTGAAGACTTTATTAGTGATAAAATGCCATCAGAATGATCCCACAACGGACAGACAGTCATATTGTGTAAAGATTGATATAAATCATTTTCACACAGTAAATATTTAAATGGTATGTTTATTTCACTCTTTGTTTCGGTTGTCAGTAGATTTTCATATTTTAAGATAATACAAAACTAATACATAAACAGCATTTGAAAAGTAGCACAAACAAATTAAAGGGTTAGTTCACCCAAAAATGAAAATTCTGTCATTAATTACTCACCCTCATGTCGTTGGACACCCGTCAGACCTCCGTTCATATTCGGAACACAAATGAAGATATTTTAGTTGAAAGCTGATGGCTGAGAAAGGCTTCAGACAGGCCTCCATTGGCATTCAGTACATTGACACTTCCAAGATCCATAAAAGGCACTTAAAACGTCATTACAAAGTCTATCTCACCACAGTGGCTCTACAATAATCTTACAATGCGACGACAATAGTTTTTGTGCGCAAAAAAAAATCAAAATAACACCTTTATCCAACTTGTTCTCGACTTCCGTGTATGCCTCCACGACGCATGCGCGAGAATATGACGTAGCGCCGCCGTTCGGGAATCCATGAAATACACACTTAAGCCCCATTTTGAGCACTACGCCGAGACCTAAAGCACGATCAATGTAGAATTCAACATCTTAGACACGCACGTCTTCCTCTGCTTGTAAACAAATCGCTTCTGGGTCATTTGTCCGAGCGCCGGATCTGCGTCATATTCTCGCGCATGCGTCGTGGAGGCACACACGGAAGACAAGAACAAGTTGGATAAAGGTGTTATTTAGATTTTTTTTTGCGCACAAAAACTATTGTCGTCGCATCGTAAAATTATTGTAGAGCCACTGTGGTGAGATGGACTTTGTAACAACATTTTAAGTGCCTTTTATGGATCTTGGAAGTGTAAATGTACTGAATGCCAATGGAGGCCTATCTGAAGCCTTTCTCAGCCATCAGCTTTCAACAAAAATCTCTTCATTTGTGTTCCGAATATGAACGGAGGTCTTACGGGTGTCCAACGACATGAGGGTGAGTAATTAATAACAGAATTTTTATTTTTGGGTGAACTAACCCTTTAAGTCATAATAAAACATTTTCCAAGACCGGTTTGAAGTGACTTTTATATAACCAAAAGAAAAAAAATGAAAATCCCTGGGACATAAAATGCATGATATATGCAGTTTGGCTGTAGTGTGCATATATTTTTGCAAAAGCATCCTGTATTGAAAGATGTAACGGATATTTCCCTTCTGTGTCTAGTATTCCACTGAAGATGCTGTGCCAAAATATGAAGAGACAGATTGTCTCTCGAGCGTTTTATGGCTGTAAGTCCAAAAGAATCTGCGTAATCATTCATATGAATTCGTATAATAAACCCTCAGCTGTGCTTTAACGCTCATTTACCACTTTCCCGTTTGTAGGGCTGGCCTACTGTCGGCACCTGTCCACTGTGAGGACGCACCTTTCGGCACTGGTCAACCACAACATTGTCCCTCCAGACAAGCCCTGTGAAGCCGCTGGAGGGCTCAGCAAAGATGTGTGGAGTAAATATCAGAAAGACTGTAAGGTTAGCCTAGTACTCTTCAGCTCCAGTCACTAGAGGGTACTAGCGGTCAGTGTCATGTACCGTAGGCTGCCGTAGTCCCGCTGTCTCCATCTGTCCCTTATTCTCTCTTGCCAGAATTATAAGGAGCTGGAGCTGCTGAGGTTGGTTTACTATGGAGGGGTGGAGCATGAGATCAGAAAGGAGGTGTGGCCGTTTCTGCTGGGACACTACAAGTTCGGGATGGACAAGAAAGACATGGTTCAGGTAAAGAAGTTATGTAAAGAGGAAGAATTGTGCGCACATCCAATGAAACTTTTACTGGTGCCAGATTCAATAAAGAATAAATCAAAGTAAACAAAAATCTGCACACTGTTAATACTGATTCCAAAGATTTATTAAAACATGCAACGTTTCAACCCAAAAGGGTCTTCGTCAGGCCTAGAAGTTCCAAAAACTATCCTAAACTGGCCTAGACTACCCTCGTAAAAAAGAACTTATAAACTAAAATATAATTTCATGTAATTTTTATGGAAACTTGTGTCATTCCACATTTGTAGTGATTAAGTTGAAGTTCATTTAAAATATATTAACTTCAAATATAATATTGGAAAACACACTACAGTTCAAATTATAATCGAGTACTTTGAAGTATAATTTGTAACATACTAAAGAATATGCAGTCAACACATCAAACTAAGTGTACTTCAAAGCATGACAAAAGATACAATGATTTGTACTTTTAAAAGTAGAGTTATTACAAAGGACACTTAAGTGAGTTAAGACACGTACCCCCGGTTTCACAGACAATGCTTAAGCTAATCCTAGACTAAAATGCATGTTTGAGCTGTTTTAACTGAAAGAATCTTGCACTGACAAATCTTAAAATATGTCAGTGGCATTGTTTTGTCTCAAGATGCACACCAGCAATGTTTTTTTCGTGGGCACGTTTATAAAAGTTACTTAAATGTCCTAATTGAACTAAGGCCTAATCCTGGCTTAGTCTAAGCCCTGTCTGTGAAACCGGGCCGTAGTCATTTAAGTATACTCTCTTTAAGCACACTTAAGTGGCCTTTTATTTTTTATCTGAAAGTACAATTATATACTTTTAAGATTTGAAGCACACTACAGGTAGTGTACAGTGCGAAGTACATTCTTAAGCACAATTCTTTTTCACAAGGGTAGATAGTTTGTACTGGTGTGATTTATAGGTATTGTCTGATGTGCCCTTGTGTGTTTTGTAGATTGATGAGAAGATCACAGAAAGGTATCAGCAGGTGATGCGGGAGTGGAAGGCATGTGAGGTCATTGTGAAGCAGCGGGAGAAAGAGATGCAGTCGGCCATCTTTGCCAAGTTGTCGTCAGGGAGCAGTATAGACAGCCACGTCCTCAGACTCATCCACAGGGACTCCACTATTAGCAACGAGGTCAGTCACAGGCATTATAATGCTCATGCAACTTCAAACGTGAATGGTTTGGGACAGTATTACTATGAAGCACCCATACAGTAAACAAAATGACATTCCACTGCAACTTGCAATTGATTTCAATCTACTTTGCCATTAGCACTTAAAGTGCTAATAGGTGCATTATTATTATGTTGATAAGCTAAGCATAAACATACGTGGCACACACAAATATGAGGTAAATTAGTTTTTTTTTAAATTAACCATACTTTTGAATATTGAATAAAATGTAAATATACATCAGCGTTGCTAACCTGACCCATGTATTTTAATAACTATAAACATGTGGCACACACAAAAAATAGTTTTTTGATTATGGCTGCACGATTAATCGAAATTAAACACTCACGATTTGGCAAAGGCTTGTGTTTTTTTTTTATGCGCAGCTTGTCAGTGAAGCACTGCTCTGTGATCAGCAGTAAATGCTGCTCCATCTGAAACCCAGAGGGCGCTCTCGCGCAGAGAATATGCCCCACAGAAGTTGACCCCTGCACTAGTAGTAGTGGGAAGTTTGGATCATTTTACTGACTCGGATCTTTGAATCTCGTTCAGCAAAATGAACAAATCATTGAATTCATTTCAGCAGAATCTAATTAAAATGTTACATGTTAAATTTTCCGACACATTTAGTACTTTTGGAATAAAAAATAAACTATAAGCTAATGCAGCCATGACCAAACTTTGAGAAAGAAATGATTAATTCATTGCTTAGCTGGGTCTTCAGGCTATGCAGTCTGTTAGTTCACCTCACCTCCCGATCCAAATCCTTCTTTCTTTTGTCACTTCACATTTAATCATGTCTGTTCCCTGGAAAGATTAGTTAATCTCTCGAGTCTTCGGGTCCGAGTGTCGTTCTTTTGTCACATGACCGCTTCCCGGTTCTGTCTCTCGCAACATATACAACATTACATTTGTATTATTGACTGCATGTTGTAATATATTTATTATTATAAAATCATCAGAAGATGTGTGCAATAAACATTTGTTATGCCTATTAGGGATGGGCGATATGGACTTGGAAAATATATGGAAAATGTATCCCGATATTTTCTAGTATTTATTGCGATAACGATATCAATGACAATAAATGTAGTATCATTCCCCATGTTTTTGGATACAAGTGAGAGCTGCATGCATTCTTGAGTCTCAGAAAAACAAACAATGATCTAAAGTAATACGTACATGTCATCAAATAGGCTCCTATAATACATTTTATATATATATATATATATATATATATATATATATATATATATATATATATATATATATATATATATATATATATATAATATAATGTAAAATTCCACACCAGCCTTTTCAGAAATGGAAAAGTTGCAGATATAATTGTCTTCTGTAAAAGTGCAGGTAATGTAATAGTGTATAGTGTAATAATGTAATAGTGCAACTGTGCTGAAAAACATCACACAATACAAATAATAATAATTCAAATCAATGACAAGTTTTACATGTAAACCGATTCTGTATTTATTCATACACTCATGGTGCAAACAGTGGTAAAAATAGCAGAAACAGCAAAAGTAATTATCCCCAAAATGTCTTCAGATTACAAAAAAGTTGTAAATAATGATTTAATGATAGAACTTCAGTTATTTGAGTTGATAAGATAATAAAACCACGAATTCTTCTACTAATAAAAATAAACTGCACAAAGGAATAATGAGCTTCTGGGTTCATGAATATTAGTCACGTTGTCAGCGCTCATTCTAACTGATTTGCTGAAATCAAAACACAGTAATAGGTGCGCGCCAGCCAATGAGATTCCTGTTTGTGCATTCGTTTCTTCCTGTTCATGAAAGGCTGAATAATTCCAAATAAACGCCATTATTTTGCAGGAAAATACAACAAAGGATATTGTTTACATGTAGCACATCAATTCTGTGTGGTATAAGACTCTCTCGCTCTCTCTTTGAGTGTGTGTGAAACACTGAGCGCTCTGTCGCGCGCCTCACACTAGTGTTAAATGTGCGTCAAATACACTGCGCATTCATTGAGTTGAACTGAAATAGTGTGCTTTACCGATCGATTGAGAGAGCGAATCTCTTAAGTGATCAGTGAGTGAAAATACATCTGTATGTACAGGTTCAGATTGCCCTCAGGTAGCCCCTCGTTTAGCTATGAACTCTTCCGCAGCTTCCGCCATAGTTGTTTTCGCTCTGCACGTGAGATGCGGATTCAGTGCCGCCGCTCCCATTGCGCGGCGCTTAGGGCACCAAGTGCTGCGGGGGGCACCACAAGAAAATTCTCACTCCAACCCCCGTTCAGCTATATCAAGTGACGAACGCAGCCAGCCATCATAAAGTAATAACGCTTAGGGCATCAAGAGACGGCCAGCGGCGGCACGGTGCAGATGGGTCGCGCCATCAACTAGGCTTTATCGTTATTATCGCGGGAAGACAAATTCTTATCGTGGGGAGAATTTTTACCGATATATCGCAAACGATAAGATATCGCCCATCCCTAATGCCTATCCATTCTGACCTACCCAATCTGTGCAGTCTTCATAGGAACATCAATTATTATACTAACTAAAAAACTGAACTAAATAAACAAAACAAAAAAAACTATGCAATTGTTTGTAAGGAAGGTTGTGAATTAACACATTTCTGTATCCAACACGGCTGTCAAAAATGTGACAAAAGAACGAGACTCGTACCCGAAAACTCGAGAGATGAACTAATCTTTTCTGTTTCCGGTGACTGCATAGCCTTGCCTATGGGGCTAGGACTTGATGAACGAATGACTCGAACCCGAAGACTTGAGAGAAGAACTAATTAATTCTGTTTCCTGTAAAGAACATGGGATGTTGTGCATGCGTGGTCAACACAAAATGAACGAATCGCTCCCTGAGACAAGTCTGACTGGAGCCTGTTGTTTTTTGTTTTTTTTATCCTCCCTATTACACACTGACACTGTTGCAGCCATTGTTCAGTTTTGTTTTTAATATCAAAGTAGTTGTATTTCTTTTCGTTTGGAGCATTTTTTTTTGCTTAAATAAAAAAATTTGTTTTTTAAAACGATGACCAAGCCTGGCCGACAGTGAGTTAACCACGTTTGATAAATTTAGCCTCTCAAATCAACACTTGACTTGTCTTGCCTATAATAAAATCCATAGATATAAAACACTTCAATTATATCACAATGTTAGTTTAAACACTTACTATCACCACCTCAGTAAAAAAGCATTTTTGACAAGCCGAGGCAGACTCGCAACGGTGCTCGCAAACAAAATGGGCTATATGATCTAAACAAATAAAAAGTTTCTTACCTTACACCTCTCCGCAAAATATAATTTTTTAAATAAATGTAATATAAATCCCATCTTCAATTCCCGTGCTATATGCGTGGACGAGTTCACGTCCACGAAAGCAACAGATAAGAGCTGCATTTTATTAATCATCAGCTCATTTCAAGATCAAAGACCCTATATTGATTGTATCAATACTTTAATAAGCATAAACATAGGTGGCACACACAAATATTGAGCAAAAGAGTTTGTTTCAATATGTTGGAGTATTGAATGAAATGTATGTTTATTTGTCATCTAGGAAGCCTGAGGTAAATCTAGCATTATATATCCCATGCATCTCATCTGTACTCTCTGTAGGTATTCATGTCTGTGGATGAGCCTGACGCAGGCGGTCACGACACCTCGTGTGAGGGAGGAAGTACTCCCACCTTAACCACTGTAGTCACTCCAGCCATGTTAGCCCCAGACGAGAGGCCGCTGGTGGAGTTCGACTCTCCAGACTCAGGCCTGCCCTCCTCCAGGAACTACTCCGTAGCCTCTGGACATTCCCAAATCATGTCCAGCATTGAAGACGGACAGAGCATGGAGGAGGACACTACACCCACTGGGGTTTTGGAGGAGCAGGGTGGACGGGACTCTTTGAGTGAAGACAAACTCTGCAGTCAGCTGGACAAGCTCGCAACCACCACTGAGGGCGCGGCCCCATCTTTCTCCTCCTATACGGTACACACACTGTTTGAGCCAATAGATCACAGTAATACATTTATCATTATAACCGTTGATTTCGATATTTCGTGAATCTTGTCAATTGTTCAGATCTAGCTGTCTAAAGACAGTTGTTTTGTATCAAATGCTGTGCTTGTGAGCAGATTGAGCTGTTGGACAAGGTGGCTCTGAACTTGCACAGAATAGACAAAGATGTGCAGCGCTGCGATCGCAACTACTATTACTTCACTACCAGCAACCTGGAGAAACTGCGCAACATCATGTGCAGGTCAGTGTGGATCTCTGTGATCTGCTCGCATTCTCAGTCAGCTTTGTGTGTCTCTCAGAATAGCAGCTCATTGAATATCAATTCAGTCTGTTAGATTAATTGAAACATAAATCATAGACTGATTTTCTAAATCGGCTGAACTGAGGCTCAGTCTACCTCGGCCTCTCATGTCTTTATCCCGGTTTTATGATCCAGTTACGTGTGGGAACATCTGGAGATTGGCTATGTGCAAGGCATGTGTGACCTTCTAGCCCCACTGATGGTCATTCTGGATGATGGTGAGCAAGAGACATTAACATGATAGACAGACAATAACAATGTTTTATATCACTGACTTGTATATTTATTATACAAGCAATTGTATTAAATCCACTTGAGACCAACTTTCAAGAAGCAGCCGAAGACACCTCTTCACACACCACTTAACCTTAAACCAATGCACTTACACACGCATTAAAAAAGGGAATATATTTTATATAATTTTTCAACAAATATATTATTATTATTTTACAGAACATTTAATAACACTTTAGTAATATTTTTGAATGGTATATTATAAAAATTCTCAATTGTTCCCAAATTATATTAAATATAATACCATTGTTTTATATATAACATTTTATAATCTTTTTATATTATAATCTTTATTATTATTATTATTATATTAACTCTCTTTAACCCCTAATTTGATGTAATATGTAACATTAATATAATATATATGTATCTATACATATATTTATTTATATTATAAAATATTTTTTAAAGTTTAAACATTTTTCAAAATTAAGATTAAGTTCAAATATATATATTTCTATGTGTGTGTACGGTGTATAATTATGTATATTTTGAATACACACACATATTTAAGAAATATTTGCATGTATATACTGTATATATATTTTATATAATTTACATTATATATAAATTTAATATCTATCTATCTATCATTGTCTGTCTGTCTGTCTGTCTATCTATCTATCAGTTTGTCTATCTATCTATCTCTGTCTGTCTATCTATCAGTCTATCATCTATCATTGTCTATCTATCTATCAGTTTGTCTATCTATCTCTGTCTGTCTGTCTGTCTATCTATCAGTCTATCATTGTCTGTCTATCAGTTTGTCTATCTATCTATCTCTGTCTGTCTATCTATCAGTCTATCATCTATCATTGTCTGTCTATCTATCTATATCTATCTATCTATCTATCAGTTTGTCTATCTATCTCTGTCTGTCTGTCTATCTATCAGTCTATCATTGTCTGTCTATCTATCAGTCTATCATCTATCATTGTCTGTCTATCTATCTATCTATCTATCTATCTGTCTGTCTGTGTCTAATTAACTGTCTGTCTGTCTGTCTGTCTGTCTATCTATCTATCTATCTATCTATCTATCTATCTATCAGTTTGTCTATCTATCTCTGTCTGTCTGTCTGTCTATCTATCAGTCTATCATTGTCTGTCTGTCTGTCTGTCTATCTATCTCTATCTATCTATTAAAAAAATCCATATATATTTTTTTCAACCATATTTTAGGTTAAATTATATATAAAATATATTGTTATAATCATATTCTCTTGTTTAACCCCCTGTACAGAGTGCTTGGCTTACAGCTGTTTCACTCAGCTGATGAGAAGGATGAGTCAGAATTTCCCTACCGGAGGAGCCATGGACACTCACTTCGCCAATATGAGGTCACTAATACAGGTAACATGGCACATGACCTTTCTCCGGCTTCCTGTCTGAGTCAGCACTGTGATGTGTCTGTTCCTCTGATGCAATTTGTGACATTATGAGCTCTTAACTTGATGTTTTTTTTCTTCAGATCCTTGACTCAGAGTTGTTTGAGCTCATGCATCAGAATGGAGATTACACTCATTTCTACTTCTGCTACCGCTGGTTCCTCCTGGACTTCAAAAGAGGTAACCACACACGGACACTCAATGGAGCCTGTGTGATGTCATCAAACACGGTGGAGATATTGTACCCTCGTTGTTTAACACGCTGTTTATTTTCTGTGTCAGAGCTACTCTATGAGGATGTGTTTGCTGTATGGGAGGTTATCTGGGTCGCCCCTCGCATCTCCTCCAAGCACTTTGTCCTGTTCATTGCATTGGCCTTGGTGGAGGTGTACAGAGACATCATCCTAGACAACAACATGGACTTCACCGATATCATCAAGTTCTTTAATGGTGAGTGAACTGATCGGAGGACAGATTTGAAGCCGAAGCGTGTGGTTTGTGCTACTAGCATTGCTAAATGAAATGGCAAAAATTCAAACCAAAATGGATGGCATCACCCCAATCTAACACTATTGGTGGAGTCAACTACATACTGTAGAATCTTTCTCCATTGACAACCATAAAAAAATTATTAGTATTCTGACAAAAATGTTTTTGTAAGCAACATACACCAATCAGGCATAACATTACGACCACTGACAGGTGAAGTGATTAATTATCTCCATCACGGCAGCAAGTGAACATTTTGTCCTCAAAGTTGATGTGTTAGAAGCAGGACAAATGGACAAGCGGAGCAATGGAAGAAGGTGGCCTGGTCTGATGAATCACGTTTTCTTTTACGTTACTTGGATTAGGGGAGTCCAAATTAATCGTTTCTTCGATCCAATGCGATGCAGACGATTCGGTATCGGTTCAGTAATAGACCATAACCGATTATAATGACCTGATTATTTTCTGACGTCATGTGTCTCGTACGTGCTTTGTCATGATAAAATACAATGGCGAGACGCGAGTGCGAGTAATTAAAATGCTCTAACTATTTTAAAAGCAGACATCTGGGCACATTTCGGCTTTAATGAACAACCTGTTAAATAGGGTTGGGCATCGTTTTTATTTGAACGATTCTGATTCTTACTTTCGATTCCGGTTCTTTTCGATTCTCAATTCCGATTCTTTGAGGGGTGGAGTCAAAACATGTCACAGGCTCATTTCACAGAGGAGCATTTTATTTTGATTCAATAATGAGTTTTAGTTTTGGGACTTTCTCCGCTGGCATTTTCCAGCTTTGCTGCAAAGGTGAATGGAGTTTCCCACCGAGTCTCCACCGGTTTAGCAATAGCATTAGCAGCAGTCATATTAGGACTGCTACTAGCGTGGGCAATTCGGCCGTTACTCTGCACGTGTTCCTGTGTATGCGCACTCCAAGCCGTCAGTAGCCTCACGCAATGTTGTCATGACAGCCGGTACACAGCATACACTTCAGGAGGCTTTATTATTAGTATTATTTCTTATCATATTCGTCATATAAAAGGCGAGTCGCGTTTGTTTCTATTGAGCCTGATTTCTCAAAATGGTGCGTGTGTGTGCTTATCCTGGGTGCCATGACAACAGTGCGAGTTATAGTCGGCATGAGCGCCGGCGCCTGCTGACGATTCTGAGTGCGTACACACAGGAACGTGCGCAGAGTAATGGCCGAGCTAGTGTTAATTTCGTCAGACGAGACGAGACTATATATTTTCGTTAACGACCTTTTTTTCCATGACGAAGACGAGACGATGACGAGACTGCACCAATGTCCAAAAACACTGACTAAGACTAAATTAACATGCATTATTGTTGATGAAAAAGGACGAGACTAAAATGTTTTGCATAAAATAAAAACTAAGATAAAATCTCTCTTCATTTTCGTCTACAATTGTCTCTACTTTTACATCATGAGATGAATATTCAGCTGTTCAAAATATTCAGAAAGAGTTCCCGCTGTTGCTGGAGTGCAGGTCTCTCTCAGACTCCGCCTGTCATCTCGCGGCCGCGCACGTGTGGTCACGTGGTTCCCGGAGCGCTCAACACTTCTAGCGCTGTGTCCTTACATTTGAATGGCTTAAGCCGCGTAAGTTACACAACAGCTTCACTTTACAGGTGTTTGCAGCAATTTTTGGTAAACAGTACAGCATAGTGTGCATCAGCCACATTTACAGTATCATTTTATTATGGAGAGTGGTAGAGATCAACATTGTTAACATTAATATTAATGTTTTTCTTGTATTTAGCCCTCAGGTATTCCTTACTAATTAAGTCACACTTGTACTCATTGATGGTCAAATGTGACCATACACCTTAACTATTTCAAAAATAAATAGCCTATATTTTAATTCAATAATATTTATTGAATATTTTGAGGAGATCTTTTGGTACTAAATACTATTTGTGCAATACTTATGGTCCATTAATGATCACTTAAAATATTTTTCTTCTAATATTTTTATTATTTATATTACAATTAGTGTGTTAATTAAGGTTAAAATAGAGAATTCCACTGCAAAGAGGCAAATTAGTCATTTTGTGGCTGGAAAAATAAAAAAATTCACTTGTAATGCCATTACCCACTGGGTGCCTGTATGGCTCTTTAATACATACACAGATCATAACTGCTTACTTATTTGTGAAATTTTGAAATGTTAATAATAGTGAATAGTAAAGAATGCAAGCAAATATAATATAACCCCAAAAAAGTGTAAAAAACATATTTTCCCTTATACTATGTACAGTAGGCTATATACATATGAATTCATACTGAATCAAGATCGAACTCGATATTTGTGCCCATCGTCTCATAAGCTAATGCTGATTTTAGGCATCTACGCTGTAAATCAACCAGTTAGCTATGGTGTTGTGGCACAAACATTATGCAGGTTATATGTACTTTATGTAACGTATTTTGCCACAAAATATATTGAGTTTTCCTTTAACTAAAGCTAGACTAAAATGACTAGACTTTTGGTCGACTAAAACTTGACTAAGATACCTTGAGTTGTCTTTTGACTAAAACTAGACTAAAATGACGAGACTTTTAGTCGACTAAAACTTGACTAACAAAAAAAGATATGTGAATGACTAAATATGACTAAAACTAACAAGGACATTTGGCACAAGACTAAGACTAAATTAAAAATAGGTGACAAAATTAACACTAGGCCGAGCTCAGTGTTTTGATTGAATAATAGTTTCTTTCTCGCAAAACCTTATAGTATGCCTCTGAACACTTTCCATATATGGCGCGCGTCTCCCTGTATCATTGCGTGATACATTTGTTTATTTTTTGTAATGTTTTAGCCTGGTCGCTATTCACTGCCATAATAGGAAGGAGCGCGTGCAGGACTATTTTTTTTAATTTCTGCATTTGAGTTCCGAAAAAGATAGAAGGACATAGGGCACTGGGACAACAGCAGGGTGCTTTATTTTAATTTCAGGTTGAACTATCCCTTTATTAACGTTGGTTAGCGCAGGTTTGCTTGAGGAGGACGAGACAGTGGACCTGCGCAGCTTGTCAAACACACTACACTTGTTAATTTGTACACCACATATTTGTAGTGCATCCTCCTGTGCAAGTAATACGTTTGTCACATGTGTTGCACTGTGCCGATCCAGGCTTTTTTAAAAGTGAAATAAAGCCACACTTTTGAGCTTACTGTGCTCCATGGCTGCAACAGAACAAACGGGCGCGGCAAGCACTTACGGAACTCTGGTGGCCACTATGGAAACCAAAACACGTTTGGAACCGATGATCGTAATCGAACATTTTTTTCTAAACGATTCCAATGGCATCGTTATTTTGGTTCTCGATGGCCAACCCAACTGTTAAGCACTACCTGGAGAACACACGCGCTGTGTGGAAATCAAAGCTATCTGATTTATCAAAACGATTTCATTTACACTTGGGCACATAAATGTATCGCCGCAAAACGGATATAAATACGATCTTCAATTCCTGCACTATATGTAGATTTATTGTTCACGTCACCGAAAACAACAGATATGAGCTGCATTTAATAATCTTCAGCTAATTTCAAAATCAAAGACCGCAATAGGAGAGCACGCGGCAACAGCACTGGTAAGATCATTCAGTTTCTTTACTTTTAAATGAAGATGATCGTGTTGAGCATCTGCGACTTTACTTTCGGTAGTGTGTGTGTTAGCTTGATGAAGAGATTCGCAGCTGTTTGTCTGCGGCGATGTGTGCTTCAGTAGCGCAGTCATATCGGGCTATAACATGTCATATAGCCCATAACACGCTCACACGTTCATTTTTTTTTATAGCATTGTTGCGAGGAGTAAAATTTACATATGTGGTTTCAACAACCAGATGCACTTAGTCTTTAGTTTTGACTGTAATGCGGCCCAGACCACGTCCTGAAGTGGCTTTTAGTATTTTGTGTATTTGTTCTAAACGCTCCTGTTGTCTTCTGACTTGAGTTTTGTTTGATACAGTCGAGAAACGTGTTTTCTTTGAGCAGGTAAAATTAAAGGTTCAGTTCATATTATTGACTGACAAAATTGTATACATGAGGATGCAGTGCATCTTCAAAGCATTGTGATATCGAATTGAACCAAATCGTTGGCATTATAATCGTAATCGAACCGAACCGAACCGTGAGACCAGTGTAGGTTCACACCCTTAACGTGGATGACCGGGTGCGTGTGCGTCACTTACCTGGGGAACACATGGCACCAGGATACACTATGGGAAGAAGGCAAGCCGGCAGAGGCAGTGTGATGCTTTGGGCAATGTTCTGCTGGGAAACCTTGGGTCCTGCCATCCATGTGGATGTTACTTTGACACGTACCACCTACCTAAGCATTGTTGCAGACCATGTACACCCATTCATGGAAACGGTATTCCCTGGTGGCTGTGGCTCTTTCAGCAGGATAATGTGCCCTGCCACAAAGCAAAAATGGTTCAGGAATGTTTTGAGGAGCACAACAACGAGTTTGAGGTGTTGACTTGGCCTCCAAATTCCCCAGATCTCAATCTAATCGAGCATCTGTGGGATGTGCTGAACAAACAAGTCCGATCCATGGAGGGCCCACCTACATACAACTCCTGCTGAACCACACATCTAGACATGTGCCGGTAAACAGTAATACAATATACCGCAATAATGAACATCCACAATATTGTTATTGTGGGCACTTCAAAATATCGTGAATAATTATTTATTACAAATTATTCAGATTTTTTGAATGTATATTAAGAATACTTTACCCATCAACCGTTTAAAATGAACAAGTCAAAGAGGAACACGCACTGATGTAAACAGACCGTGCATGAGCCGAGCACATGGCGGAACAAGTGCAGGAGACCCGCTGAAGTGCACATTCACTCTCTGACAGCAGAGGGCGCTGACGGAACAGCAGAAATGCAGCCGTTTCCCCGGTAACCTAAGGCTATTCATTTTCCAACTTAAACATTTTATATTTTAATCTGGACTAAATTACATGCCCTAGATATTGTTTGAATATGTTCTGACTGTTGTTCAATCACACACTTTACAATAAGGCTCCATTATTTAACATTAGTTCATTCATTAACAAACTGACAATGAAAAATATTAATCTTAGTTAAATGTACATTTCAGCATTTAATAACACATTATTAAAATCAAAAGTTGTAACTGTATTATTTAATGGACCCGAGCTTACACTAACAGTTGCTTTTTTAAACTAACATTATCAAAGAAGAATAACTTCTGTAAAAATGTAGCTATTCGCTCTTTGTTAATGTTAATGCATTAACTGGCGAGACATTATTGTAAAGTGTTACCTTTTGTTCTTTATAATTCTTTTGCACTTTAATCTGTTTTAAATATTTGTTTACTTTATACATTTTTGTGTATTGCTTAATTGTATTTAAATGTTTGGTTCTTTTGTTATAAGAACGTTATTAAACCTGTTATAGTATGACAACACTTTTTTTGCAACTTATTTCAATATCGTGATAATACCGTATACCGTGATAAAAGCTTCAGCAATTAATCGCAACATGAAAATTTGATACCGGCACATGCCTACACACATCCCAAATTCACAGTTGGTCCCTTATCTGAGGTTACTTATCTCAAGAATCTGTTCAGTTTATATACACTTTCTCAAAAGTGGCTTTAAAGTGCACTATAGGACTTTTCACACTTGAAATAGTTGACCACAGGTAAACTGAATCCTGGGACCTGGGTTATCTTGATTCACATTTCACACTGCTCATGATTTACCCGTGGTTAAGAATGCATCCTGGGTATTCTTACGCTACTGTTTCACACTGTATAAACCTAAACTCTGGGTTAACTTCCTGATTTGCATAATTACAGAATTTTGTTTTCGGCTGACCCTTAACGGAGCTACTTCTCTCTGCTTATGGATGACGAGTTACACAGGTACTGGGGCTACTCCACAGGGGTTGTCGTCCCGCTCGGTCAAAAAATATTCTGAATCACAAGGGTGCGCCTTATATTCGGACTAAGACAAAAAACACAGTTCAGAAAATGGATTCATGATGTACTCATTGTATAAATTGTCAATTTTTAACAAAAAAAAAGTTGCATAGTGTTAGCCTGGCTCCGCCCTCCTACGTACTTCGCTCAAGTTTCATTTTCCTTCAGTAGTCCATCTAGGATTGCGGTATATTCTCTGGTTTTCTCCAGTCAAATTTTAACCGGTCCAGAGGGAGTGGCTGAGAACAATGACGTTGATGTCGTGCGCTAGTTTGAGATGACATGCGCCACGACCAAACATTAGCGATTGGTTATGGCAGATCCAGAGTGGCTCTGGGCAGATCCAATAGTTTTAAACTTCAACAGAGAACCCGCCTTCGAGGAAGTTAACGCTTGTCAATGGAGAGTGGCCAGACTCTGTACAAATGAAATAGTGTACCTTTAACTTCAATAAAGAGTATAACATCATCACGACGGCACCACAGAGTTTTAAACCGGAAATGCGGCATGTGGCGATGTGAAAATGTCAGTGTACTGAATCACTGTATTGTTTGTGTTCCTCTCTAACAGAGATGGCCGAGCGCCACGACGTGCAGCACATCCTCCAAATAGCGCGGGAGCTGGTACACAAGGTGCAGACCCTTATCGAGAACAAGTGAGAACAAGAGTAGGCTGCTGCCCACCAAGCCCTGCCTCGCCGAATCTCCTTCCCTCCTTCCCAACAGCCCAAGGCTTGAGACTGCCCGGGATCTGCCTCGACGTCTTGACTCTTTATATCGTTTGCCTGCCACAGAATGCCGTTGTGTCAGACCCTGGCGTTGTCTGCATGCTCGTGGTGTTTGAGCACACTGTGACTGAGGTTCTTTTTTTCCATTTCTTGCTGTACACGCCTCCAGCACACGCCGCACCAATCAGGTCCTTTTAGATCTGCTTTTGTAAGACATGAGAAGCCTCGTACAACCGTTTCCCTCCCCTAACGGCCGACACATGTTAGTATTCCACTCTTAATGGAGACAACCGTGTTGTCTGCCTTGAATAAAACATGCCGTCGGACAGTTTAGCCGAGCACAGTTTTGAGTCCTCAAACGAGGCTGCGTTAACTCCCTTAAATAATAACTACGCCACGAAGAAGTCGTCCAAACAGTGTGTGACCAAAAGGACTGTGCCAATAACCTTGTACTAGTATTTATTGTTTAGCGTCTTTTATTGCCCCTTTTCTTCTGTACGATTCGTTGAAGGTGATGACAACGACGATCTCGGAATAAAAGTAGTTGACGTTGCCTTTGTAACACGTTTCACGTCCATACTTTTGCACTTTGAATCTGTCGCTCTGTGACACCCGTGATGCTCCTCTATGACAGGAAGTGAAGGGGTTGAGGTGCTCACTACACGTCCTTCAGTGTCCTAAAGTCTGGAAAGGGTCCGGACTCTTCCACGGGTCAGCAAACTGCTTCCTCATGATGGAAAGAGTGTGATGACTTTGTCGCAGTTTAGATGCTGGTTGGCTTTATCTACTACCTACATGCTTTGTTCACTCTGCACATACTGTACACTACTGTTTAAAAGTTTGGGGTCAGTAAGAGTTTTTATTTTAAAGAAATGTTTACTTTTATACAGAAAGGACGCATGAAAGTGACAGTAGATGTATTTACAATGTTACACAATTAATGAATAATAAATGCTGTACTATTCATCAAAAGCACAACTGTTTTTAACATTGATAATAAATGTTTCTTGAGCAGCGAATCAGCATATTAGAATTAGTGCTGTCAAACGATTAATCGCATCCAAAACAAAAGTTTGTGGTTACATAATTACGGTGGCTCAGTAGTACACAACGAAATTTAAAAAGCAAACAAATTCACAACACAACAAAACGAAATCAAGCCACAACACAACGAAATCAAGCCACAACGAAACAAAATCAAGCCACAACACAAATGAATAAATCCACAACACAACGAAATCAAGCAACAACACAACGAAACGAAATCAAGCCACAACACAACGAAATCAAGCCACAATGAAACAAAATCAAGCAACAACGAAACGAAATCAAGCCACAACGAAACAAAATCAAGCCACAACACAAATGAATAAATCCACAACACAACGAAATCAAGCAACAACACAACGAAACGAAATCAAGCCACAACACAACGAAATCAAGCCACAACGAAACGAAATCAAGCCACAACACAACGAAATCAAGCCACAACGAAACGAAATCAAGCCACAACACAACGAAATCAAGCCACAATGAAACGACATCAAGCAAAAACTAAACGAAATCAAGCAACAACACAACGAAATCAAGCAACAACACAAATAAATAAATCCAAAACACAACAAAATCAATCCACAACTATGGCTGTAACTGAACACAAAACTGACGGTTCGGTACATACCTTGGTTTTGAAGTCACGGTTCGGTATGGGTTCGGTACTGCAGTTTTACAAAATTGCTTTTTATTTATTTTTATTAAACAGTGGTTTACTGAAAAAAAGTGTCTGTCCTTAAATTAATTGAATTATAACTAAAAGTTTATTGAAGATATTGCTGTAAAATATATAGGGAGCCCTTATTGCACATTAATATTAAAGGTTAACAACAGAGCCCAAACTATTAGCATAAATTCAGTTGCTATTTATTTTTAGATATAATAATCAACACTCAAATAACATGTGAAGTTTACATATTTGTGTAGGCTATTATAAGGCAGTTTTTGCAATAACTTCTAAATCTAATTATAAAATAGTTTTTTTTCCTCCAATTCGTTGTTGAAATATAATCATTTATACAGTGATGATCGCGTCCACTTGAACTGGGATCAGTGGTCACGCCACATTAAAGAGCGTCAAAACGGCATTTATCTTTTGCATTTCGTGATAAAAATGGACTGAATACATTCTTGAGTATAAATATGCAGCTATAATGCATGTAGGTGGTTTTGAATTAATAGTTCATGTCGATATACAATGGTTACATACTGTTAAAATTGGTATTAATATATTTGTAAGATTGCTGAATCTAGTGGACTAACTTTACCGCGCTCCGAGAGCCCCCTAGTGGTTGGGAGCAATTTCGTTGTGTTGTGGCTTGATTTTGTGTATAATTATGTATATATAAATACACACACATGCATGTATATAAGATTTTTTTAAATATTTATATATAAAATATTTGTTTACATATAATACAAATATATACAAATATATATATATACATACATACATACATACATACATACATATATATATATATACACATACATACATATATATATATATATATATACACATACATACATATATATACACACACACACACACACACACACACAGTATTTATACACAATGTGTAAATGTAAATATATATATATATATATATAAAATATGCAAATACAATTTCTTTAATATATACAATAATTATACACAAATATACATAATTATACACAGTAAGCTACACACAAACACATTATGTAAACACACTTTTATTTTAGATGCGATTAATCGTTTGACAGCCCTAATTAGAATGATTTCTGAAGGATCATGTGACACTGAAGACTGGAGTAATGATGCTGAAGTTCAGCTTTGATCACAGGAATAAATTACACTTCAAAATATATTAAAATGGAAAGCAGTTATTTTAAACTGTAATAATATTTCACAAATCACAATATAATTGTATTTTCGATCAAATAAATGCAGCCTTTGTGTGCATAAGATACTTTTTTTTTTTTTTTTTTTTTTTTAAACCTTTCTGACCCCAAACTATTGGACGGAAGTTTACATAAATCCTGTCATTATTTTCACATCTAATCTTTATGACTGATTATTCACACTTGCAAGTGATGGACTATCCCGAATCATGAAAACGAACTACTTGAATAAATCTGATCTGACTGTTCAGACTGAAAAAAGTTCTTTGAAATGACAAATGTCACTAAATTTGACCCGCTTTCGTCACGTTATGGCTGTATTTCATCAAATGTGTCTCATTGCTCTTGTCAAAGACATTGCATACTGGTTGCACATTTTAATAATTCACTTCCACACTGTCTTCCCCATTTTACAATTTGATGCCTAAGGCTGTTTAGAATGGATTGCTAGCGGACTGAATACTTCAAACAGTATACTTTCTACTAATAGTATACAGTGCAGCGTATTTTGGAAACAGCTATTTATAGTTAAAATGTCCACTTTTGGCATGCTGATCAAATGATAGTTATATTATATTGGAAATGGTTAAATATACTGCACATTTGGTCATCAGGGTATTATTGCATGCATATGGACCGCTCACACATTGTGCATACTTTATACTGCAGAAGTAGTAGTGTGGTAATATGCAATTCTGAACAGCCTAAATCAGTCCCAAAAAAAACCCAACTGTACTTTTAAGAAGCGCTGCCATTATGGAAGATAATGATGCGTCTATTCCTTTTGTTGAATGTGTGCGAGTGCAAGGGATGTTTTTAGCCCTTAGAAAGGTTTAATTCCTTCTGACAGGAGCTCATGTACCAAAGCCTCTAAATCATCACCATCATCCTTGTCATACACGCAATGTTAAACCATAACTCGAAGACTGTTGATTAAGTGCATAAAAGGCAAATCATTTATTTTTATTTCTACTGTGAAACATTTATTATCCTCCTTTCCATGTGTATTATTGCACTGTAAATAAAGAGAAAAGCCCTGGATTTCTATGAGAAAAAAAACCTGACTGTCCGCTGTATTTCAGACTCTATTTTTTACTTTAGTTTTAGAGACTTGTGCTAACCTGGAGAGCTGTACAATTCGAATGTGGGAAACCTTTGTTACTTGTTGACTGTTATGTCCCTTATCAACATTGTGCACTGGTTTCTAATAGTTTCAAATATATATGTACATTTTTGTTCGGACGCCAACATCAGAATGAAGTATGTATTGTAACAGATGTATCATTAATCTTGAATGTACATGTATTATGGCAAAAAGTTGTTCCTTACAATTAAAACATTTTCATATGCAGGAAAAGTGTCGAAAGTGTACATTTTGAATCACTCGTATTGGAAGCTGATCACATGGGTTACGTAATCAGATTGCAAAAATAAAGTATTTCAGAGATTACTTTTAAGGTATTTGTAATCAGACTACGGTTTGATTTCCCCCTACTTATATTTTTTTATCATTTTCCTTTATATACGTTCTGAAGGTCTTCAAGGTTTGTGGAAATGTGGATTTGCAGAAATCATTTCACTTTTATCAAGTGTTTTCTCAACACTGCAGCATTGCACATCTAATCAACACATTATTTGAACTATCACTCAGCGAGTCATTTAATTGTCTTTCAAACACATTAAAATGTACAAATTCATGTACAGCTGAACCTCTTCGACCAGATATTTTAAGTATGTTGGGATGATGATAAATATTTTCTTTCTCTTTGTAGTTTTATATCAATATGGTACAAGATTGTCCTAATCAAATCAATGTGATAATATAGTTAGGTCAAAAGTAATCTAAAAGTAATCCAAAAGTAGTCAGATTATATTACCTTAAATGTGTTATGTGGATTACGTTACAAGTACAATTTTGTCTTGTAATTTGGAAAAAGTAACCGAATCGGTTACATAAACATTACACTACCACTGAAAAGTTTGGGGTCAGTAATTTAAAAAAGGGGGAAATTAAAGAAAGACAATTGGTTTAAATTGATTCTATGCATTAAATTGATCAAAAGCAACAGTAAACCCATTTATAATATTACAAAAGATGTATGTCTTAAATTAAATTCTTTCAAACGTTCTATTCTTTAAAGAATCCTGGGGTTTCCACAAAAATATGAAGCAGCACAACAGTGATAGTAGTAATAAATGTTTCTTGAGCAGCGGATCATCATAGAATGATTTCTGAAGGATCATGTGACACTGAAGAAATGATGCTGAAAATTCGGGTTTGATCACAGGAATAAATAATTTTATATTAAAATGGAAAGCAGTTATTTTAAATTGTAATGCTATTTAAAATACCACTGTATTTTGATCAAATAAATGCAGCCTTGAGTATTAGAGACTTCAAAAACACTTCAATCAGGATAAGACAAAGTTGGTTTGACGTTGGACGTTCGATATTTGCAAATTGAAGGACCGTCTCTAAAGTTACAGACATTGGTATAGAGACAGAGCGACACGCGTCATAATCTGAAGACCACGCCCACCGGGAGGGGATCAAACCATGTTCATTGACTTTGTATTGTATTGCGTGAAGCAGCCTCCTTGTCATTTTTGACTTATAACAAAAAACCAGAACAATGTCTAAAAGCTAATATGTGACATGGTGTGCAGCAAACAAGCTAAAAAACACAGAAGTTTTATAAGCTGTTGACCCAAAAAAACGAGCGTTTAAGGACAAAAAAGTGGATACAGGCAATTGAGACAGTGTGCGACATGTTATATTACACTGAGAACTACACCCACTGGAGGGGAACGTGATCAGCGACAGGAAATACAATATATAAAACTGACATTTGGATATTTGACATAACAGTGATAAAATATTTACTGCACACATAGACATATTGAGGCATACTGAGTGTCAGATCCCCAAATTTACCCATTCTTCCTGCAGAAGCTTCACGTTTTATTGCCTTTATCCTTTATGTCTCCTTAAACGCTCGTTTTTTTTGGGTCGACAGCTTATAAAAACTTATTTCTGTGTTTTTTAGCTTGTTTGCTGAACACCTTGTCACATATCAGCTTTTAGACATTGTTCTGTTTTTTGTTATAAGTCTGAAATGACAAGAAGGCAGCCTCACGCAATGCAAAGTCAATGGAGAGCGTTGGATTAATTTAATTTAATAATGGATTAATTTAACAATATTTATTAATTAAAAAGTTGTTTGCCGTTCCAATAAAGCTCAGTGTGCTCCTTTTAAGCTCATCCACATTAAACATCTATGTAAATACTCCATAAAGAGACTTTAAATATTAACTCATAGTTGTCACTTCAAGTTAATCTTTAGAAAATTATTCTTTAAAAATGTTGTTTAAAATAAACTTTCCCCCAAAAAAACATGTTGTGAGCTTAATGGCAACAGGGGTGTCAAGGGTACAAACATGTACCCATTAAGCACAGACAGACTTTTTGCATTTAATGATGTATATCTTAATTTAAATGCTTTTGTCATATAAAATGAAATTAAATATCATTGTGTGAGAGATTAATATCTTATTTTAACACAACTTCTTGAACTCAAACCAATACCCTGTGCACTAAAATGTTTCAATGTAGATTTTGGTGAGCCTAATAGTTATGTTTACCCTACACATTTCTAACTTCAATAGCATTTGAACGGAATGACTTACAGTATCCAAACCAACTGTAAAGTGTTCATGTGTCAGCTATGATGCACACCTTTTACATATTTGATCATTTTTTTTAAAAACTGTCAAATCATGTCTACATATTGATACTTTCACTACTGTCCAGGATGATATACAAAATATGCCATACTTTAAAGCTCAATCGCATTTGAACAGAATGACTTACAGTATCCAAAACCAACTGTAAAGTGTTCATATGTGTCAGCTATGATGCACACCTTTGTTTATTTATGTACATGTTTACAGATTGTGGGTGGGAGCCAAAGGAATTCACAATCATTTGCATTGCCTTCTTTCCTCTGTACCGCTCAGCTTACTGTGCCCTGAACTTGCATCCTCATTATTAGCATTCTCATCTTCCTCCTTATCACCAGGGCTGTTCCTGTCATCTTCCCTGTAACAAGGATAGTCTTCATCCCCTCTTTCCTTTGTTTCGTTGAGTTTATTGTGCCCTTCACTCGCCTCAAAAATATCCTCATCTTTCTCAGCATTTTCCCTATCTTTGAATTAAAAAGATCAAATATGAAAAAGGTGTACCATAGCTAACACCTAGATGAACACTTTACAGTAGGGCTGCAGCTATCGATTATTTTTGTAATCGATTAATCTAGCACTTAATCGATCGATTAATCGGATAAAACATTTTCCCGCATGCTTTTAAGCAACCAAAACAAATAATGCATAACGAAAATGAAGAGGAAAAGCAATTTAATTTATTAATATGCACAACAGGTTTCATGCTGTAATCTAGCCCTGGCATCAAAGTAAATATATTTTATGTAGATTTCTACACCTGCAGCATTTACCATTAGATTACTAACAAATAATATATCATTCCTGGGGTGAGCCTATTTGAGCTTTAATGTATGGCATATGTTGTATATGATCCTGTACAGTAGTGAAAGTATCAATATTTAGAAATGATTTGCTAGTTTATTTGAAAAATTATCAAATATGTAAAAGGTGTGCATCATAGCTGACACCTATGAACACTTTACAGTTGGTTTTGATACTGTAAGTCATTCCGTTCAGATGCTATTGAAGTTAAAAATGTGTATACCAATCTGGTGTATGTAACTTTAGAGACGGTCCCTAAATTTGCGAATATCGAACGTCAACCAACTTTACGCCAATCAGCTCCCTAGTTCAGTAGTCAGGGCACTGGTTAGGGAATCAGTCAATGGGCTGACTCCCTGACCAGTGAACTAGGGAGCTGATTGAGACGCACCCTATGTCACTTTGTAGGCCAAAACGCGAACGTGAGTTAGCATTTTAGCACTTCTGGTTCCATCGTCCTGAAAATATTGGTTAAATGGCTGAAGTAAGGTCTGAACACAAGCTCAAAACATGTTTACGTTTTATTCTAGGACATAAAATACATCACTATTACCCCACTCGCGATTTTTTAAAGATGTTCTGTGTCTTGAAAAGGGCGCTTGCTAACAAGTCGCAAAATGGGAGATTAAACGTCATCACGACGAAAAGTAACCTCAGCCGCTTTTACAGCCTCATTATGCTCATAATTGTGCTCTTATAAACTATTCTAACACAAACTTTCTGGGAAATGTTTTTAAATAAAAACCGAAAGAGTTTAACAGTGACGTTGAGGTTAGTGTGTAGTCTGTTTATAGCTTACCTTTAGCTTTTCACTTCTGGCGACAGCATTTAGGCTTCAAACTTCATAAAAGTTGTGCTCATCTGTGAAAAGTATTCTTTTTGACAAAACGTGTAAGTATCATAAACTTTTGCTGATCACACAGAGTTTATTTTTGCTATAATCCAAAAGCCTATGGGCAAACCTTAGACCCTTTTCACATTTCCGGTTTCTAAGAAGCGGAAGTCGTCATAATTGGGTTAACTTTTTTTTAGCGGTGAATGAGAGAATATATTAAATATATTTTTGTGTGCCCATTTGCGCAAATAGCAAAGAAAAATGCCACAGTAGTGATTTCACAACTTTCAAAAAGAGGGAAAAAATAGAGTGAGATTTATAACGGTAGTTTTCACTCTGGGAAATTACGTCACTGCATTGCATTCTAGGTAGTCGCGGCCATGTTTTAGGACACGCTTGTGTCCTAAAGTCCCAACCATAGACAGTAACGGTGCATTCACACGGCGCTTGAAAAGTTGTGAAATCTTCAACTTCTGCCGCTTGCAAAGCGAGTGAAGCGACGCTACGGAACCCACAATTCAGTTCGGCAACGCATGACATCACCCATTCAAAGTAAATGAGAAGCGTTAACGCTGACGCTCCGTGTGAATGCAGCGTAAAAGAAATGGACACAGCGACCCCATAGGCTTCGACGGGGGAAAGTGAAGTCAAGTAGAAGCACTCACTTCCTGATGGCTGATGTACTGCGCAGCCTCAGACTGAGCTTGACGACGTAGATGTGACGTGATCAACCTGTCTGACAGTTGTAAGTCTTCTAGTAGTTGTGCAAAGTGAAATCTGAATCACGTTGTTGAAATATTTTGTCCCGTTGCTTTTGGGTCTCTATGGGTTTCTCCCCATGCTTCTCCCTTGACTTTATCAGACTTAAAGGATTAGTTCACTTTTAAATAAACTTTTGTTGATAATTTACTCACCCACATGTCATCCAAGATGTCCATGTCTTTCTTTCTGCATTCAAAAAGAAATGAAGGTTTTTGATGAAAACATTCCAGGATTTTTCTCCATATAGATTAGATTCAACTTTATTGGATATAATGGACTTCAATGGGCTCCAAACGGCTCAAGGTCCAAATGACAGTTTCAGTGCAGCTTCAAAGGGCTTTAAACGATACCAGACGATGAATAAGGGTCTTATCTAGCGAAACGATCCGTTTCTGTGAGAAACCGAGTAGTTTTTTATGCTATTATTTTACCTCTTATCAGACGAACGCGATCATCTCTGAGCTCCGTCATAACTTCCGCTAAGTGAGGTCAAAATACGAGCGTGGTCATAGACATATCGATCGTAGATGCCTCATTCTACTGATCCGTGCAAGCGCTAATGAGGATCTACGTATACATCTATGACCAGGCTCGTATTTTGACCTCACTTAGCGGAAGTTATGGCGGAGCTCAGAGATGATCACGTTCGTCTGATAAGAGGTAAAATAATAGCATAAATACTGCTCGGTTTCTCGCAGAAACGGATTGTTTCGCTAGATAAGACCCTTATTCACCGTTTGGTATCGTTTAAAGCCCTTTGAAGCTGCACTGAAACTGTCATTCTGACCTTGAACCGTTTGGAGCCCATTGAAGTCCATTATATGGAGAAATATCCTGGAATGTTTTCATCAAAAACCTTCATTTCTTTTCGACTGCAGAAAGAAAGACATGGACATCTTGGATGACATGGGGGTGAGTAAATTATCAGCAAAAGTTTACTAAAAAGTGAACTAATCCTTTAATGCCTCCACGTCCCCCCGATTGCCTCATAGACAGTAAAAGATTGCCTGCGAGCTTCTCCTCCTGTCTATACGGTAATTTATCTAATATGTGACAGAGTCGCCTGGTTATGATGCAACCGTTAGCCTATTTTTACAAAAACGGCTTCTACGGGGCGATAGTGTAAGATACAGGGTAATGGAGCCTTTTATACATTGCGTGTTTCTTTAGAAATAAACAATGGACAAATGGAGTCTCTAAACGCCTCAGATGCAAAGTTATTCGCCAAAATGAATGGGAGTCAATGGGATGCTAACAGCAGGTGATGGCTCGGTTAGCAATGGCTGCCCTTATGGAAGGTACGCTTTCCGGGTGCTGGATTACCAAGGGGGTAATCCTACACCCGGAAAGTGTACCTTCCATAGGAGCAGCCATTGCTAACCGAGCCAAGCCGTCGTAAAGCTCAGTCTGAGGCTGCGCAGGACGCTCAGTGAGTGCTTCTATTTGACTTCACTTTTCTGCGTTGAAGTCTATGGGGACGCTGTGTCCATTTCTTTTACTATCTATGTGGATTACCCCCTTGGTCCCAACATGTATTGCGTTGCTGACGTCACGTTCCCAGACTCTATTAGAAACACCTTCACATCAGCGGTTTCATGGAAAGAAATAAAATACAAATAGTGTTACAAATGTACATACAAAAAACTTTGCAGGATTTACGATATTGATGACCCAGTCTGTGAAAAGAGTCTAATGGGTGAAACTGACCATTGGCCTACAGAGTGACGTCACACCTGCTCCACTCATGTGTGCAGTGACTCAAAGTAACCACTAGAGGGTTATAACATATTACACTTCCACAGATTTGTTGAATCCGACTAATGTCAGTAAATTGGCTGCCAACAGCGCTCAGGGGTTTATTTCATTGAAAGAAATAAAAGAGTACATAATTATGATTTACACAAGTACAAAAATAACAATCGTAAAAACAACATCACCGATGTGCGTTTCTCTGCCAGTGGAGAAAATGTCAATGTGCCTCTTCCGTTCAACACTGGCAGCTCATTTATTACAGCTCCTCTCAGAGCACATAAGGTCACTCCATTGCGAAGGCAGAGAACAAAATGCATGTCTATCTCTACACAAGATCTTGCACATCATTCAGTATCAGTACCCAAGGAATTGCACATTACGAAGGCATGAAAACAAAAACCAACATTAAAATCGCGTCTTCTGAAGCCAACGCTCCTCCATAAATATTTCCTTGTTGCTAGTTAAATCCACTGTATTTTCTTATAACAGAATCACAGGTTTATGAAGCCAGGAAATGTAATGAAAATTAAAAAGAGTACAGTGTGGAGAAACAGAAAAGAGGAAAAAACACAAGCAATGACATTCTTAGGCCACAATTGTTACAGTACAACATCAAAGGCCAAAACTGTCCTACAAAGAGTGTTCGGAGTCCAGAGGCCTGTGTGTGTGTGTGTGTGTGTGTGTGTGTGTGTGTGTGTGTGTGTGTGTGTGTGTGTGTGTGTGTGTGTGTGTGTGTGTGTGTGTGTGTGTGTGTGTGTGTGTGTGTGTGTGTGTGTGTGTGTGTGTGTCCATGCATGGAGGTCCCAGCATAGCGGGGGTGACGCAAGTCCATCATGGTCCCACGGCATCTGCTTCTACTCAGCCCTGAAACACAGCAAGAGGCGGTCAGCGGAGTAAAGGCCAGCTGTGTTTAGCACAGTGTGTGTGTTACGTCAGTGTCATCACCGGTCACTGCTGACATCAGAGCCGCCATGATTTACTACATAACTCATCAAATTAACAGAATACGGAATATGTGAATCTCAACATTTCCATGTCTCCATTCATCACTATTACATTTTAATAGGTAATATAGGAAATTTAAAGCAAAATACATGTACAAATTTGATTAAAACATAAAATGTCTATGATTTTCTGTCTCTGTTCAGCATAATTATGCTGTGACATTATTTGATATTTCTGGAATCATATTTAAAGGAGCGACAGAGGGACATCTTAGCATTTCATTATGGTTACAGTAGTGGTTACTCTGAAACGGGGGAAAGATCAGTGGCACAAAGCACTAGAATATTGATTGTTAATAATGTAATGTTGTGCAATAACAGCTATAATAATTATTGTTGTTTTGTATTTAATTGTTTACAAAAACATTTAAATGCATAATTATTAATAAACTATTATTAATAAAACATTATTATTCTTATAAATAATTACATTGATAATAATAACAATGCATAATAATAATAAATATTACATATTTAATCGCTTTCGATAACAACAATAATGAACTATTAAATAGTTTATAATAATAATAAATTGTATTATATATTCAAAGTATATAATATATTATTATAACAACGCAAAAATAAGTTGTTGTTTGCATCAAATTATTTATAAGAAATTAAATACATCATAATAATAATAGTAAGAAGTTATCCGTTTATTTATTTGAATAATAATAATAATAATAATACATTTACATATACATTTAAATAACAACAACAATAATAAACCATCTATTCAATTGGTTTATTATTACTATTATAACCATCTATTTAATTGTTTATTATAATCCTAATAATAATACATTTATTATAGTTTTAATAGTATATCATATATTAATATAATTATAGTAATAATAACAACAATGCAAAAATAGTTTGTATCTAATTTTTTATAAATAATTTAATGGATAATATTAATAGTAATAAGTTATCCATTTATTTGACATATGTAATGGTTTTCAATAACAACAACAAAAAATCTATTCAGTTGTTTATAATAATAATAAACAATCTACTCAATTAATAGTATGAAGTATATTAAAATATTTTGTATTTTATTTTATTTTTAAGCAGAAAAGGGGAACAATGCATATTAATGAACATTAAGACAAATGTAAATATGCCAGATTATAGCCTTAGGCTAATTTCCATCTGCAGACCCCCTGGCAGGTAGATGTTACACATAAAAAGAAAGAAAAGAAAAACTATATATAACACAATAAGACAGAGACAGACACACTAATACAACAGTATTAATAGTAATAATAGTAAAAACCATAACGCAAATTTTTTTTTATTTTGTATAATTATTATTTATCAATAATGAAATGGGTAATAATAATAATAGGAGTAATAAATTATCCATTTATTTGTTTGAATAATAATACATTTTATTACATATTTAATTGTTTTCAATAATAATAATAATAATAATAAACTATCTATTCAAACGTTTATAATAATAAACTATCTATCTATCTATCTATCTATCTATCTATCTATCTATCTATCTATCTATCTATCTATCTATCTATCTATCTATCTATCTATCTATCTATCTATCTATCTATCTATCTATCTATCTATCTATCTATCTATCTATCTATATATATATATATATAACAACAACGCAAAATAATTATTTATTCTTCTAGCACAAAATGCAGATTTTCTTTGGAACAGCACATATACAGTTAATGATACAAAACACTATCGGATCCAAAGAGGAACCAAAGTCTGCCAGTAAAGATGATAATAACTCACTTCTATTGATAAAGCTCTCGTCTTCTCCTCCTAACTTGGGTTTGGCTTTTCTGGAGACTTCTGAAGCTGTTATAAGAAAAACATCTGTTACACATGTGTGGACACAATGCTGTACAGTATAATGTGTGAATGAACGCTTTCAGTGTGTTGTTGTGTTGTTCTCAGAAATCATGTTAGTTCACAATACAGTTTTCATTTAAATCATTATCTACAGAGGAGCAGATCTGATAAGAGTGTATGTGATATGATATTCATGTATATTTAGTGATTCATTAGTCACAGAATTTGAATCACAGCGACCTCCATCCCTCTTAAACTTCTCAACACCCTCTTTTTTTGATGCCAAGGACCCCCAAATACTTCTTGCAAGGGACCCCAAACTAGCTAAATATTTTCTTGTATACTGCGTCAGGAAAATAGGAAACATGTTATAATAAAGACATTTTGTTTGTGAAATTAAATCGGTTTTTAGATTATCACTATACTAAATCCAAAACAAAGATTTAAAATATTAAAGGCACAGTGTGTAAGTTTCACCACTAGAGGTCACTTTTTCAAAACGATAACAAAGGCGTAGCTTGATGACACCGTGAATGAGCATGGAATCATGGGAGTTGTCGTCTTCACAGTAAAGTAAAACATCACTCCACATCACTTTCCCAACGTGGCACCGCCCCCACCGTCATTTTTTTATTAGTAATAAAATCATTTAGTTCAGTTAGAGAAGAGACAATTAAAAACTGAACGTGTCTGCTCAATACAGCACGAGCCGAACGAGAGTCACAGAACAAACGCAGCAGGAGTCAGATTTCATTTATCACAAGGTGACGGTAGAAGATTTGGTTTCAACGCGAAATGTAAAAGCGCCTATTTAAGCAAGATTTTCATTATACCGTTTTGTTGTTGTGTTTTTCATTAAGAATAATAGTCTAATGAACCCACCATTTAAGCAACCCCCCAAAAAATATGCTAATTCTAAACCCAAAGCACAATTCACGGCCGCACTGGCGTTCGTTCACGGCCGCACTGTCGTTCGTTCACGGGCGCACTGTCGTTTAGTTTACTGCCGTTCGTTCACAGGCGTACTGCCGTTCGTTTACTGCCGTTCGTTTACTGCCGTTCGTTCACGGCCGCACTGTCGTTCGTTCACGGGCGCACTGTCGTTCGTTCACGGCCGCACTGTCGTTCGTTTACTGCCGTTCGTTCACGGGCGCACTGCCATTCGTTCACGGGCGCACTGTCGTTCGTTCACGGCCGCACTGTCGTTCGTTTACTGCCGTTCGTTCACGGGCGCACTGCCATTCGTTCACGGGCGCACTGTCGTTCGTTCACGGCCGCACTGTCGTTCGTTTACTGCCGTTCGTTCACGGGCGCACTGCCATTCGTTCACGGGCGCACTGTCGTTCGTTCACGGCCGCACTGTCGTTCGTTTACTGCCGTTCGTTCACGGGCGCACTGCCATTCGTTAACGGGCACACTGTCGTTCGTTTACTGCCGTTCGTTCACGGGCGCACTGTCGTTCGTTTACTGCCGTTCGTTCACGGGCGCACTGCCGTTCGTTCACGGGCGCACTGCCGTTCGTTCACGGGCGCACTGTCACGGGCGCACTGTCGTTCGTTTACTGCCGTTCGTTCACGGGCGCACTGTCGTTCGTTTACTGCCGTTCGTTCACGGGCGCACTGCCGTTCGTTCACGGGCGCACTGTCACGGGCGCACTGTCGTTCGTTTACTGCCGTTCGTTCACGGGCGCACTGTCGTTCGTTTACTGCCGTTCGTTCACGGGCGCACTGCCGTTCGTTCACGGGCGCACTGTCACGGGCGCACTGTCGTTCGTTTACTGCCGTTCGTTCACGGGCGCACTGTCGTTCGTTCACGGGCGCACTGTTGTTCGTTCACGGGCGCACTGTCGTTCGTTTACTGACGTTCATTCAGGGGCGCACTGTCGTTCATTTACTGTCGTTTGTTTACTGTCGTTCGTTCACGGCCGCACTGTCATTCATGGTGCATGTCCATTGCCGTGTTTTCAGTTCATTCCTATGGAAGATTTTCATTGAAAACACGCACCGTTATGAATGCCAGAGCGGCGGTGCTCATTTTACTTTCGATTTAGAATTAAAGATTTAAAAGCCCCTGCCGGCAATACCGGTATTAACCAGTGAGAAAAACACATCCCTAATACTAAATACATTTTAGTGTGTGAAAGTTGTTATTACTATGTGCGGTTGCTGCACTGGTTGCACATTGCTAGATCGATATTAGAATATCATATTAATAAAAGCTGGATGACTTAATGGCATGCAATTCATTTTAAAATATGGTGGAGAAAATGATGTATTACTGTTACAACAAATAAAGCTCTCTCGGATTATGCTATGTTAGCCAGAGTTGTGGTATAGTGTTGTCTCTGAGGCGTGGTACAAACCGCGGTAAATCAAGAAAACGAGATTCAAACAATAAGACTAACTGTGTTGAGCTGTTCACTTGTAAAACACAACACTTGTTTTTGGTGTTCCCATGTTTTTTTAAGGCGGATATGACGTCATGACACGCGACGCAACGACACAATAAACATTGTTGAAAACATTTGGAATAATGTACACAAGTCAACAAAATATACAACATCGTTTTAGTGGTTTTAATATCTTACATATTGTGCCTTTAACTGGAATACATATACATATATTTTGAATTTCCACCCACTTTTAGCTTGGAAACCCCTGAGTATTACCTTAATGGCAATGCAGATATAACAGGATTTGTTTGTTTTCCACTAAAAGTTTTACTTGTATTTTGAGCTCAAAAATATTGCTAGTAAATTCCTCATCTGTCCAAGAGGGGACGGTATAAGCCATCTATCTAGAAAGCAGAACTATACACACAGAAATGAGGCCACACACATTTCTACGAGCTAATGTGATCGGATCAAAAACATGAAACCATGAGATCAGAGGAGCGCAGACTGGAGGAGATCAAGCCACCGTAATTAATCACCATTATGATCAGAAATTATGTGAAGAGCAAAGAATCGAGAGTGAGTGGAAGCAGATGGGAGGTGAAGATCTCTAATGACCACCAGTTCATTATTTACTACTGGTGGGCATACTATAACAAACAAAACAGGAAGAGCAAAATTAATAATAAAAAAGCCATTTATGAAGAGCTTAAGGACAGGCAGAATATCTACCATACCTGTGTCTGTTCTTTAAGAAAATCAGGGAGCTGAAATTCACCCTTAAAGACCTGGAAAAACAGAGAGCTGATTTTAGAGGCTGTCACACTGTGCAAACACAGGATCTACAGTCTTTCCACAAAGGGCACCGCTCATTCATTACACAGTTCAAATTTCCAATGTTTTTATTTCCCTACCTGAAGTTATTTTCATCTCTAAAAACATCCTTCTAAACAGCATCAATACAAAAACGTTTTTTATATGCCTCCAGAAAGCGGTAATGGCCAAATGAAAAGTCTGGCGCTGAATGGATAACAGAGTCGTCTTATGTGAACCGCTCTCTCGTGCTGCTTGGAGGATATTGTGTGTCAATTCCCAGGGTGTCTAACTTCACAAAATTCACAAGCTCTATCCAGGGATGAAAGAAAGAGTGAAAGATTGTGAGAGAATGAAAGAGAGCCAGACTGAATGCTGGAATGAGAAGCAGCCAGTGTGTCTGCTCCAGAGAAGACGACAATCTCCAATTAAGACACATCCAGCTGATCTCATTTCCTGGCTTTCTAGGCTTGGGAAATTGAGAACGGGGAGCACGGAGAATCGTGCAAGTGTTTGGGGTGCGTACGTGTGTGCCACAGGGAAGAAGCGCTGACCTGACAGGAAGCTAGACGACTTGGTGATGGAGCCACTATTTGAAAAGCCTTTCTGCTGCGGCAGGTCTAGACTGTGAGAAACCTGAAGCTCGCGCTCTTCACTCCACTGCTGCGGCTGTCAGGTGCTGGAGCTCTGTGAAGGTGCTTTTCTTAGAAACAACCCATTTCATTTGTGCAGGAGCAAAAACTATATGCACGAGAGGCAAAGTGATCAGTCCTGTTTTGCTTTTCCTCATACGTGGAACAAAAAGATGGAATGACAGATAGAAGGACCAAACGAAAGATAGATAGAATGACAGAGAAGGACAGAACAGACATATACATACAGACAGACAGACAGAAAGATAGATAGACAGACAGAAAGATAGATAGACAGACTGAAAGAAAGATAGACAGACAGACAGACAGACAGACAGACAGACAGACAGACAGACAGACAGACAGACAGACAGACAGACAGACAGACAGACAGACAGACAGACAGACAGACAGACAGATAGATAGATAGATAGATAGATAGATAGATAGATAGATAGATAGATAGATAGATAGATAGATAGATAGATAGATAGATAGATAGATAGATAGATAGATAGATAGATAGATAGATAGATAGATAGATAGATAGATAGATAGATAGAGACAGACGATAGAGAGACAGACAGACAATAGATAGACAGACAGACAGAGACAATAGAGAGATAGATACATAGATAGACATCAGTGATGCGCGGGTTGATCCAAAATGAGCGGGTGCCCGCGGCCACCCGCGGTTACCCGCGGTTACGAGTCATCCAAAAATATTTTTAATGATATTCGGGTCACGGTCGGTCGGATCGTCAATAAATCCTTATTTACCTTTTGAATGTTGAGCGTTATTAACTTTTGAATAAATGCTGACGCGGGACAAAATGCCCGATTTCCCAAAACGTTGAACTGAGCAATGCCATTGTACCATTTTAATAGGCTACTTTTAAACGCATTTAAAGTCAGTTTTATGTATTTTCTGAGAGGGGGCGGGATTTTTGTTGGGAAAGTCGGGGGAGAGACGCACACTTCGATTAGACTGGATAAACACATGCAGCATCTTAATTGTTAAGAAAATTAAACGAAATAAATGAATAAATCAAGCCTGTATTACATAACACTAGGCTATATCATACAGCATTCAGAAAAATAACAGTTTGCGCTCCTAAGGGCTTTCACACTTTTCCAAATGTTTTCCAAATGTGGGCTGATGAATTCTTCAAGCCGGGTCGAAACATAAACATCGCGTTCATCAATAATATGCATCTGGAGCTAAAATGGGATGGGCCGCCTCAAGAACTTCCTGCTCTCGCTGCTGCACCTCTGAGCGCACCACGCCAGGGCCTGAAACATTTTCTCAATGGCCCAATGAGCTACGATGAGCATTTACTACTTTTAAAAAATGCGGGTCAGGAAGCGGGTCGGGTACAATATTTTCTTCTTTTTTTTTGCGGTCCGAGTTGCGGGCGGGTTAGTTGAAAACGTCGGTCGGGTGCGGGTTGTTTATACATTGACCCGCGCATCACTGATAGACATACAAGATAGATAGACAGACAGACAGACAGAGAGACAGACAATAGATAGATAGATAGATAGATAGATAGATAGATAGATAGATAGATAGATAGATAGATAGATAGATAGATAGATAGATAGATAGATAGATAGATAGATAGATAGATAGATAGATAGATAGATAGATAGATAGATAGATAGATAGATAGATAGATAGATAGATAGATAGATAGATAGATACAGACAGACAGATGATAGACAGAGACAGACAGACAGATGATAGACAGATACAGACAATAGATGGATAGACAGATACAGACAGAGACAATAGAAAGATAGACAGATACATAGATAGACAGACAGACAAGATAGATAGACAGACAGACAGACAATAGACAGATAGACAGATGATAGATAGACAGAGACAGACAATAGATAGATAGATAGATAGATAGATAGATAGATAGATAGATAGATAGATAGATAGATAGATAGATAGATAGATAGATAGATAGATAGATAGATAGATAGATAGATAGATAGATAGATAGATAGATAGATAGATAGATAGATAGATAGATAGATAGATAGATAGATAGGAGACATACAGAGACAATAGAAAGATAGACAGATAAATAGATAGACAGACAATAGACAGATAGACAGATGATAGATAGACAGAGAGACAGACAATAGATAGATAGATAGATAGATAGATAGATAGATAGATAGATAGATAGATAGATAGATAGATAGATAGATAGATAGATAGATAGATAGATAGACAGACAGACAATGGATAGACGGACAGACGATAGATAGATGGCTAGACAGACGATGATAGATAGATAGACAGACAGACAGATTTTTTTTTACCATTCAGTTCCATTTGATTCATCTCCATTTAGCTCTTTTTGAACACACGTCTTATGTAAATGCCCCCAAAAGTATCTGGGGTCAGGTGACCCTGAAACAGCCTATATATGGCTTCCAAACACAAATGATAACAACTGGTCGATTTCGAAAATATGTTGTTTTGCACATCCCTTTTTCTGAGAGTGTTTGTGTTCCTGGTAGAGGAGAACTGAGTGAATTTGGCTCACTCTCCGCATCACAGCCAGCTGAACTGTGGGATAAGGCTGTTACGCAAGACTTCAGACCCAATTAGAGAGAGGAGTCTCCGGGCTGCTGGTTAAAGAGAGCTGGTATCACTGGTGGGTCAAGAGGCGGGGGTTCTGCCGGTGGGTGTAGAAGGAAGCGAGTTCGGTTGGGGTTCGTTTGATTCATGTTGGCTAGCCAAGCTTGCGGTTTGGAGCCTGAGTGGAATTCATTGCAATGAGAAAGGCGCGCATTTTTTCCATTTCCCTGGGTTACATTTTGTAACGATCTATCACTCATCCCAGGCTGTTACCCACACTAAATCCTGTCACTTTTGCGTTAGAGGTGGGAATTCATAAGTCAAATCACCATGGCTGGAGACAAACACAATCAGAGTTATATAAAAAAATGTCCTGGCTCTTCCCAGCTTTATAATGGCAGTGAATGGGGGTTGATTTTGAAGCTCAAAAAAGTGCATCCATCCATGCTCCACACCACTCCAGAGGGTTAATAAAGGCCTTCTGAAGCAAAGTAATGGGTTTTTGTAAGAAAAATATCTATATTTAAAACTTTTTAACTAAAAAAAACTAGCTTCCAGTAGCTGCCGCTGATCCCGAGAGAGCGCCTGTTAACTAAATGTACAGTATGAAGCAGCTTCACAAACAGAACCCTCATCCCTCCCTCGAACTTTGTAACAAATCCTTCCCTCACGGGTCAAAATGACCCGAAGCCCTAAAATTATACTTTTTTTTGTCCTTTTAATGCAATTTATTTGGAGATTTCTGGTTATTTGTTTATTTTATTTACCTTTAAATTATTAGATTATATCAATAAATAATAATTTAAGCACATTCTTTCAACTTAAATTCAAAATATCTCACAATTTCATGTATAACCCTTTAAATCAAGCTCAAAATATATAAATTAGGTGTCTTTGTTGACCTCTTATGGGGGAAAAAAAATATATATAACATGATATTTCATAACTCTTGCCATTGGAGTTAACTCTATATGGAGCACACAACACAAGCTGTTCCGCTGGGTCCTAAAGCCAACTCGTCTTCAGTGTGCATTCAGATACACATGTAGACATTATACAATCCTTTTCTGGTAAAGTTTTAGCATTTTTAGTTTGAATTTTGAGCATTTTTAGGTTTTTCTATGTGTACTGAAGCATTACTCGCATTCCATTAATTCCTAAAGGGACCCGCGAGGGAAGGATTTGTTACTTTTTTTTAATTTCTAGCACAAAACTACTAAAATCCAGTCATTTTTGTGTGTATTCGTGGTTCAAGTGTGACAAAAGTCTTAGGGTCTTGGACCACTCTGATGAAAACGAAATTTTTTGTTATGAATTTCGGGTCAAAATGACCAGAGGGAAGGATGAGACACACATTATTGTTATATATGCGTTACAAACATTTCAAACGCGATAAAAGTGTTAGCCTGGTCCTACTCTCCATTGACAAGCGTTAACTTCCTCTAAGGCGGGTACTCTGTTGAAGTTTAAAACTATTGGATCTGCCATAACCAATCGCTAATGTTTGGTCGTGACGCATGTCATCTCAAACTAGCGCACGACATCAACGTCATCATTCTCAGCCACTCCCTCTGTTCCGGTTAAAATTTGACTGGAGAAAACCAGAGAATATACCGCAATCCTAGATGGACTACTGAAGGAAAATGAAAATTGACCAGAAGTACGTAGGAGGGCGGAGCCAGGCTATAAAAGTGTAGCTACTGGGACAAATCATCTTTTGAAAGTATCCATCGTTACGCCAGGAGGTGGCGACATTGAATCCTTACTTTTAAAGATGTATTCACAAATGCTGATTCATCCAAAAACTAAACAAGTCTTTATGAATGAGACATTGCATCCATTCAAATCATTTTTTTAATTAGTTCATTCATATTAATATATTTTTTAAATAGCTTAAAGCAAATGAACATGTTGTCAGAACCTCTAGTTTGCATGTTAGCTATTTTTGGGGGTTTTTCTTCTGAATTGTGGGAGAATCGCAATCTCCATTTTACACACAAAAAAAATGTCAGAATCGTGCTCTAATATTATCTTACCCCGTCCACTAACACTCCTTCATATCTCCACAACAACAAGCGTCTGACAAGCAGGGATATGTTGGCTGCAATGACGTATCTGGTTCTGAATGTTGGCTATAACAGCAGTAACACGCAAAATGAGACAACTAAGACCTCGCATGACATTTGTTTGGCCCGCTACCACGGTTAAGTACATTTTTCATCGCTGAAGTAACAGGACACACTTCTTCAAGCAAAAGCTGTTAGCATAGAGAATAATTTGACAAACCGAGGGCGTGTGCGACTGAGACCTTCATATGGGCAAATTCTTCAGATCCTGAGCTCCGGGAGGCGGCAGTGGAAAAACTGGCTGTGCGGCCCAGCAGGGGAATTCTCTACTGGAATGTTTACATTCAGCCCTCCTGTAGCTATCAGCACGGACTGCTTACTGAACAGTAGGTTTAACTGCTATAAATACATGGAGCACGAAAATTAATCATCGGAATTATGTAATAATTGGCCAGTACAAAAAAAAGGGACAAAAATACTATGCAGAAGATAAAAAAAAAATACCTTATGTTGTTTTAAGACCCATATGTCTAGCTGTAAAACTAAAAAAAGAGCCATAAAAGTAGTCCATATGATTTCTTCACTATATTACAACCCCGTTGAAGTCTTTTGATAGCTTTATGTTAGGAACAGATCACCTAACAGGACATTATGCCTTTAAAAAAAATAAAAAAAATAAATAAATCTATGCTTTTATTCAGCAAGGACACATCAACTCTTTCCCCGCCAGCGCTTTAAAAAAAAAGTTGCCAGCCACTGCCAGGGTTTTTGATCATTTTCACAAAAATGTAATGGCCCATAGAATATTTTGTTAATAAATGTATTAAAGTTTAATAAAAAAAAGCAACATTTTGACAAAAAGGTGAGAAAAATCAAGTTTTTGTCAAAGACTACATCCAGATCAAATTCAGAATGATGATCAAACACAGATGGAGTAGATTGAGTCCATCAACACCTCTAATGCTTGCACAGTCCTAGAGCTCGTCCTGGGCCGACATTTCATTCAGTAACATTAGATAGTTTTGATTTATATGATGTTTAATGTTGATGATCACGTTATTTTACATATGCATCTGCTGCTATATACGATCGCTTGTTTTTTTCGCATCTTCCTCGCCTGTGTTTTGTTCAGGAGATTCTGTACTCATTCAGAAGATGCGTAATAGTGCCCCTCAATTAGAATGCTCCTCAAATTCAATATATCACAGTAAAAATACATCTGTATAATTTCTCATATTTATATTGTATGATATAGTTAAGCAATATCAAACGAGTAACGATTTCAATATCACACGAATGATGTTTCTGTCCCGGATAGCACGAATGCAAACATCATATTGATTTTATACAACAGTTCAATAAATAAGTTAATATTGTGTTATATTTTAGACACAATATTGTTGGTTTTGTTATGGTCTCAATTTTGCCAACACAAATATTACCTATAAAGCAAGAGCAGAACTGTTGTGAGTTTCCAGCAGTAGTTCCTCAGCAGTATTTCATTTCTGAATGAATCCGCGATTTAAGCGAATTTCCCTGCTCCCATGGCTCCTGGAGGTGGTGCTCAACACATGAATGAGGGAAGTGTGAACATATGTTAACTAGCCTAAGAAAAAGAGGTTTTTAACAGGATGGCGGACAGCAGTGTGAGTACAATGCCCCTGCCATGTTTAAATCCAAAGTCTTTTAATCTTTTCACAGGCATTTTGTTTTCATAGTTAGACGGACATCGTTATGTATCGTCTAGCAATATTGATTATCGGAGAATTGCTGTATTGTGATATTATTGGAATCATGAGCCATGTATCGTGAAGTGTGATTCCCACCCCTACTTTAAACTACACCTTGATTTGAAGATTTGCACCAAAAGAGGTGGTAATC
The DNA here is from genome assembly GCF_949357685.1 of Gobio gobio. Taxonomy (NCBI): domain Eukaryota; kingdom Metazoa; phylum Chordata; class Actinopteri; order Cypriniformes; family Gobionidae; genus Gobio; species Gobio gobio. Next base: position 43,364,971 of record NC_137114.1, read on the forward strand.
GCAAGGGAAATTGTCTTTCCTTTCCCCTTATGTACAGAAATGTGTAAAGAGCTCATAGTGTAATAGCTAAGACACAGTAGGGTGGTCTGGTTAATCCCTAATGTGCTTCAAATGAGAGGTGGCGAGCAAGGGATGTTGACAGATATGTGCAGCTCACTGTGTCTCAGCCTCGGGTAGATCTCTAGGGGTGCTCCGATTGATCAGCTACCGTTCGCCTTTGGGCCGATAATCGTTTTGGGAAGTTTGATCGGCGGTCTCTATAAAGGCAGATCTCATGCTGAGGACGCATAAAGACGTGGCTGCCGTGAGAGACATGGCATGACATACAGCGGCGACGTCTCAATCTCTGTTTGGTGCATGTAAAATAATTATAATGCTGAAGGTGAGGTACAATTCATATTTCTTTATGAAATAACTTAATTTTAAATTAAATAACGTAATTTGAAGACTTTCTGTGAGACGTCATTTCACAAACAGCGTGAGTGAATCACCACACGCACTATAAGAGCTGCACACTACACAGTTGACACAGGATTTGTCACTTGCACAATCGTCACTAAATCGCAACTAAACTTTATCATTTCCAAGTCTTGCCAGTGTTTAAAACACTCAGCGCTGTGCACACTCGGAACGCACACACATAAGGCCGCCACACAAACAACAAATTGCTCTTAAATGGTCAAATACACAAATGTATGTTCGAAATGACCGTCTTGACGAGTATGCGTGTAATCAGTCGGTTGTGTCTTATGTGAACGTAAAAAGTAGAGAAAGTTAAAGTGAAAATTCCCCCCATTTTTAAAAACGACATTTAGGCCCTAAATGAAGGTCTGTAAAAATCCTGATTGGAGCATCCCTATAAATAATTATACAAATAGATCGATATCGGAAGATACTACTTCCTGTGATTAATGATCAGTGATTGGCTCCAAAAATCCTGACCGGATTTACTGATCTCCCAGAACCAGCACATCCAGAATCACCTGCTGTAGCCTCTGACGACAGGCGCACTGGAGCGTGGCAGAAAGCTCCAAAGAGCTGGTGCACAGTGTTCCACATTACAGAAATAGCAAAAGCGATTCATCAAAGATGAAATAAACTGTGGAAGGACAGTCATACACCAACAGCTCTTCTAATGCAAGACGACACTGTTGACTCAATGTGTTAACACACACATCAGACGCAGAGTGTTTTACCCCAATACCATGACTCATGACTCTTTCACACCTATATGGACATTTAACACTATTGCACACCGTATCAACTCCGGGTAAAACATTATAATAGCTTGAAGGGTAAGTTCACCCAAAAATGAAAATTAGCACATGATTTACTCATCCTCAAGTCATCCTAGGTGTATATGACTTTCTTCTTTCAGACGAGTTATATTAAAAAAGTCCTGGCTCTTCCAAGCTTTATAATGGCAGTGAATTGTTGTGTCATTTGTGAAGTCCATAAAAGTGCATCTATTCATCATATAACTGCTCCACACGGCTCAAGGGGGTTAATAAACTGTGGAAGGACAGTCATACACCAACAGCTCACAAGCTTTCTGAAGCGAAGTGGCGCATTTGTGTAAGAAAAATGTCCATATTTAAAACTTTATAGGCTAAAATAGCTAGCTTCCGGCGGTCAGTGGTATATGAGTCGATTTACGGCGAAAGAGTAACCCCTTGACCCTTGACGTATGCGTATTGACGAACGCAGAAGCGCAGAGGATAGAGCAAAACAAAACACTGCTCGAGAATTTTTTAAGAGAAATGGCAGAGGATTTCGATATAAGAGAAGAGGAGCTTGAGTTTGTTGCCCAGCACTATCCGCGAGAGGCTTCAAACTTGCAATGCTCCAGTACATCACATCAGGGGGTTATTCTTTTAGCGCAAGTCGACTTGTGTACCGCTGACCACCGGAAGTTAGTTATTTTAATCTATAAATTTTTAAATATGGATATTTTTCTTACACAAATGCACCACTTTGCTTCAGAAGGCCTTTATTAACCTCCTGGAGCCGTGTGGAGCAGTTACATGATGAATAGATGCACTTTTATGGACTTCAAAAATGACTCAACAATCCCTGCCATTATAAAGCTGGGATTAGCCAGGACATTTTTAATATAACTCCGATTTTATTAGTCTGAAAGAAGAATGTCATATACACCTTGGATGACTTGAGGGTGAGTAAATCATGGGATAGTTCATTTTTGGGTGAACTATCACTCGAAGTATTAAGCCAACTCACTAACTAACCCTAACTCACCAACCATAATCCACACCATTTGTGCAACGAACATGATAACCAGACAATCTAGTTCTTGCTATACAAGTTATATAAAGTGTCACACAAAACCGAATCAAACCACATGATCTCCTTTTCTGGTCAACAAACTCCCATGTTTGGTATGTTGCTGCCAAGCCTCCAGTACAACTAAACACAAGCACTTCCACATGACGCCACTAGCAGCGCAGTTGAGACCGACTTATTGATCTTAATATCAATTTCCCAACATGAATCATGACAAAGCTGCAAAGTCACTTAATAGGTATCGATTGTGGCTTTGGACAGGATTCAAAATGTACTAATTCACAGGAGACCGATGACAGACAATTAAAGGGTGGAAAAGCAAAAGACTGTCACTTACTCTCTCCATTCTGCAATGTATAGAAGCTTTTGTGAAGTGCAACAATATGGGCCAGGAAGAGTCAATCTGTTGTTTAAAAAACACTGAAACTAACAGATGTGTTGATAAGATAATATCACTGAAACTCGGGCAACTATATACACATCCGTCCTCATGTTACCGGTGTCCTACTTAGTTTAGGTGGATCATGTTGAATCTGCATAAACAAACCAGATGAAGGTAAGATTAGCAAAATACACCACCACCTTTACAGCGAAGATGATGCATGAGATAGCTATACAGGGATTCCATGACAATAATGTTTTATTGCATTTAGTGCATGTCTATTTCTTCAACAGCTGTATAATTTCTTGTTTACTCATGACATGAGGGCACAGGTCAAGAATGCCATGACCTGGTAAAAATGTCAACAGGACCAAAATTCATGGCTACAGTAGACACAGTATGACCATTTGAACACTCAAAAGTGCTCGTTCTACCTTGCAAGCATTGAATTACACTAATCTGTTTATTTTTCACCAAATGGTAAGCAACTGGACATGTGATAGTGCTACCTTCATTATGCCAAATTATTCTGGAGTGCAGATCAATATTACCATCTAAAGCAACAATACTTAATTGCAGAAATAGTGCATTCCTGCCACAAGAAATTAGGTCCGAGTTTAATTACCACAGGACACAGGCATTGAAAAAGAGCAATGATGTTCAGAATGGATGTCATAGCTTTTGGGTTGTAAAAATGCTGTAGTTTTAACAACCTGTTACTGATGTTTTATAGCAGAAAATGGGTTCTTAAAGGGATGGTTCATCCAAAATGAAAATTGTCATTGTGTAATGATGCTTTTTTTTGTCTATAGAAATGGAAATCAATAGGGTGCGGTGTTGTTTTAAACCCAACTGACTTGCAATCTATAGACAGAAACAGAAACAGAAACATTATTCAAAATATCTTGTTATATTCCACAGAAGACAAAGTCATACACTCAGGTTCAATGGGGATCAATACAGAACTGTAGGGTTCAGTTTGATAAAGAACCCTGTATGCCAAAAACTTTCTATTTAAAGGAACACGGCACTATTTTTGAAAATAATAGTGTTATAAAATAAACTAGAGTTAAAATAAAACTAGATATTAAAAAATATTAGATATTACTAAAATAACTAGAGTTAAACAGTTGAGTTTTACCGTTTCCGAATCCATTCAGCCGATCTCCAGATCTGGTGGTAGCACTTTTAGCATAGCTTAGCATAGATAATTGAATCCGATTAGACCATTAGCATCTCGCTCAAAAATGACAGAAGAGTTTAAATTTATATGTATTAATCTCCAAAATATACCAATAGTTCATCATGTCATTCCAAACCTGTACACTCTTAGGGTTACACAATAACAATGTACTAAAAACGTAAGAGTATTCCTGCGCAATAATCAAGGAACTTTGCTGTCCTACCATGAGTGCAGCGGTGCAATGATATTACACAGCGCCTGAAATGGTACGGCAGCAACGTTCCTTAATTATTACTTTTAAGTTTTTAGTACATTTGTTGTTGTGTAACCCTAAGAGTGTACAGGTTTGGAATGACATTATGAACTATTGGTATATTTTGGAGATTAATAAATGTAAATGTAATGTAAATGAACTATCTCTTTAAAGACTATCTCTTAACAAACAGGAATTTTGGAGCTCTTCGCTTTTTAAAAATATTACATAATACATTTACATAAGTACTTTGTGAGTACACTAGCATTTAGATGCCTTCAAATCGAAGACTATTCTTAATTTGATTTCATCAGGGACTTTATGAAAACAATACAGTGGTGGTAAAATGCAAAGAAAGCAATTTAATACTGTAACCAACACAAATAGCTGGTTTGCCTCGAATCCGCCTCAAAACAAGCAAGACAAATTCATGACATGTTAAGGCAGAGCAGCTGCAAAAGCCATCAGAGCTCAGCAGACCGCCATGTGCTGGAGTTGAGGTCTCTTCTACAGACCAGCACCGTGACTGTGCAACACTGCAGCTTTTTCTCTGATGAGCTGGAGTCTTGCAGTTCGCCTCTGTTACCAAGGAAACCTCCTTATTGAGAGGCTTGCGACTTCAAAGCCATTTCTACAGCTACCCAGATACTGTACAGAAATGGCAGGACGACTTGCATGCAGAGCTTACAGCAAGGACACCATGTGAAGAATTCATCAAAAACACAGACGGTCGCTGTGAGAAAATGTTTTCGTGTAATCCACAAGCCCAAATGCTCCTCTTACACTGAAGCGTTTCTCATTTTGAAGCAATGCAGGCAGTTGTTTTACATGCAAATGTTTGCAATAGGATGCGCATTTTGTGATTTTGTAGTCGAGTGCTCTGACACTTAGAACCAGCAATTGATTTATTGGAAATTAAAACTTTCTAATTTCTTTTATGTTTAAAGATATTTAAAAAAAAATTGCATTTCACATGCTTATTCAGAAAAAATGAGTTGATACATGGTGAAAGTCAGAGCCTTTTTGCATATGTTTGCTTATACCGATCTGGCAAGTGACAGTTTCTTGTGCACTTCTCACTTTCTTTTCACAATATAAGCAGATCCTCATCCGGTGGGATGCATGACTCTAACGAGAACTAAATATACCAATACGAATCACAATAATGCCACACTTGGATGCTCCTGTGGGTACAAACCATCACCACTCGTCACTTCAATACTGTATCCACAATGGCACCTGCTCCATTCTGCTGTGCCCATGAGATTTAGGTGAGAGATTCAATGTGAAAGCACATTTCATTGTGGCCTACGGCAGTAAAGAAATCAATTTGCAAGGAATTCGAGTGGTGAGGTAAGTAGCAATGATATGATGCTCATGTTTTGTCTGGATCTATTCATTTATTTTAAGGCAAGGTATAGGTTTGCTTGTAAAATGTCATGTTGTGCGACTTCTCAAAATCTTAATATGCATGAAATATTTTTAGGGCTGTCAAACGATCGCATCCAAAATAAAAGTTTGTGTTAACACAATATATGTGTTTGTACTGTGTATAATTATTATGTAAATACACACACATTCATGTATATATTTAAGAAATATTTGCATGCATATACTGTATATACATTTATATAATTTATATTATATATACATATTTTATAAATAAATATCATATTTTTTTCTTAAATGTATACATGAATGTGTTTGTATTTATATATAAATAATAATTATACACAGACACAGTACACAGTACACACACATATATTATGTAAACACAAACTTTTATTTTGGATGCGATTAATCTTTTGACAGCCCTAAATATTTTATGATATTTGTGAAACATTTTACCATTTAATATACACTACTGTTCAAATGTTTGGGGTCAGTAAGGTCAGTTTTTTTATGTTATAACTTTTTTATTCCATAAGGACACATTAAATTGATCAAAAGTGACATAAAAAAGGACATTTATAATGTTACAAAAGATTTTTATTCCAAATACTATACTATTGATCAAATAATCTTAGAATCATGGTTTACACAATTATTATGACAAGTTGCAACTTGCAACTTCTTTCAACATTGATATTAATAAGAAATGTTTCTTAAGTAGCAAATCATCATATTAGAATGATTTCTGAAGGATCATGTGACGCTGAAGACTGGCGTAATGATGCTGAATATTCAGCTTTGATCACAGAAATAAATTATGTTTTAAAGTATATTAAAATAGAAAATGGTAACTTTAAATTGGACTAACTTTTTTTTTACTGTAATACATGAAGACTTTAAAATATCTTACCGAACCCAAAATTAATAATGATTAAAATGAAAATGTAATCAAATAACAAATATCTTATTACTTTTAGCTGATGGTTACACTACATTAGTTATTAAGTTGAAACGTTTCTTCAAAATGATATAACAGTTTTTCCAAAATTGTATGAAACCAACATGTATGTCCTCAGAGTATTTCAAGGGACATATGGACCCTCTTATTGGTCACTGACCCACATGCTTAGTTTGCACTGATTTCAGCACACCACCTGAGAATTCAACACGAGCAAATTAGAGGCCTATTGGCCTATTCTGACAGCACCGCAATACTTCAAGCACAGAGAAACCCTGAGTTTAATGGATGTTAAAACGAGTCGAAATAAAACGGCTCATATTCTTTGCCCTCTGAAGCTCAGCTTGCTTCTCAGACTTCAAAAATAGAGTCGCACCACAGTTCACAAATTTTACTGCGCTCACTCTGTGTTACGGTCTGTCTGCATTGCACACCTTGTGAGCAGATCTTAGATCTTCGCTGTTGTGTGTGTGTCGTACTTCATGTCGAAGGAGGGAAGGGGGGAGGCTTAACGACTGATCCATGCAGCTGTGTTTGATCCAGGGGAAATACACATTAATGCACAGCAGATGTGCTTCTCCCTATGTCTCTCTCTCTCACACACCCACACACACACACACACACAGCCTCGAGTCAGAACGATGGATCTGGCTGTTGAAGGAGAGGGACTAAACAATAGCTTTTCAAAAGAATGCTGAATGAAATCTGGACTGCTTCATGGGGCACAAGCATGAACAAAACCAGCCAAACTATGCGTTAGCACACAAACAAACAAATAAAAGATGAAATACAAAACAATTACAAACAAACAGCACACTCCTGTGCCCAGTTTTAAAAGCCCCCCAACCCTCCATTTCAGAGTGAAACATTAAACATTCAAGATTTTGTGTGTGAAGAAAACTTTTTTAGCGTTACAGAATTTGTTAGTCGAATAATGCTCCTTTTCAAAGAAAACAGGGCTTTGAAGATCACAGTGTTTCTGTGAGAAGAACAGCATGAGTTTTACTCAACAAGAGAAACATATGGAACTGACAGAGATTGGCGCCAATTGAATCGCTATGAATGCCCAAAAAAAACAGCAATTGCTCAACTAAAAGGAATCTTCTCTGTGTGGGAAAGAGGGAACAACTGTCATGGCAAGCAGAGCGCAACTGCAGAATAGTTCAAGGTTGACAACCGCTTCAGATTGTCATCGCGAGGATGGAGTATTAAAGGGACAGTTCACCCGAAAACTCATCCTCATGTTGTTCCAAACCTGGATGACTTAATTTCTTCTGTGGAACAGAAAAGACGACATTTTGAAGGATGTTTTTTGCCAATGTAATGAAAAAAATCAATGGGGTCCAATATAGGGCTGAAATGATTAGTTGACATTATCGACAAAAATACAAATATTTTTGTTGTCTTTTGATCTCATATGACCTATTTGAAGGGCCTGCAATAATGCGGTTTGGCCAGTGGGGTACTGTAGCACAAAACTGTAATGAAGCCCTCCTGAATCCAAGCCAACAGAAGAAGACATAGCGAGTCGAAGTGCAAGCGAAGCCGAACCCGTAGATTGCGGAAGTTTAGCATAACTACAAAAAAATGCTGTCAATTGGGTACGGCAGGGTTTGGCGGCTGCCATACCTTGCCTGCCTGTCAGGTAGTAGGGCCTATATTCTTATATTTTATATTTATATTATCACATATAACATGTAATTTGTAATTGTTTAATAAAAGAGAAAGCAAGCGAGTTAAAGCGATTTAGTTGGAATCGTGACGCAAGTTCAACAGCACTGCAAATGTGCCTACAACGTGATTTTGTAACGGTGAGTATTGTAGCCAATCATAGTTACTTCTGTTGAAAATAATGACCAATCAGAGATGTTGAAGTTACCGGTAAGGAGAATCTGAGCGAAATGTTACTAAGTTTCCTAACTCAATAAGAACTTTGTGGCTTTTCCTACAAATGTATGTAGGTACTAAAGTGACCATTTTTTTTTAAACCCTATAATAGTGTTGATGATGTCTAAAAATATATTTGCCAATAAGTGCTCCTCTGATTCCATCTACTGGTTATAGTGGTATTTTTTTGTTTTAAATAAAGGTTTTTGCATCGCGATTCTTACTATCAAAGCTATAGGCCTTATGTAATTAATCTTTGGACAAACCACACACATACATTGTATTTTAAGGGGGCTGTCATGTTGTGCGAGTTAGATATGATGACGTCATCCTCAATAAACCCATCTCCGGCATGATGACGCCGATCTTTCGAATATTTCGATCTAATATGACTTCTGACCTGTAAAGTTGCCAGAATAATAATCAATTGGCCAGAGGAGAACTGGCACCCTGACTGAGCCTGGTTTCTCCCAAGGTTTATTTTTCTCCATTAGGCCACCTGATGGAGTTTTAGTTCCTTGCCACTGTCGCCTTTGGCTTGGCTTGCTCAGTTGGGGACACTACATTTTCAAATAAATATCTAAATAAATTTGATTACTAAACTAAATTAAATACATCAACTAAATTACTTATCTGCCCACATTGTCACTGTATGATAATTGAAATGAGCTAGATGACATCACCGTTTTCTCCAGAGCGGCTGTACAGCTGAATCAAATTTGTTGAATTATTTTCCTGTTTAACACTGTGAAGCTGCTTTGAAACAATCAGCATTGTTAAAAGTGCTATAAATAAAGTTGACTTGACTTGACGTCATCAGAGTTTGCCATACCTTGGCTTTTGGTGAATTGACACCACTGCCGCCAACTCTCACTCATTCAAACTCGCGCAATTGACACAGTTCTCACGCCACAATTTTCTCACGCAGTGAAAGATACATCGCAGAGCAAAGAGGACACAGACAATGCACCGAAAGATAAGAGTCTCAGCTTTTCAATTTTACTACGGAATTCAAACAATACATGTGGTTTTGGCATTGTTTAACACAGTACCACTCATTGTAACAGTTAGACTCTGAGGAGGAAAGAAAACCTGAAGGAGAATCTATTCAGTTGGCTCGAAATTCATTAAAAATAAATTTTCAAAAGTGATTTCCTTGTTTAATTATTGGTTAAAATAGGTATAACTCAATATTTTAACTAAGAGCAAAAGTGGAATAATCAATCAAAGCATACTGATTAATCAGCGAAATAATCAACGATTAATCGATTAATCGTTCCAATAAACGTATTGATTTATAAATGATCAAAAGAATCGTTTGTGCCAGCCCTAGTCCAATGTTGTTTAATTGTATTGACAAAAACACGGGGACATTTTTATCTAAAATGAAATGAAGGTTGAATATATAGTTACAATTTCATTTTTGTGTGAGACATCCCTTTAAAAAACATTTCGCATTGGATTTTCGAGACGTTCCGACCACAATCACATTCCTACAGCAAAGCAAAGGGCAACCGGGATGAAGATGTGGCCAGAAACATTGCCCAGCCATGTCAATGCCACTGATCATTTTCCAAGGATAGGAATCTGACACAGCTTTTCCCCTCAAACCCTTCGACACACTGATAGAGCTCGACAGGGGCCTCTTCCAGACCTCGGAGGGGGGAAAAAAACAACACACTCTTCACCGTGACTGTGGTTCACTGCTCAAGTAGCATAAAAATGCTTTCCACTACAGTCAGCACTCCATCAAGTCATGCAATTTTCCTAAGTTTTGTGTTGTTTCAAGTTTTGTGTTGTTTCAACATGGAAAAAGACTAATATAGTGAAGATTTATATTGGCCTTGTCATAGTGAATGACAAGACCGCCTAGCCCACATTGAGTGGCAGTGTATCCATTATTCATTATGGCAAGTGGACAGGGCTACAACCAGAAATGTTTCCCTCAGGCACAACTGTAAAATCACAGTACCTCAAAACCTGTCTGCTCAAGGAACACAAAGAGCCTGGAGCCATTTTTAACAATCTTAAAGACTCTTACGGAGTATTAAACACATTCTATATTCTTTCTCCCCCATAGTTTAGCATATGATTTCATCATTAACCACTGTAAATGGATAGCAGCTGTGAGGGAGTGTGGTGTAACACTGCTGATGTAAGAACTAAGCCCAAGTTCTCTTTACTAAAACTAGACTTCCACTCAGAGCGAGAAGAAAGGGTCACTCCTGAGGTATTATTTCCGTCATGTGTATGATTCTGCGCTATTGATGATAAAGTAATGTTAGTAGCTACAACTCTAAATTAGCTTAGTAAAGAAGACAGAGACGGCAAAGATAGTTCTTTACACGCAATATATCCATTCTATAAAGAAATTATGCATAATGAAGTGAAAGTGAAATTAATATAAAATAATGCTAATGACCGAACAGTTGGTCAATTGACAAGCTCGGCTCGTAATAGAATGTACACGTATTAAGGTTCGACAGCAGTAAGCTGGGTCTATATCCAGCAGTGAACCATGAATCATTAGCAATCAATAAACTCAGAGAAAGGATGATGACAAAATGGATTCAATAGTGTCAATCAATGTTTGGTTCTTTGTAAAGAACACCCACTTCATCTTCATATTTTACGTCTCTCAAACACAACTCTGATAGCATAAAACAAAAAGGCCAATATTTAACTGTACGCATCCTTAATTTAAAGTGATCATGAACTTAGAAATCACATATTCCTTGAGCTTTTGACATATAAGAGGTCATTCTACTATAAGAATATCCTGCATGTTTCACAACTCAAAACTGTCTTGTTAGTCCGAAAAACTACTTTTATTGAAACCAAGCCCAGAGAACGTCTCGTTGTGGAATCTATGAGGTGAAAGACCACCTCTGCAAAAGAAAAACAACACCTATCTCTTCTTTGCAACTTTGGCCCCACCCACTGGTGTGTTAGTGAGATGACGAGGAGAGAAGTGGATCAGGATACAGGATTACAAATAACTTTACCTTCCACAGGATCATAATGCTAGGAATGTGCTTATTTATTTTCAACAATGTGAATGTCTCAGTTGAGCATTATTTTTTTGTAGGGGTGTAACGGTACACGTATTCGTACCGAACCGTTTCGGTACAGAGCTTTCGGTTCGGTGCGTGTGTGTACCGAACGGTTACGAATGCAATCTTTAACAGTCAGCTTGTTTTAAGCGCGGAACACACTTAAATCCTAGTTCCACTCGAACATATTAAGTATTCAGTCCATTTTATCACGAAAATTCAAATGATAAATGCCGTTTTGATGCTCTTTTATGTGACGACTGATCACTGTATAGGCGCGTCAATTCAAGCGGCCGAGTGAACGCGATCACCTCTTCCAGAAGAATAAACATGAATTAATATCTTAAGCTATGTTGAGGATAACACTTACTGAGACGTATCATATGTCGTGTAATCGCTCAATCAGTGTTTCAATCGCGGAAAGACGTCAAACAGCTTGTAAACAATCATTTACCTCAGAGTCAGAAGTCCTTCAGTGTCCACAGCTGTTAATTCACAAGAGAAATAAACTCTTTCACTAAATATATGCACTATATACATATATTAATTCTACTTAACCTGTTAGTGATGTCTTGATTATTTAATGCTATGGTTAGATAAATATGTCATGAAAATGACAGTCACTAAGATTATATTTCAACAACGAATTGGAAAACATGAAAAACATGAAAACAAAAAAAAACATGTTTGCACACAATGTGTTATTTGAGTGTTGATTATCCTATAACTAAACATGAATATCAGCTGAATATAGGCTCATAGTTTGGGCTCTGTTGTTAACATTTAATATTATAGTAATAATGAGCAAGTAAGGGCTCCCTATATAGTTTACAGCATTATCTTTAATACACTTTTAGTTATAATTTAATTAATTTAAGAACAGATACAATTTTTTCAGTAAACCACTGTTTAGTAAAAAAAAAAAAAAAAGCCATTTTGTAAAACTGCTGTACCGAACCCGTACCGAACCGTGACTTCAAAACCGAGGTACGTACCGAACCGTCAGTTTTGTGTACCGTTACACCCCTATTTATTTGTATTCGGTACATTTCACTCTGGCAATTTCGGCGCAGGCTTTGCAAACAGACTTTTACGATATGGACTCGGCAGTAATGCCACAACATGTAAGAAACTGTGTTAATTCTAATGCCTGATCTGTGATCAGTGATTTCTGATATGTAATGATTCTGTGTTTATGTGTCAGTAAATCAAACCAGTGACTAAACGCTCAACTCCACATTGTTTCCCTTAGTAGGATGAAAATATTCTGTTATTTAAACAGATTAAATTATACATAGAAAACGATCAAAGAACACTCCCTTTGCAATCGCTGGAGCTGTCAATCAAACAGCGCGAGTTTATAAGTGACTGAGTTCTGGACTCGCGCCAAAACTCCCATAATAATCATTGAATCTCTTATTTATATAATGTCACAGATCTAAATATAATGCTATAGTGAACACTTTCCACGATTAGTTAACCACGAGAGCTGTAATAGTAAAAAGAGAGAGTTAAACCTAATACTAGCTATTTCATATACAAACATGTTAGCCAATCACAGCAGTCTCACAGCAGACACGTCCCTTCAAACAAGAGCGTTCAAATCAGTTCATAACCCCTTTAATTGATTTCAAGCCTCTAGCTTTCAAGATAATATGGCTAAAAAAATGGATATCTGCATTACCGCCCGGCGCTAATCTCAGAGGTGCAACTCACACCTAAGTACACATTTCACACATGGAGATGCTCGCACCTGCAGGATGTGTGGAATGTAAATGCCTTTTAATAATTGGATTAGAAAGTAAAAAACAAATACTGAGCGATACCAAATCCTCTGATCCCAGTCTCATAACATATAGCCTACATTGAGGAAAAATTTTAACCCGCATTTGTGGCATTGTGTCAAATACGTACATGTCTGATCTAATAATAGCAGCGAGATGATTTAGTAGCGGATGGAGGAAAAGGAGGTCGAGGTGCTTTAAGGTACATTTGAACAAAGTCACCACGGAAGAAAGTTTGTGGCCATGCTCACCCTTCTAGTGTTATCCAGGACGAGGGGGTCGGGCCGGCCGTAGTTGGGAGGGTTGGCGTGGGGATCGTAGCCGAGCCTAGCCAGCATAGGGGCGATGATAGGCATGTCCCGCAGCACATCCGGGGGGATTTTACCCACCCACTTGGATAAGGCCTCCACGTTGACAGGCTTGATCACCTGGTCTGTAGATCTCTCTACCCTGCAGAGGAAAAGAAGTGTGTCATTGGAGCAGGAACACGTACACAAGTGCTTTACAGTCTTACCGCAGTGGACTAACTGGGTCTGATTAGATCATGCAATGCAATTAAAGAAAGCTCTAAGCTGTGTGTAATGCTTTGAATAAATGGCCATCCATTCTCCAAGATCATCTCCCAAATGCATCACATTTCATATTCCACACTATCCTTGTATTTGAGGTTTAGATGTTTAAGTTTCAGCACAATCTGGCAGAGTTTCAATGGCTTTAGCTGAAGTAAAAAAAGCTTACTGGTTTTATTGAACCCTAAAAAAAATTATTATAGTGTCGTTTTTTACTGCTTACCGTAGAGCATATCCCACTTTCTAACAGCAGAAGCAGCTAAATAAGCTGCTTCCGTCACTGCACCATAAAACGTGTGTGGATTCAAATTTGCAGGGATATTAAAAATGAATCAGGCACTATGTCACACCCTGGGTAAATTATTCATACGTCTGAAATGAAATATTTACAAACACATGGATAAACCAGTAGATGTCAGATTTTTGTTTCGAGAGTGTCTCTCTCGTTAGGAGGATCTGGTTTACATATCGCTCATATTTGCACAGAGATTAAATAAACCTTTTTTCCCCCCGAGAAAAATGAAATAAAAAAACTACAGAAAACCCATCATTGTTCTTCTATAACAACAGATGGGAACAGCAAATATTGGGTCAATCTCACAAAGCCTATCAAGAACATGTGTGGGTGGGTCATATTACCCCTGAAAATCAAAGTAAAGGCACAATATGAAAGTTTGGCTGCTAGAGGTCACATTCAAAACAAAGGCGTAGCTTGATAATGCCGTGAATGAGCGTTGAATCATGGGAGTTGTAGTCTTCACCTCCACAGCGATGGAAAGGAATCCGACGGACTCGGGCAGAAATCATGTTCATGAATGTATTAAAGTTTTATTAATGTTACGGTGGTATAAAGCAGGGTTTGTGGGGTAACGCAGCACTGTTTTACATGGTTAAAACAATCCTACTAAATACATTTGACTCTGTGTGTTCGCTCGGTGGCTGGTATGAGAGATTTGTTGCACTTTGCAGTAATCTAGATCGATATTATAATATCATATTAATAAAAACAGGATGACTAAACGACTGTTGCTAAATGACATGCAATTAATTTTAAGAAAGCTTTTAGAAATTTAATTTGGAGAAAGCTGTCTCTGATTATGTTAGCCACTTGAAAAAATAGTGTGGTCTCTGAGGCATGGTAAAAACGTTCCTCGCGGTGAATCGAGAAAACAAGATTTTCAAACAATACGACTAACTGTGTTGAGCTGTATAACAATGATCAGTTTTCTGTCAATGAATGTATCCAAACAGTTGCTTGCCTGTCTAATAAAATACATACTATTTTAAAATGTCTTTGGTGTTTCCATGGTTTCCACGGAAATCAAAGGCAGCGCGGATATGACCTCATTGACAGGGAACGCAACGACATGGTCCGTAACACTGATTTCTCTGGATTTAAAACGCTGGAAACGTTTGGGATAATGCAAGTACACAGGTCAACAAAATATAACATTGTTGTAGTTGTTTTTAGATATTTTAAATCTAAAAACCTTGCATATTGTGCCTTAAAAATATTTTTCTTAACAATTAAGAACATTATTCACTATATCTCATTATTATAGTATATTATAGTAATAATTAAACATTTTACTGTCTATGCTATTTTTAATTTGCTAATTTTTATTTTAAAGTAAAGTGTATTACAATAATGATAATTCTCTACATTACGGTAATCAGACATTTGGGTGTAAATAGTGAAGTAAAATGGAATAGACACTCTACACAGAATACAGTACAATTTATAGTAAATACATTTAACATAATATTTTGTTAAAATAATAATATATAATATTAAAAATGATATATATAAAAATCAAGTGAAATATGACCTGGACATGACTAACAAATGCTCGCTCTCTCTGTTTTTCCACCTTTCAACGCTGCCTCATTTTTGGGCCGAGATGACTGCAGTTGGAGTTGGATAGAGTCACTGAGGCCATATTCCCCGTTTTATTATTCCTTCCCTCATAGAGAACACTGGCTCCAGATGGGAAACAGATTATTATACTCAATCCCCTTCTGCAGCCAAGACACAGGGGATCGTCAGCTCCACTGCCGGATCCAGTGCAAAACAGCCCGTGAACACCCTGAGCCTATAATCCCTCAAAACAGCAAACAATGACACAAAACCAGCGACAAGACTCACTCTGGCATGCTTATGAGTGTGTGTGTGTGTTTGTGTGTGCATGCATTAAACCAAGCGACTGAGCCAGAAGTCATTGTGACAACCTGCCTCGTCATGCCTCCTCAAACATTATTCACAAGGCCGTGACTGGAGACAGTCATGTCCTGCAACACTCAGAAATACAACCGTAGTGTCCAATATTTGGAGGTGATGGCGATCTAAACATTTTAAAGGGAAGAACATCTAGCCCTCGTCTCCTCTTATTCCTGGAATGCAAGAACACAGCGGTCTGTGAGTTATTGAATTCACCTTCCCATCACACCCTCCCCGACCTCAGCCTCAGCGTTAGAGACCTGCCTCTCTCCCCAGGCACCATAAAGTCCATTTATACTGGCAAGCCGCTCCGCTGTACATTTCATTGTTCAAGTCCCTTGCCGGCGCAGTCCTTCACTTCTCTAATCCATTTACATTGGAATTGCACTTCGGCTGCAACGTGATTAATAGATTTACTGCTTCGCAGGACAGAAAGGACTGTTTTCTTTCTTAGCTGCAGTTATTTTCCCTCAGTGGAAAACTTCAAATCATTCATTAAAATACAGAAAAAGCAAGCACAAGTAAGCGTGGACAGGAGGAAAAGCCATTTCTGACAGCCTGGCAGCGGATGCGTCATGCTATTCTCTAGAAAATGACATCCTCAGTTCCGCAGTTGCTAAGGCCAACACATGCCAAACATGCAGTCTGCCTGCACTGACGCTCATTGGTATGAATCTCTTTATGATACAGAGCTGACACCCTCTGAGGTGAGATTTGCATCTGTAAGCTTTGTGAAAGCACACATATAAGATGATTGACAACAGCAGGGATGTGGCTGCAGAAGCCACAGAATGCAAGGATGCAAGAGAATCGGTTGGATTTAACCAGAACTGGTTAACCTTATATCTCATATCTAACTTTTATTGAATTCATTTCATGATACAGTGATTAACAAATAACATTTTTGCATTTAGTAGACGCTTTTATTAAAATCAACTTATGATAGAGCTGCAACAATGTAACTGCTAAAATTAAAGGTGCACTGTAACTTTTCCGTCCGCTAGAGGTCGCCTATTCAAAACAAAGGCGTAGTTTGATGACGCCAAGTTTGAGCGCAGAATCTTGGGACATGTGGTCTTCACCTCACAGCCGGTGGAAAAGAATCGGGATAAGACTCGGGCAGAAATCATGTTCATGGATGCGATACTTATCGTTACTGTAGTATGAAGCAGAAGCAGGACCGAGTGTTGTGGGAGCTGAGAAAGACCGTCTGATCGATTGTTAATAAGATGAACGCAACTTTTATTATGACACAGTCGCCAGCGCCACTTCCGCTTTTCCGGTCATGAGTATGAGGTAATGCAGCTCTGTTTATCATATTAGATTCATTTTATTGTGTTGAAAATTATGTTATGACGTTACTCGTTTGCTCAGCGGCTGCTATGACACTTGTTCACACTGCAGTGAGAGTAAAACGCGGATATGATGCCATTGACAGGCGACTCCCTCACACGTCCCGGTTCCTTGTTTAAAATAGCAATTTTCTCACGATTTACAAATAGCTGGAAACATTTGGGATATTGTAAGTACTCAACTGAACAAAATATATAACACTGACCTAGTGGTTTTTGAATATTTTACTGCAAAAATGTTACATATTTTAGCTATAATTGGAAACATACCAATATTAGCTGTAAAAAAACAAGATAATTCAAATATAATTCAAAAATATGATTTGCATTAAGGTTTTCAATAATTAATTGATCTCTAATAAGGAGTATTAATAGTGATGCACAATGTTAAAACTATTGGCAATATCGATAAAACAACTTTCATGGCAGGTATTGGCTTAATAAAAAAAAAAAAAAAAAATCAATCACTAACAACTAAAATAAATAATTTTAAAGTGAATTTTTTCAATTATTATTGTTTTTAAAGATTAGCTTTAACTGAGTGTTAAATGACAGGAATGTTTATCTAAATTAGGGGAAATAATCTAAGCAGGGCCGGCTCTTGCTCTTTGGTTGCCCTAGGCGAGATTTAGTTTTGCATATTTAGTTTTCATATTTGACATTGAAGGGGTGCATAGGCTACAACATATTTGCCCACCGGCAACTATAGTTGCCACAGATTCAAATATGATTTTCAAGAAAAAATACAAAAACCTGGGGAAAATAAATGCAGGACATGCCATTCAGAAAAAAATTGGGCACAAATGGGTTAAGTATTTATAAAAACTATACAAACAAAAATGCTCCTATAGTTACTCCAAGACTTAAAAAGCTAATTATGACTTAAATGATACACTCTAATAAATTGCACATACAAAAATGTTACAAAGAACGTTGGAGGATATTTAACAAATTATGACTCAAACTATGGATGAACAAACAAAAAGGCTTTTATAGTCACTCCAACACTTAATCAAGAAAATTAAGACTTGAAGGATCAACTGCAATAAATTGTTCATACACAAATGCTAGAAAGAATGTTCAAGGATATTTACCAAATATTAACTCCATAAACAGTGCAAAAACTCTCTTAAGCACCTGTAAAGACACTTAAGCAAATTATGACCCATAAACTTGATTAACTATACCCTCTACAAACAAAAGTGCTATTATGGATACACTGTACTTACCACTACAAAATTAAAATATATAAGTTCTTGTAGCTCTATCCCTATCTTAAATAATAAAAGATGAACAGTTGTTTCTGGCATTTCTATTCACCTTCAAAATTGACGCAGCATTAAAATTTGGCTCGTCTGGATTTCCTTATTGTCAGTGAAATGCGTAGTAATATGTAGATAACTAGCTAGCTAGTGATAGCTTAGTGACAGCAATAAAACGTCCAATGCCGTCCAATATTAGTTGATAATATCGATAATACGAAGTAAATTTATTTCGTTTGACACCTTTATGGCTGAGATGAGAAGACTTACCTCTATACTGGGCTTTCTTTTGATCGTCTGCCTTTCTCTTTTTCCGTCCCTGTGCACTCGAGGGTTTAACGTTAGACCGCTTCATTTTTGAAGAACGCGCCAGTGATGAGCACATGCCTGACCAACCGCCTGAACGCCTGTGTTCGACAATACTCACTATCAATTCAATCTAATAATCAGGTTAAGTAATTAAACGTGCGGCTGAGGGGGCGCCCAAGGATGATCATGTTTAATCAACAGTATGTTTTATTTCGCTTGTTTTAATTCTATGCTTAATGGGAAGTAAGTTTAAGGGCGCCACAAGAGGGCGCCTGGCTGCGCCCCCAACACATTTGTCGCCCTAGGCAACCGCCTAGCTCGCCTATAGCAAACGCCGGCCCTGAATATAAGCATGAACAATTAAATACCCCAAATCAACCAATACAATATCGTCTGACATGGTACTGATATGTTTCCCCTTAATGCTAGAGAGCTTTTACATATGGGCTAAAGGACTTGATTAAATGTAGCAAATTTTAAGTTTTTCTCAAATCGCTTGGCTCAATTTTTTTCAGATCTCCAAACATTTAGTTCCCTTTTCGGTCGGTCATGTTGAACGTCACGTCGGAACGCCACAATGTATTGATATCCCGATACGTCGGTGACGTTCCGACGTGGCATCTCCGTTCCCTCCTTCAGGGAACAAGTGTTACATACGCAACGAGACGTTCCCTTTCAGTCGGTCACGTTCAACGTCCTGTTGGAACGTCACAATGTATTGGGATATCAATATGTCAGTGACCTTCCGGCGTGACATCTCCATTCCCTCCTACAGTGAACGAGGGTCACATACACAATTGATTTCTCATTGATTTAACCAAATTGCATGCGTTTTGGCACATGTGCGCAAAAGAGTAAGTCCGATTATCTACACAAACTCTTCACAACTTCTAAACATTCTTTCATCGTGTGAGCCATCACCTGCAAAATGATCCATTCAATTAACAAAATTTGTCAGACATGCATGTATATTCTGTAAATATCTGACATGTAATGTTCGTAAAGTCTGATAAATTAATTTGGCAAATGACCTGCCGTTGCAATGAAACTCGTGTCACACATGTGTAGGAGCATGTGCCAGCCGCTCGACCACGTTCCCCTTCAACGGCACATTTAACCATGAAAAATGTTCATATATTCCCATATTTCCCATTAAGGTGAGTATCTTCAGTGTGCGTTCACCACCCACGCCCCATATGTACAGTAACTGCTCCAATAGCAACACAAATCACTTTGCTGTCTAGAAGAGCCCGAGCTAGAGAGATGAAAGAGATAATTTAACTCCGCTACTGCTACATCCATTACTTCACAGCAGGAGCTATATGACAGCAGACGCTGCATATATCATGATACTGACGGTTGCGATCCACTTAATTTTTGCAGCTCTCATACAAACACGCTGCCCTTTTCTCGCCTTATTGCGAATACACAAACACGCATACGCTTTTGTAAGGTCACGCGGAGCTCCATTCTGGAAGAGTGGCTTAATGGTCTCTGGCTGTTTGTCAATTATTCATGGAGGGCGCTAGAGCTTTTTGCATGGCGGTGTAAGTACTAAAGCCAAATAACAGAGCCCTGAGCTACACGAGCCCCTCGTGCTAATGGCCAGGTCTCTGCTTCCAGTCACTTATATCATGCACTCAGAATTTATGTTAATTGGCAGGCCAGTGTCTGGTGGCCCATACAATGGTCAGAGAGAGTCAGAGGTGGTGAGCCGCTGATCAATAGCAAAAAAACAAACAGATAGAGACCTGTCTCTAACAAACCTAAGTGCAGAGAGCCGCTCCCCTGGCAGGTGCATGCTGTGGGACAGATTTAATGGACTTGTATTTGTACGTCCCCTCTGGGATGAAGGGCGAGGTTTAGTGTTTATCACCAGCTATTAGGTCTCTAAAGTCTCCCCCTCTGCCTAAAATCATATCAGTGCCTTCTCCGAAATCAGCTATGGTGGTTTTGTTCCCCTCAAGCACTGAAGAACCATGAAGGCTTGAGCTGGCATGCTTTTTCTGATGCCTCCGAGGAGAGCAGAGGCGCCTCTTTGGCGGAGTCCTACAGGGGAGCTCCTCTGCTGGGCTGCAACATCATGTTTGAGAGGTGTTGTTGCTTCTGACTGATGAAATATTCATGAATGTGTGCACAATGCTAATTTATCGGAGACCTTTAGATCAAATGTTACACAGACATGACATGAAACCATTATACCTACTTCTTGTATTGGCTTTTCAGAGATTTTTGCATATTTTAAAGTGCCCATATTGTGATTATTTACAAGTTTATTATTTTATTGTTGGGGTCTGCGACAATACATTGCTGCAGCACCTCTTTTCACCCTCTGCCTGAAACGCTCGGTTTAAAATCCTGTCTCTTTAAAGGCCCCCTTCCGAAAGCTCAGTCTGTTATGATTGGTCAACTGTATGGAGTGTGTGTCAGAAATATAGCGCCCCTCACCATAATTGGGTTTCAACTCCCAAGGCATCATCTGTAGCTGTAAACAGTATTATATCTATGGTAACTATTGGAAGTCCACACAATGTTTGAGGGTGGCCAAAAGTAGCCAGTAGGCGGGCATTATGCCAATGTGAGAGCTTTTTGTCCGTCCATAGAAAGCCTATGCAAATGCAACTGTGACTGTGAGATGGAGATGGTGGTCTAGTGGGTTGAAACTGAACTGATACGCAGAAAGTTGCTGGTTACATCCCAGCAGTGTGTCCTTGAGCAAGGCACTTTACTCCATGTTGCTCCACGGGGGATTGTCCCTGTAATAATTGCACTGTAAGTCGCTTTGGATAAAAGCGTCTGCCAAATGCATAAATTTATAAGTAAAAAGTTCATAAAGAGATCGGAAAACGAATCCATATGAGTGGTTTAATCCAAATTTTCTGGAGAGACATGATCGCTTTGTATGATGAACAGATTTAATTTAGTCTTTTACTCACATATAAACATAGACTGGGTAAACCCAGCCTGATCTGCCAGCGATTTGATTTCGCCCTGCAACTCAGTACATTAATTTCTACTGTTTCGGTTACACTTTTGCGGGAACCAATCACAGACTGGCTTATCCACCTGGCGCGCTATTGGCGGGTTTAACACGATGACGGATAGAGAAGCGTTGGGTCCTTGCCCATTGATCACGCCTCTTGTGGTCTGATTGGATAAAGGACTATCCAATTGCGTACGGAGTCATTTAATTTATGCTTGTTTATTACGCCTCTTGTGCAGTAGAAAATACATAGCAGACTCCCCAGACCAATGTTCAATCTTAAATTGAGCTTGGTCTGGTGGTAGCCAGACAAATATAAACATTGATTAGTGAACAAAAGCTCAATCGTACCTGAATGATGGCGAGAACAAACCTCTTCCAGAAGCTCAAATGTGATGCGTAACCAATGAGGTTCAGTTACACAGCACGTTTGAGCTTCTGGAAGAGGTTTGTTCTCGGTTCCGTTAAGCATTTGTTTAATGTTCACAGATCAATGTTTATATGTGAGTAAAAGCCTAAATTGAATCTGTTGTGGACAAACTAATTAGTGCAAGGGTATGCAGGGTCAGAAAAATCTGGCTGATGACGCATACAGTACACGTATACTATGCTATTATGCAAGTTTGTGACCCTCTGTTCTTTCTGGTTGTATCTTATCAATTTATCCATTTCTTAAAACAGGTCTGAATGATCACAAATCCAATTTAAGTCACTGACTGAAAAGTGTCTAGGATACCATAAGTAAGGTATGAAATTTAAAGAGCAGGACAAAACATGTGTCCATAAGCTGCATATAATATCCCCCTTTTGAATGAATATTTGGTTATGTAGACAGTGTGCTGAAGAATGCATGTGCTATTGTCTGGATGTGAGAAAACAAGATCCATCCATCTCTATCCTAAGGGATAGGTTAGTACCTTAGTTTCTCAAGCCTACTGTCACTGAGACTTGACAAACAGCAGTACTAGCCACTTAGCATTCATTAAGGATTTTTATGGATATACAAAGCAGCCAGCCAACCCTTCACAGAGCCCGCAGAAGTACAGGAACAGGGATCTCTCAGTAGAAGGGCTCTAGTTAATTTAACAGAGCCTGGGTTCGACTCACTGAAGCAGACACGAGAAGCACTCAAGTCTTGCCTCAGGACACATGGGATATGGGTGCAGAATAACAACAACAGTAAAATACCTGTTGAAGTCACCACAGATCCTCCTTTGAGATTCTTCCTGCAGCACCACCTAAATCTCCAGAAATCCCCATTAAGCCAGGAAAGCCTGATCAAGCAACAGCAAGAGGCATTATGAGTGTTGCAGTGGTGGTTATATAGAAACTGACAGAAAGGAGAGCTGGGGAATCTGCATGAATGCAAAAAATGCCCTGAATGTTATGACAATTTTTGACTGCATAGATTTTTTTGCTTGTTTAAAAGGTCCAAAATCATCCACCTCACTCCCTGCGTCCAAATATGCCTACTTTCCTACTATATAGGGGGTGAAAAACAGTGCATAAAATAAGTAGCATGTCCAAATTCACACAAATAAATAAATAATGCCTGATTTACCCCGATGCCCTATGGTTTCGTAGACTTAACGCGCACTCTGCAGCCATTGTAAGTCCACAAGACCGAAAGTGCATAGAAGTGTGCCATTTGGGATTCAGCCATACTTTTTTGTCACGTTAACGCTCTTTGTTAAAAAAGTTTGTTCCTCAGCACCTATGTGATTTCAGAAGCACCTAGTCACTTAAAAGTGTAATAGCACACCTAACCTTCACAAACCTCATTCATAATTTAGACTTAAAGGGATAGTTCACCCAAAAAGGAAACTTCTGTCATCATTTACTCACCCTTAAGTTGTTCCAAACCTGTGTAAATATCTTCCTTTGTGTACAGAAGACCAAAGAAATTTACACAGGTTTGAAACAACTTGAGGGTGAGTATGTTATGAGAGAATTTTCATTTTTGGGTGAACTATCCCTTTAAATATAATAACTTAGGTTTGGAATTTTGGAAAATGTCCAACAAAATAGTTTCACAATGGTGTAAATCTCTGCGGCAGTTGTGTTTTTGATAATGAGCTTAAATATCAGACGCTTTTCTAGGAAACTGGGCAGTCAAAGTCCTAGTACTTTACTCATTTGTTTTAATGCGAAACACAGAAAATGAAACACTTATTATTAAACAAAGGTTGAATCCGTCAAGTGTTATGGCACAAAAAATCGACTTGTCCATTCAATGGCTAATGATACTGGGTGTCACTGATCCCTTCATTATGTGGTTTGTGAGTGTTCAGCAGCTGAGGTGTTCTCAACTCATCTCTTTCCGTTCCACAACAGATGCTTTTCCTGACAGCATTCTACAAACAATGTCTGTTCAGAGGAGTTAGTTGACCAATAACATGCTGCATGCTCAAATCTCAATCCCAGCTTAATACAGAGATTCTGACCTCATATAACTTTAGATTTAGTCTGATTTATGGTCTTGATTTAGTTTGTGATACCAAAAAGACTTCAGCATTCTCATTCATCGATAATTATTCTTTAGCATTATTTTGTTGACACATAAAACAATTTAACACGTTTTCATGTTGCCAATAAAACCCTGCCAGTAAAAATGTCACACCCCCTCCTTGTGTCCTGACTCATGAGAATTAATGTCTTTAATATACATTTTAGAAAAAGATCAGTGCATTGATTTACACAATTTCACAAAATCAATTTGCACCATCACTCAATTTTCACAGAGGTCTCATTTTATTCACTTTAAAAATAGTGAAAATATATGTGGGGTAAATATCTCTGTATATCTATACAGATATAGTATATATAGCATATATACTTAAATAAATAAGTATTTGTTAGCTTATATACTTAAGTATATATAGCATATAGTAGCTTAAATAAAAATGACTATGTATCTATTTAAGTAGATATTCCCTATATTTTATTTCCTGCATTCAATTTCGTATCTAATTTTGACTGGTAAATGTTACTGTTTATTAGTGCATACTGAGAATGTAGTAAATAAAAAGGATTACATATTATTGTTTACTGGAATAATGTATTTATTTTTTTGTAGGATTTTTCAGTTTATTTTACTTCTTGCATGAACATGAGTCCCACTTTTTTTTATTAGGAAAAATTGATGTATAATGTAGAGACTGACATATGATGTCATAGTTTGTTAAATTTGGACCTTTTTTCTTTTTTTGTAAATGCAACCTTGTTTTATGCTTTTCAGACATAATTTGTTTCTGCACTTTAGAGGGCTACATATTTGAAAAATGTAGCATGAAAAATCAAATTTTGAAATCATCCTTTTAAAATAATTAAGAGCAAATACTCAGGGCTCCAGACTGCGACCAGAGACACATTTTGCGACCTTTTTCCTGCTGCTGCGACTAAATAGTGTTTAGGGTCGCACTGGTGCGGCCACCTTGTTGCCCATTTCGGTTACATGTGAGAAACATTAAATGGCAAACGAAACGAAGCGAAAGCAGAACGAAACCACTCTACTTGTTTATGCTGCACTTATCAGGGTTTCTGTCCACAAATGATAAACCTTCACCATGGATGTAATGTAGTAACACCCCATGGTATTGTAGAAGAAATTATCGCATGTTTTTAAAAAAATATATTATTCATCTCAGGGTTCGTACAACTTTTTGAGAGTGAAATTCAAGCACTGGACACTTTTTCCAGCACTTCAAAGCTCTAAATATTACCCAATTTTAATGTTATTTTTAATGTTATGATTTGTAAATCTAAAAAGTTTAAAGGTGTAGGCCACTTTGTGGCAAACAAGCACTTTTATTTTAAAAAGACATGAAATTAACACTATAACCAGTAGGAGGCAGCATAGGAGCACTTATTTGACTTTGCCATTTCCACTCCGTAAAGGAACACTCCACTATTTTTGAAAATAGGCTCATTTTCCAACTCCCCTAGAGCTAAAGGAACTGTATGTAAGAAATATATTTCAGTTAATCATAAAATGGCCCTGAGATGTCACTAGACATTAAGAAATCACGTTAATTTCAAATACTTATATCACTGACAACAGTTGTCCGGCCAAGATATTGTCATTTAAAAGTGAAGTTGCAGCCCTCAACTAATGTTGACGTTGACATGTTGTGTTTTGGCCTGAAGCGCCACCCTCCAACTATCTACCAATCACAAAGTCAGTCAGTAGTGTTTCGGCGTCCGGGTTGCTAGCTCTGCTCTAGTTACCACAGCTGCAGCTACAAACTTTTTGGATAAAAAATAAAACTTAACGAAACCTAAAAGACCTCGTTATGAATCAGACAAACGTTGTGACAATGGAAAAAAAACTTGCTGTGTAGGACTCGTCACTTGCCATTGGAAGCTCCTCGTAGCAGCCTACGTTCCTGCTGGATCCTGCAACCTATCGGGCAACCTGGAGTCAAGGGGAGGGGGAGAGGGGATACACCGCTCAACAGTAATTTGAAAGTGATTGCAGTACCAGTTTTGGCCACAATCCTACATACAGTTCCTTTAAACAGTTGAGTTTTACGGTTTTCGAATGCATTCAGCCGATCTCCGGGTATGGTGGTAGCACTTTTAGCTTAGCATAGATCATTGAATCTGATTAGACCGTTAGCATCTCGCTCAAAAATGATCAAAGAGTTTCAATATTTTTCCTATTTAAAATTTGACTCTTCTGTAGAACATTGTGTACTAAGGGGCTACGGAAAATGAAAAGTTGCGATATGGCTAGGAACTATACTCTCATTCCTGCGCAAAAATCAAGGAACTTTGCTGCCGTACCATAAGCACAGCAGGCGAAATAATATAATTAGAAATATATATATTTAAATTATATATTAAATTATAGAGTTTTCACATTACTGTTGTTAATAAAAGTTAATTTTATCTGCATATCAATTCAAGCTCAGTGCTTCACTGTTACATTTCCAAAAAACATTTACTGGACTTAACAAAACAATGCAAAACAATACTAATTTTATGATTCCATTAATTTATGATACATTTTCTGGAGATACATTACACTCCAACTGGTGCCACTGCTCTCAAATGTTAGTCTGGAACCCAAAACATTCCATATAAATCAGAGAAAAAAAAAATATAAAATAGAGCAAAAAATACAAGTTGTTGTTGTTGTTGTTATAATATCAACCCGCTCTAACCTAAAGGCAGTGAGAAGAAGTGAGGAGGAGAGAGGACAGATGTCTAGGAAGGTCAGAACAAGTATGCAGTTCATTCAGCTCACAGATATTTGAGCATATGAAAGACAGACCAGAGATGCTTTGAGAACAAAGAGGGGGAAGAAGAGATATGCTACAGCATACAAATAAAAATATAAAAAATGTGTGACCCTCTCTGACCATACGTTTTTCATTTCTAAAAATGGACATCAGACGGAAGCCAAATTTCTCCATGGGACATAAAGGGGCTCAGATGATTCACTTGTCAATGGCGGTGACCCTTTGTTCTTTTGAGATTTCAATAACTTCTGCAGGCCATGTGTATATCGAATATGCCTTAAACCACAGGCTCACCATGTGACCAGCACTTTGGGATTTTTCTGGAATCAGAGTGATTAATGAAAAGGCGACTAACCCTGTTCTGTTCTTGAATGTGTAGCTCCCTAAAGTGCAGAAACAAATTACGTCTGAAAAGCATAAAACAAGGTTGCATTTACAAAAAAAAAAAAAAGAAAAAAGAAAATTTGAACAAACTATGACATCATATGTCAATCTTTACATTATACATCCATTTTTCCTATTGAAAAAAAAAAAAATGGGACTCATGTTCCTACATGCAACAACTTGTTTTATTGCAGCAGGAATGCTGCCGGTGAACTACGCCCCTTCGTTTGGTCTATTCAGGGCATGAACTGTGCAGAGAACTCATTAGATTCATGAACATACCCCAGAAGCTGCAACACAACATGTTGTAGTCAAACTGATCCTGTTCACAATTGCACCCTAGGGATTATCAAGTTGTTATCTGAAAATAACGCATCACTGGTCAGTGAGAAAATCAACACATGTACAGTTATAGTCTGACAGAGAGAAAAACGCCCACACACATCTGCAAATAAATGAACACGGTTACCACGTACACAAAGTGCTGTTTATGTTTGGAATAGCACACTACCGTACTAGGCTCTGCAGTATATAGTATGCATATTATGCAGAGCATATGAACTTTCTGCATGCATGGAATACCCAGGTCATATAATGCCTCACACTTGACTTTACATTACATTTCCATGATGGCGAATAAACGGATATAATAAAATAAAAATCACAATATTTTATAGATTTTTCTTGCATAATCACTTGTTTTTCCTTTCTTTTTACATCAAATTATTACACTATAAATATATACAATATAATTATTAACAAAATATCTGTATATACAATGCAGTGTTGTAAAAGTCCCTCTATTATGGTTTTTCGAATATTCCCTTTCATGCAGTGTGTAATATCGCTGTCTGTGAATGTAAACGTTCAGCAAAGTTGTAAAGTCAAAAGGGCACAACAAATAAAGTTGTTGGCTACCAAAAGAAAGAATCGACTCTGAACCGCTTACACTGTAAAAAATAAATCAGGTCTCCAATTGAAAATTTTAGTTGGCCAAATTGAATTTATGTGAATTAAATTGCATGAATTCACAGAAATTTAATTTGGCCAACTGAAAATGTTTTATGTGATTGGTCACTTGAAAATGTTCAATTGGAGACGTTCAATTTTCAAATTTTTTTTACAGTATAGACGAGTCGTTTGTTATTCAAATCCCAATCAGTTACGGTTCTACGTCACTAAAAAAGACATTTGCATAATGTCCGCCAATTTGTTGTACATTGTCCGCCCGCACCATTTTACTGACGTCTGCTTCTCAAATCTCAGAGTTCAGCACAGGATTCACAAACGCTTGCTCTTGAAAGATGGGACAGTACCAGTTTATTTGGACCAGCTTGCTCCTCAGAATCACAACCTGTAAGTATGAATAATTATTGATGTATATATTTTCTACTTGGTGTTTAAAATATATAGGTTTGTGTTTTATATTGTGTAAATCGGCGTAAAATTTTTTGTAAAAAAGTCTTACTGAAATATTTCTGCTCATCAGCTGTGGGCCACTATTGCCTAAAACTGTGTCTATTAATGCAGACTGTCTGGCGTTCTTACTACTTTGGGTAAAGATAAAGGATGGAGCAAGATTAGTTTTACAAACTTTAATGTTACATCAGTCGTTCACGTTAGTGCTCGGCTAACATATGCGCTGTTATTGACACAGTTCCCACATGTGTACTGTAATAAATTAGAAATAAACACATGGGTTTGTTGATGTACACACGCTTGTTAATGCTGATGGTGAGGAATTACAGCTGCAACATCTCATAATGTACCTCAAAATGAGTAGCGTATCACTGAGAAACGTCCTGCTCAAGTCATGCTTGTGATGGAGGTTCAGGTTGAATAACTAGTTCTTCCAATGTTTCATCATTGGACTCGCGCTCGGATTGATATGGTAAAATTGACATCATCGTTAATGTCTTTACAGTGTGTGCAAATGCAAAGCATTAGGAAACCTCCGGAGATGAAGTTCAGTTATGGTAATGGGCGTTTAGCTTCTGACCAGCGCTGTAAGCAGTAGACCAATCACAACAGACTGAGCCGTCTGACCAATCAGAGCAGAGTAGCTCACGGAAAGGAGGGATTTAGAGAGACTGATTCATCCATCGAGTCGTTTGAGAATCATTGAAAAATGTGGTGATGTGCAATGTATATTATGAGAAAAGGAAAGTGTTTTTTGACCTTTGATGAATGTAAACCTGTTGTAGGAGACCTCCAAAACTAAATGAGGAACCTTTAAAATAGCATAATAGGGGCACTGTAATGTTAACTCAAACTAAAAATATTAAAATGGTCTGTTAATTAAAAATAAAGCTGCATTAAAATATATAAAATTAGATGAAAAACTTAAAATAAAAATAAAAAAAACATTAGAAATGTTTCCTTGGAAATTAACTGCAAGATTTTTTTTTATATATATATAAAATATTAAATATACAAATAAAAGCTAATTCAAAATATTAATAAATACTATAAATAATGCTAAAATAACAATACTATGACTTGCAGAACAATGCAATGTGAAAGCTATTCTTCACACACTGTTCGACAGTTTCCGTATTAATGAAATAAGCAAATCATGTAGTGTATTACTGCTTGAAACATCATACTACTTCACATGCTGTTTCAATAGTAGGCAGTGCACAGCACACTGTGCAGTTAGCCGTATACAGTACAGTACGCTAGTATGCCAAACATAGCATGTGTGTTAAAAATGGCTGGTGACATTAACTAGGTAAAATAACTAGCTCGGCTTAAATAATCCAGATGGCTCATAAACCCAAGATACTCCCGCTGGAATGCTAGCCTCAAACCCCTGCTTTGGCTTTTACAAGAACACAAATATAACTTGTTTAAATCAGATAGATGATAAACAAGAACTGATGGAGCATAAAAAGACCCTCATACGAGTCAACAGCACTTACTTGGAGAGCGAAACGCCTCCCACTTTTCCAATGAGCTCCTCGTGGTGCAGAACTGCATCATTCCAAGGAATGTTCAGGAATTTTAGAAGTGTCCTCATCCACTTTTCTGGGTGCAGAACGAGCTGTTCATAGTGCACAGGCAGGCACTTGTCCGCTGCCTCCAGGCACTGTGTGTACATTGTCTCTATGGCCCGGTTCCACTTTGTTAGGCAGTCCCGGTAGCTGCTCAAGTCAAAGCCAGCAATGGTGACTTTACGGGAGATCATAGAGTGGACGGAGGCCCTGCCGTCGCGGACCATGAGGATGAACTTAGCATGAGGGAAGATCTTAGCCAGATAAGTGAGTGATTTAAGAGCAAAGGGGTCTTTATTACACAGGTAGTTGGCAGGTTCTCCGTGTTTTACGATAATCTCCAGTAGGAAAGCTTGCATGGCTGAGTCCAAGACCTCATCTGTCACTCCAGCTTCATCTAGACGCATTTTCTCCCGCCCGGAGCGGCTCCACATCTGCTTCATGGCCAGAATGCGTGGGATGACACGGGTCTCTTCCCCACAGCGTACTTCGGGGTGAGCGTCCAGCATTGCCCTCATAAGAGTGGTGCCGCTGCGAGGGACGCCGCCAATAAATATAAGAGGCATGTCTTTATTGTAGATGAAGGGGTTGCTGAGGTTCTGACCCGTACGCAGAGTGGTACGCAGACTGCTCACCAGCGGCTGGCTGCGCTCCTCTATCCGGTGGTGGCACTCCATGGCATGCCTACCCAGGTAGAAGACCGTGACGGAACTGATGACCAGGCAGGCCACTAGTAAGTTCTGCTTCAGCTTGCCAATCATCTCGGGGGCGAACGGGTGGGCCGGTAGAGGATCCAGTGGTGGAGTGAGATGGGGAAGAAGAAGAAAAAGGGATGGTGAGGTCGGGCAAAGAGTGTTGATGTGAACGCCCGATACTCAGGACTGGCCGTGGCGCAGCGAGTGGAGGCTGGGATCTGCTGTACGCAGCTCTCGTCGAGTACCTGAATCCATCAGGCCTGAAACACACAAAAGGACAGATCAACCTCCTCATATAATTGCAGAATTTGTTTGTCAATGATAAATAAGCATGCCCAAGATAAAGGTAAAGATCTTACAAACCTCTCGCTTAAAGGTCCCGTTTTTCCTGTGTTTTTGAAGCTTTGATTGTGTTTACAGTGTGCAATATAACATGTGTTCACGTTTCGCATGTAAAAAAACACAGTATTTTTCACACAATTTACTTATCTGTGTACCGCTGTTTTCACTGTCCTAAAAACGGCTTGATGATTTCCTTGTTCTATGAAGTCCCTCCTTCAGAAATACGTAACGAGTTCCGATTGTGCCAGCGGTTCCCGTGTTGTGATTCGACAGCAGCTTAGGGCATGTTGCCCGGAAAGGTCACGCCTCTTACCATAACGGGGAGATGCATGCGCTCAATGTTATTGTAAACATGTCTATATTACCGTATCAATTTGAGCCGGAATCAGACCCCGGATGAAAATAACAGCGTCTCGACGACATGGCGACAAACACACTCTACAAACGCAACACTTCCTCTTCTCCACGTGGGAGAACAACAAGACCACGCCCCCTTTTTTGCGTATTCTTGTGGGCGGAGGTTAGTCAACAAACTGTTCAATTGACGTCATTAAAGCAGGAAGTACAGGGATGTGGTACAAACCGGCCGTTCGCTGTAGGCTTTGAAAGGGAACTTCTGTTAAATAAAATATCTCGCTTGGCATTGAACTTTGAGCTTTATAATTTTACAGGTATTATTTATGCTCTAACAGCAACATACACACTAACTAAAGTTTGAAAAATGGGATCACGAAGAACAGGACCTTTAAACATGTACCAATTAGGGATGTCACGGTAAGAAAATTCTCCCACTGCTTAATAGACTTGCGACAATAATGGCACACTGCCTTTTCACATTCGAATTCGCAATCTTGTTCAACGGTGTTGGTGCCCTAGGCAGACTGACTAGTCTGTGTATAAAGAGTGGCGGTACTGACTGCATATTGTACGAGAAAAGATATTTGTCAATGACGTTCAGGATCTGTTGCGCTTACTTTTTATTTTCGCTTTGACACCAAATCCTCCGCTATCGTCTCATCAGTCATCTCTCCTTACTCTTGTTATGTGACAAGTGAAATCTGACTCCTGCTACACTGTGCTGCAACTTTCTAATTGTAGTTTATTATTGAATCGTCTGCTGTCGAACTGAACCAAATGGTTTTTATTTCTATAAAAAAAGGCAAACCGACAGTGGGTAAGGCAAGTAATGTAATCTGTGTATGGCCGAACACCGCGCGACACAGACTAACGCCCAATCCCATTTCTACCCCTTAGCCCTTTCCTTTCCCGGACCCCTTCGTTTTGCGCATTCACGTGAAGGGGTAGGGGTGTCTCGATTCGCTTTTGGCTGGAGTGGTAGGGGTAAGGGGAAGGGCCAGATAGCGGCTTCACCAGTCTTGTATGTTCTGTATCATTCTGCATCGTCTTAGGACTCATACGTTTTTGAACTGAAAATGAGCGTTGCTTTATTATGTCCGAATACAGCGCAGAGTGAGTAATCTGTTAAACCTGCTCTCGTCTGATTTCTGTTAGATATAGCCTAAGCCTACACACTTTATTGTGGTTCATACTGGTTAAATGTTACAGGACACTAATAAAAAAAATGGGGTATGATGACGTCTAATGGTATAGTAGTGGTGTCCCATTTCTTAGGGGAATATTTTCACCCCTACGCCTTCCCACTCTGTTTCAAGGGGCAAGGGGAACGGGTAGGTGTAGGGGTAGGGGAAGGCAAAGGGGTATAAAATAGAATTGGGATTGGGCCTAACACACGACTACGTTCTTAGAAGTGTATTCTTTGGGCCTATTCAAATACCCACACTTGCAATCTTTGCACTTGACCACTTGCCTACTTACATGACATATTTCCTGTATTTAGCCCAAGTCTTCAAGTGGGCGTGAAGACCGCAATTGACCTATCGGTAAGCCCCTCCCATCGAACGCCGATGAGCCAATGGCAGTTGAGTATCAGTTGCACTGGGACCGGAACTCGGACATCTTTAGGTGTCAGCGCCATAGAGAAACATTGGAAAAGCCAAAGCTGTCATTGGTTTGATGGTGTTTATGCTACAAAAATGGTACACGTCGTGTCTGAGGTACTGCAACACTGATTCCAGGGATCCTGAGAGGATTTTCTGGATGTCATACTCTAATTAAGTTACTATTAAAGTTAGTAATTCCCTGCTAACGTACAAACCGACTAACTATAACTAACTGTTCTCATGCAATGGTGTAGGTCAGAGAAACACGAAGGTCTACATTTCAGTGCATCTCTCCATATTAAACTGATTAAATGTGAATTTATGTAATCTTACCCTGCGGTACATGAACAGTGTTGATCCTGGATGTTATCATTAGGGGTGGTTAATCTGTCTGATTTCACGATTCGATTCGATTACGATTATTGAAGCCCCGATTCGATTACAGTCGATTTTCGATTATTAACGATTCTCGATTAGCGATTATTGATTTTCCATTTCACAACAGTAAACGAAAATACACTACAAAGTGATTGCAGTATAAAAAAAAGTCAGCTACTGAATTACTGAACTCTTTTATTGAGTAACAACAACTCAAAGCACTTGTCGTGTAGTGTCGTGTAGTTACACAGAAATGAATACATCACATTGTGTTGTGACTCATCAAGTTGAACTAAACAATAACAAATAAATGAAAGGCTTATTTCCTTTAGGAAGTAGATCAGAACCAACATACTGTAGAAATTGGACAATTTTCTTCTAGAAAGACAACGTGTTCAGGTGGAGGAAGACTGCAGGTTGCAGTCGAAACATGTCAAGGTAAAGAAGAAGTTTTTTCTCCACCTAAACACCTTGTCTTTCTAGAAGAAAATTGTCCAATTTAATCATTAAGAAGACAAAATTAACATTTTTGAACAACTTACTGTAGCTTCAGCTTATATACTGTACTGTAGAACACAGTGACAAAATGTCAATAGTGATGGATGCGGTGCGCGCGTGAGGGGGGCGGGAGCGCGTGGACCGCTCGAGCTCCTCTCGTTCGTTTCCTGACGTGAGAAAGACAAAAGGGGAAAAAACGACAGAAGAAAAACGGGTTCGTGTCGGAAGAGTGTCGAGGCCCGTTCGGTTCCGAGAGCGGGAGCCGCGGGTCGGTGCAGCGGAGCGGCGGTGTGTTTCCAGCATCAGTCCGGCTGTGTGTGTGTGTGTGTGTGTGATCCGCTCATCGCGTCCTCAGGATCGCCTTTATTCCCGCGAATGTGCGCGTCGATGTGTCGCGCTCGCTCATCTGAAGTGCTCATAAATCTGCGGATTGAAGGCGTTTATTCGGTGTTTGTGCGCGAATCTGAGCCGTGCTAACGCGCTAATGCTAATGTGCCTGAGCTCCAGAGGAGGCGAGGCGGGAGGATTTCTAGAGTGTTCCCTCAGAATCATCTCCGCATTAACGACAGATTTACATTCATCTAATGAACACACACACACGGTGGTAGTGTCAGGTTTAGATAAATAAAAAAATTGATTTTTGAAAATTTAATTATCGATTCATACTCGTCCATAACATTCTCGCGATTAATCGATAATCGATTTTTTTCACCACCCCTAGTTATCATCTGCGATTGTAACAAGAGGCTTCTCCCGTTTGCATTGAGATCTGTAAACCATCGCTTCCAAATTAATCTCTCACCATATTTATTTTATTCCCATTTTATTTCTGTGAGGTTAGATATGTTTAAAGGTCTGCATTATCTGTCTTATAAGGAGGACTCCTATTTTGACGGGTGTTATACCGTTAGTCTACGGGTAGTGAAAGGGAAAGCTCGCACACAGTTTATCGGAGTTGTTTTGATGATTCAAAGTTCACCAGTTATTAACTGCACCCCCGAAAAGGCATAAGGTTAGTGTATATGTTTGTTTACTGTGAGTGTTTTTGTGTAATTTGCTGTGTATGTTAATGGTAATGCCACGGAGACAGGGCTAGAGAGAGAGAGAGTTTGTGAATGAGACGTTAAGGCGCGCTTATGCGTTGTTTGTTCAGCTCTTACGATGATTTTTTTGAGTGAAAAATGATGTAATAAACTTCATAAACCATCAGTAAAGTTTGGCCATCATTTTGGACGGGTATACGCTACATTCCTTGGACTGGCTCTTTGTATTCATGCTGGTGTCACAAGGTTTTGAAAACACAAATTCAAGAAAGGTTGAAAAGAGGTGTATTCAAATCATTGTGTGTATGAAATGCATTTTGGATGTATAATAGTGTTAATATTTTCTTATTTCTTGGGCTTACTTTCTTTGAATAACACTGACTTTTCTGCCATGGTACATGTGCACAATTAGACAAAACATTCAGTAGTCCTTGACACATTCGCACACACCCAGACATCCCAGACAAAACATTAAGATACACATACACACATTTCGCGCACATACATGTTTCACTTTTCACCTTTATATATGACCTTTCTTCCTTTGAGAATGTTATAGTACTGCACTGTGTCTGTGGTTCCTTGAGCATTCTCCCAAGATATCTTGCGCTGCAGCTGCTGCCACACAGCACAGGGGTGGACATCGACTGATGATTGAGAATATTGATAAATTGATAGTCTACCTAAAAGTTAGATTCTAACAAATAGATAACAAAAAAAGATCCTTGTAACAATTATGGATCAAAGACATTTGTAATCATACCACTAGTTTCCCTGTTCAACCGAATGAAACTGAAAAGAAAGAAGCTTTTTACAAAGCAAATGGACTGAATAAAAAATGCTAGCGAGGAAAAAAAGTATCAGACTTCAAAATATTGGAGCATAAGCACAATTGGATTTTGGAAAGCGACACTAGCAAGATATAGTAGTCTGAAATAAGAGACAGATCTGGTCGGATATCTTAAGATTGGCTCATGTTTCCTCCCACTCTAAATCTAAAGAGAACACATCTCCACCAGCAACAAGATGTATGACCTTGCAGTCTTTAATTTGCACGGAGCGCTACACAACCTTAAAGAGTGGGTGTCTTGACACAACAAGCAGTGCACATAAAACTTGACCACACTGTTCTGGCTCTGGCGCGTTGGGTTTGTTGCAAGGTTTTGCCTGTGCTATTCTCTGACCAAAGAGCCAGTAAGTGTAGCACAAGTTGGCCTGTGTCAGCACTGCACTGCATAAATATGCCTCAAAGGAGACGAATTCCTATGGAGAATGAAAGGGATGCATATAAATCAATGTATATGTTTGCAACACTTTAGCTGCTACAATGACCTTAAATGTTAACCGTATATTGCAGTTCAAACTGCAATCATAATATTTGTCAAAATAACCATAATGTGATTTTATTTGGCCAAATTATGCAGGTCTTAACAAGCTCCAATAATGTCTTGGCACTATTTTGGTGCGAGTAAAATTGACCTGGGTGTTTTTTAATGCAAAATAAATTGTTGTTTTGTTTGTTTGTTCTACCTCTTTTACTGCAAACCTAAATACTATTATAACAAATGTCAAGTACAGTACTCTAATAGGCTAATTTCCATATTTCAAAGACAACTATTTGAAACAAGGTCAGTCGTAATGTTCATTACATTGCTTACAGGTCTAATCAAGGGAACAAAAGGTGTGTGAAGTCATTAAGCCACTTCGCTCAAAGCAGTCCTGTGAGACCCTCTCAAACCATCTGAAGGAGGTTACCCACAATGACCCACCCGGGAACCCAGCCAATTGAGTTCCGCGAGACACCTGAGCCTGGTCCCGCTGGGAATCTATTCCAGGATGCTGGTGATGGTAAAGTGACCCTTAATTGACACAGCTCTTCATCTCTGTCCACACAAAGAAGATTATCTATGATCACCATTATTCATTACAGTCAAGAAATTCTTAAAGAACCAATATTGCATTACCTTACATCATATGATGAGAATCCACTACACTGAGAGACTTAAATAGCCCCACACAGGTACTTATGCACACAGACATTAGGGAATCTATTGAAGCTGCAGGGAACCAATACTGATCACCAAAGCTGCGGTTTCCCTTATAAAACGGTTAGTTCCGATCCTGGATGCTGATTGGATAATTCAGAGCTCCACTGTGCTTAAACACACTATACAGTAAGAGATCAACTAAGGCAGGAAAGGATGGCACGTTAATCGGGTGGCAATAAAATTTGTTTAATAATATATTGGTTTATCGTTTTAATGATTGTTCTTGTGGTTCCAGAATAAAATATGAGGGACAGAGAGAAATACAGAGTGAGTGATTATTGTTCACTGGCAGTTGACAGCTGGGAGGAGTTCATACACACTCAAGGACGATGCAGATAAGCAAGCTGAATTTAGAAAATTAACTGTCACTATTTCATTTGTTTACTGAGGGGCCATTCACACAAAACACATTTTAGCGTTTAAAAATCCAAGACGGATTGAAGTGGAATGAAAAACAAAATTGTGCAAAAGAGTGCAACTGTCAAGCCCAACCATCTGGAATGTTTACCTACAAAAACTTTGGAAAAGCAGTGCAGTGGGATGCAAAAATGCGTTCTAAGGATGTCCAACAATGTACATACATAATATGTATTTTGAGCTGAAAGTAACATTTCCACAAAAGTATTATTTACACTGCATCACAAATAAAATGTAAAAATGTTTTTAATTACATTAGAAAAGCAAGCATTTTATCAAAATTCTAAATTAATGCATTAACACATACAATTCATTTTTTCAGTTTAATGTGTTAAAAATATTGAATGCAATTAACGCGACACCTGTCATCCTTGGGCTAGCGTTACTTTACATGTGACCCTGGACCACAAATAGAAGTCATAAGTCACACGGGTATATTTGTGGCAATAGCCAACAATACATTGTATGGGTAAAAATGATCGATTTTTCTTTTATGCCAAAAATCATTAGGATATTAAGTAAAGATCGTGTTTCATGAAGATATTTAGTAAATTTTCTACCGTAATATATATAGATAAGATTAGATTGACAGATTGATAGATAAGATTAGATTGATGGATACGATTAGATTGATAGATTAGACAGGCAGATGGATAGATAGATACAAATTTATTATTATTAGTAATATGCATTGCTAAGGACTTCATTTGGACAACTTTAAAGGCGATTTTCTCAATATTTAGATTTTTTTTGCACCCTCAGATTCCAAATTTTCAAATATTATGTAGTAAGTTTCAAATGTATCTCGGCCAAATATTGTCCTATCCTAACAAACCATACATCATCGGAAAGCTTTCAGCTGATGTATAAATCTCAGTTTCAAAAAATGTAACCTTATGACTGGTTTTGTGGTCCAAGGTCACATATGATCATGCTCTTGTTCATGCAAATGCTTATAAACCATTCAAGTGCAACAAGTCAAACGAGAACGCGCTGTCTGTGAATGTGACGCACATGACGCACAAAAAGATGCGTGCCAGTATCGAGTTCTCTTTTTCGCTTGAACATACAACAACACAAAGAATTATGCAGAGTGTCGATATGTGTCGAGTATCCTCATAACGTCTTAAACTAACCTCTTTCTAAATTAGAAAATGAAATGTACATGACAGTGCGTTAGATCCGTATCATGTTCGGCAGTGGCAGATCTTAAAGTGACAGCAGCCTAATAAACCAGTCGCTGTGATGTCTGTCATTAAAGTTAATCAAAGAACAAAGGTAACAGAGAAAATTGTAGCTTTAATAAGAATTAATCTATATATAATTTATAATTCATGCAGTGAAGACAGTGTTTGATAACTTTATAAAATTTCTGTATATTGACTATATATATATATAGGAAGGCCACAGGTAAATATGACATTTATTATAATGGGTTTATGTGAAGATTGTTTTAAGTTCACTTAAATAAAAAAGGTAATTTTTTAAAGCCTAATAAATGTTGAAATTGATGTAGCTTTCAATTACACTATAATGTTGAATGTCTATCATTAATGTTTAAAAATAAATAATAGAGAAATATTAAAAACTCTAATGTTTTAGTCACGTTTAAATTACAGAAAAGAATGTGCAATTAATTAGTTAATTTTTTCATCGATTGACAGTACTAGTCCTAAATATATGAAACAACGCAAAATAATATTCTGCTCACAAGTTTATGCCAAGGTAAGATATTTACCTTGATTTTGTGCATGTCTCATGTTTGACCTCACTTTAATCACTAACATTGTTTATTTTCTTTGGTAATCATCAGACACACTTTCATATTTCAAATTCCTATCTTCGTTCGTCATCTACATACGGTTAGTCACATTCTTTCTGTATTCCTGGCAGATATAAAACTGCTGTGAAAAGCAAACACTGAATTCCATGTTGCTGTTATTCTTGACGTCTATCTCGCGCCGTTAATCATACGCTCAGATAAACGTCAGCAGCGCCCTTGTTAAACCTCAACATCCTACGAACATCAGCCGCCTCTGATAAGTGCTAGGAACTTGAAGCTCTCTTTCAAGGTCTGTGCAGATTTACTTTGATAGAGAGGGCCTTGCTCGTGATGGATTTCTTGGCCACAGGCTGTTAGTGCTGACGGACGGTAAACAGGAATTCCACACCCAGAATCCTCGGCGTAATGGATGAGACTCTCCACAGGAGGAGGCGATGTTGTTCAGGAACATCTTCCCTGAAACGTGTCAAAGGATGAGTCACGGTTTCATCCTCTTCCCTGTTTGCTTGAGGTTCAAGCTCACTTATAAAACGTTCATATGGTAGAAACCCACTCCAGTTCATTCCACAGAGGAGAAACGGATCTCAGTTGTGGCTAAGGCACGAGCTGAGTGGGATGTTGAGGAGTTCAGACTAGTAAAGAGTACGAGACGGCTACATTACTGATCATTAAGAAATCATTGAACAAATGGAAGGCATGGATGCTTAGTCATTTTAAAGACAGCCTCATATGGATGTAAATCACTCCACACCATCAAGGAACAACCTCTTAGCTGATTTACTATTGTGGTCAAGCAATGTTTGGTCTCGAGTTTCACATTTGTGAAAGAGAAATCAAGAAGGTGTTGGTATTAAATTAATAGAGCTTCCACACTTCTGTTATGGATATCCTCCACTGGATTTGACATTGATCTGTTTGGGAATCCTCCACAGGCCTGTGCTGAAACCAGACCACAGCACCACTTAATAAGACGAAGAGCCGGAGAAGCATTTCTTTAACAAGGCATGAAGGGTGTCTCCTTTGTCTTGGTTACACCTTTCCTTAATTAACTTTTTTTGTTGTTGAATGAATGAATGAAATGAATACTTTTAGTGTCAGATTTACTAACAGCTTGTGTCAGCGCAAACCCTCTTTTGGTGTTAAACTACTGTCAGGATTTACTAAAGACACTCGGTGATAAATTAGTGCTGAAAGGCATGGACAGGGTAATATTTGCAACTGAGCTTATTGCATATGCATTTGTAGGAGTTTCCCTTTTTTTAGTATTTAAATGAATCACGTAAGGTGATTTACTAAGGTCAATTAGTCAATTAATGCCATTATTTAATTTGCGCTGCTCTTGGTAGAGTGTGTTGGTCATTACGGAAATAATACGACTGTGTTCTTTAATTTGCACGTCGTCAGTAGATCACGAGCAGAACTTTCCACTCCCATCGGTGCTTAGCGCTCACACGCTAATTTGCCCTCTTTAGTAAATCTGGCCCATATTCAGTAAGGACGTATATTAAATAGGTCAAACATGACAAAAGACTTATAATGTTACAAAGGTATCCATCTCAAATAAATGTTGTTCTTTTGAGCTTTCTACTCATCAAAAGAATGCAGACAAATGCTGTTTCCACAAAAGAATATGAAGCAACAGAACTGTTTTTAACATTGATAACAATAAGAAATGTTTCTTGAGCAGAAAATCAGGATCATTAGCCTCGAAATCTAGACGCACCCTAACGGCAGCTAATGTAATTTCCAGCCAGGATCGTCTAGCAACTCTCCGTCGGCTTGCGACTGCGAGCTTGAAAAACCAAACTCTAGTCAGGCCAATCATATCGTGTATAGAGTCGGTGGGCGGGCTTAACATAATGACGGCAGAGTTGTGGCGGTTCCGCGTGCTACTTGTAAACAAAGAAGCTGGCGAACAGCAGTCTTTCGAATCGGCTTTGACCGCGACTCTGGAAGACTTGGAGTTAAGCTTTTCTTTGAGAAAAGAACAAAGAACGGCACTGAAATCGTTCTTAAAAAAGGAAGATGTGTTTGGAGTTTTGTGTGTTCACTCTGACTACGTCTAGCCTGGCTCCGCCCTCCTACGTACTTCCGCTCAATTTTAATTTTCCTTCAGTACTCCGTCTGGGACTGCTGTATTGTCTTGGGTTTTCTCCGAACAAATTTTTACCGGTCCAATCAGCGAACAGAGGGAGTGGCTGAGAATGATGACGTTGATGTCGTGCGCTAGTTTGAGTTGTAGTTCAGTAATGGTGGCGGAGAAAAGTTGCGAGCGAAGCCATTCATTCAGTTGTCCGAATATCCAGAAGTTAAAGCCGGAGCAAGAACAATCTTTGTTGAGTTTTTTTGGAGGCCATGATGATGTGTCCCGGGAAAAGTTTGATTTTCCAGCTCGCTCCGTTAGAGGTGAAGGAGTTGGCTGAATCCCGGTAATTGTTTTGCGTGTGGTCAGAAGGTATTGTCATCATTTACAGTCAGTGATTTTATTGCCGTCCGTCTCCCACCACCCACGTAAAAATCCCCAGCCAAATTACGTACTGTTTTAGACAAACACCAAGGTTGTGTGGTCATTTAATTGCGGTCCGTATCCACATCTCTGATTTTTCAAGAATATATCACTTCAAAATTCACTCTTTATATCCTTTTTGACACTGCAGAGCACCGTGCGGTTGCGCTTCGCTGTAATTTGGATGCATTTCTAGACTTGTATTTCTTTAAATGCTGGCAAGTATTTACAAGAGCAATATATTTAATCAAGCTCAAAAAATAAAAAGGAAGAAAAGCACGTAAACATTTGAATTGGGCCGTTATTTACGGCAGCATTTATTCTTATCATACCAAGCATATGATATTTTATTTACAGTATGTTACGGACCACGTGAGCAGCGCGTTCCCGAACACAAAACTCTCCCCTCCACCGTGAATAAATCACAATCCGAATGCAAGAGGTTATCACTCAGGTGGTGTGCACAGTTATTTTTACGGATTTCCATGTGAGAAAAAAAGGCGAACAGCGCATGACATACGTCACAACCAAAAGTTACGGAATTGTTTATGGCAGATCCAGAGTGGCTCTGGGCAGATCCAATAGTTTTAAAGGTCCCATGGCATGGCATTTTTCTATTATTTTATAATGTTTCCTGAGGTGTACTTATATTGTTAGTATGACTTTTACATCATAAAATGTCATAATTTAGAAATAAAAGGCATTTTTTCAATACTGCTGTTTGCCCTGTGGCTGAATGCCCTGCTTCAAGAGGCGTGTCTGCTGTGAGACTTCAGTAAAAACGCCCACTGTTGTGATTGGCTGACATCTTTGTATTTTAAATGAGCGGAGGGGGCGTGGTTTAACTTGGTCTACGAGGCACGAGCTGCTGCCAGAGAGACGGATAGACGTGAGTTCACTTCACAACAGTTCTCAGCATGTCTGAACTGTTGTAGTTACAGCATATACTTCGGGTTATTAGTCTATTTCTAGTCGGAGGGACTGTCACTCATGTCAGAAAGTTAGTAACTTTAGTAAATTATGGATCAGCGCTGACTGGAGACGCGAACCGTTTAGAACGATTCAGTCCGATTTGGTGAACTGATTCGGTTCACTAAAAAGAACAGGTTCAAAAGAAAGATCGTTCGCGAACCGGACATCACTAATGTACCAGAGACGGAGCTCAGCGATCGTTAACAAAGTTAGTTATTTATAGTACCTACTGAGTTATGAGAGCGCTGTCAGTCAGCGCGAGTTTATTGTGTTTGTATCTGAGAGTTCTGAATAAACAGAGTCCCAGTCACACCGAGTCCGTCTTCATCATTATTACCAACTTTGTAACACATGCAAAGTACCATTACAGCTGTCGAGATGAACGAGTTAAAAGTAAGTGATGATAATAGCATTATTTTTCAAATAAAATAAAAGCGTCAGTGATGCGCGTTGAGTACACAGCGCAAACAAAGACACAACAGCAGTAATCGAATGTAATCCAGTTTATTGTGGGGCTAGGCTGGCTAGCCCGAATATGCTCACGCTTACCCCCCTTCTGCTTAATCTCACGCCGCGTTTGGTGCCTCCGCTGTGGGCCAGATGCAGTACTGGGGGTCGGGGATGTTGAAGGCCACCGGCCAGTGCAGCCCGAGCTTCGGCGTGTGTGAGGCCGATGTTGAGCAGAAACTCCCGACTGTATGCACATTTTAGAACCGATAGACGCGACGAGGACGTACAAAAACACTGACTCACAAGATAGAAAACACGAAAACACCGTTCTGTCTGGAGAGAGAGAAGCCGCATTGTGTGCACGAATAATAAATAATTAGCTACACATCAGAAATTACTGATCACAGATCAGAAGGAACTGAAAAAAGACTTCTGTTTTCATTTGTACATCCAAACACTGAGAAACTGCCAGCATTCACTCGTTCACAAGGAATGATCTCTCGAGCGTTTGCATGGGCGTGCCAGATTCTCTGGGCGGAGGAAAGGGAGGTAACCGTTCCTGCTTGGACGTCAAACCAGGAGACTTCAGGATTGGCTCGTCTGGCCTGTCATTTTCTCAAAGGCAGAGAGACAGCCAGAACTCGGGTTTACACCGATCAACATTTCTATCCACTTGGGGACAATATTCAGGCTAGGGGAACTCATATTAATGTTGAAAAACCTCATAAAATGAAAATTTCATGCCATGGGACCTTTAAACTTCAACAGAGTACCCACCTTCAAGGAAGATAACACTTGTCAATGGAGACTGAGAGTGGCCAGACTTTCTGTACAAATTAAATGTATGAGAGTCTGGTAGGACCAGG
This sequence comes from Gobio gobio, assembly GCF_949357685.1. Taxonomy (NCBI): domain Eukaryota; kingdom Metazoa; phylum Chordata; class Actinopteri; order Cypriniformes; family Gobionidae; genus Gobio; species Gobio gobio. The sequence goes on from NC_137114.1 coordinate 43,409,436, forward strand.
CTAGACTACGTCACCTTCTTCATTGCTCTGGTTGGTTGTAGCGCTATCCTATTGTGTGCAGAGGGAATTTGAAAGACAACCGTTTATCCTGCCCCTCGGATTGAGCCCTGCCAAAGGTGAGTTCCCAGACCCAACATCTTGATGAGGGTCTGGCTTGTCAGGCTACAGGATCATGGGACTAGGGTTGCAAAGGGTCTGAAAATTTCCAGTAAATCCTAGGAAGTTTCCAAAAATTCTGAAAAGCTTCTGGAACAAATGACATTTTAAAATGTATCAACATAGAAAACATTTTATATTACAATTTAATAATAGGGGTGGGCAATATACCAGCAGACACGATTAACCAGTAGAAATTTTCCAAAGATTTTGGACTATCCTGTCTATCACGGTTATGCTCGTGACGTTGCTCTGCGGTGTGGTTACGAAAACTTATCTTTTGTATGTGTTTTTAAGCATTGCGGTTTAAAAACAGGTGATTTTGACCCTTGAAGTGGCAGCGGAAGATGACTCATTTCAGTATATGTGAATGCTCTCAGAGAGTCTGTTTCTCAGGGCTGTCTGAGAGACACATGAACGGTTAAATACACATATCTGTGAAAGTGACCATGTATTTGCAAGTAAACAGCAATTTATGTCTTAAAGGGTTAGTTCACCCAAAAATTTAAATTCTGTCATTAATTACTTACCCTCATGTCGTTCGACACCCGTAAGACCTCTATTCATCTTCGGAACACAAATGAAGATATTTTAGTTGAAATCTGATGGCTCTGAAAGGCCTCCATTGGCACAATGGCACGGTTCACTCTCAAGACCCTTAAAAGGTACTAAAGACGTCGTTACAAAGTCCATCTCACTACAGTGGTTCTAAAATAACTTTATGAATCGCCGACAATAGTTTTTGTGCAGAAAAAAACCCTAAACAACGACTTACATAGTGATGACGATTTCAAAACAAGGCATCATGAAGCTTCGAAGCGTTATGAATCAGCGAGCCGATTCATGATTCGGATCGCGTGTCAAACTGCTGAAATTTGGCGATTCAAATTGCTGAATCGACTCGCTGATTCATAACGCTTCGAAGCTTCATGATGCCTTGTTTTGAAATCGTCATCACTATATAAGTCGTTATTTTGGTGTTTTTTTGCGCACAAAAACTATTATTGCCGATTCATAAAGTTATTTTAGAACCACTGTAGTGAGATGGACTTTGTAACGACGTCTTTAGTACCTTTTAAGGGTCTTGAGAGTGTAAAGTGCCATTGTGCCAATGGAGGCCTTTCAGAGCCATCAGATTTCAACTAAAATATCTTCATTTCTGTTCCAAAGATGAACGGAGGTCTTACGGGTGTTGAACGACATGAGGGTCAGTAATTAATGACAGAATTTTCATTTTTGGGTGAACTAACCCTTTAAGTGAACTAAACTGTTGAGAGAAAATGCACAAGTATCATGGATTTGTGCAGTCGGTCTTAAAGTGACAGCATCCAAATTAGAAAGACATTCTCTCACTGCACTTTTAATAAATGTATATTTAATTTACACAGTATAGACAATGCAGTTTTTTTAAACATCTGATTATATGTATTTCTTATTTCTAGTGCTTGAAGTTTGTCGGTCTATTTGTGTCTATTCTATTGTATTATCGCTGTTTACTTGTCTTTAGTAAACTTGAGGTTTTTTTAAGGCTTTTTTTTTTTTTATGATCCTGAAAATTGTGTTAAGAATTATTACATTTCAAAGGTATCAAAAATGTTGATATCATAAAAACATTATTCAAAGCAAAAATAACCATACTGTGATTTATATCGCTATCGTGAAATAAAATTACATATCGCCCACCCAATAACATTTCAAATAAACGCAACCTTATTGAATACGAATCTTTTTTCAAAAACACGATTAAAACAATCTTACCAACCCCAAACTGTAACGCATCATCAACCATATTAAAGATGGATTTAAATGCAATTATTATTTTTAGTATTATTACTTTTTTTTTTGCATTTTCCTTTAATTTTTTCTACTCAGTATATAATTTTGATGTTTATTGCTTATCGGCCATAACATAATAAACAATTCATTATAATTTCCCTTATAAACCAAGACTGGACATTTAGGCGCCGCCACCCCGTCCACACAGTACGTAAAAATGTTTATCGGTTCGCCGTTTAGTCCACACGGATCCGGCGTTTTTTTAATCTCTGTGGCAGAATTACAGCGCCACATACTGGTCTGGCATGTGTACTACATCGATTTGAGTCAGTATCAGTGGTTTCGTGTGTACGCAGAGATTTCTGGAGACGAGGGAAAAAAATTATTGGATAGGGAAAGCTCTGGCTTCATGTGGATGTGGCCTTAGAACGCCTGAGAAAATAGTTTTTTTTTTACTAAAGAAAGTCAAACAATTCAGACATGAGAAAAGATCAAACTCAGTAATCTTCCCCCTTTCATACAGCACTGATCCTTCCTAAGGAGGTTCAATCTGGACCACTTGATCAAAACCCTTCAGAAAAGATACCTCTGGAAATGAAATTCGGCACAAGTGAATGAGCAACAGACAAAGTGAGCGGGATACTTTCCATTCTAGATGTGAAGGCTTTCTGTTCAAAGGGCGAGGAGAGAATGGGAACATTCGATGAAGAAAGTGCTCCATGACCAGAACCATGCTATCATTCTCGACTTTGACAGCCGTGTGTTGATGGCATTTCCGGGCGATTACAAAAAACACAAAAGCAGCGCACAGGTCACATGTCAACCATTCCTTAACAATCACGCACACTTTCTACCTGCTGCGGTCTCACCTGTTCATTATGCAACCATTTCATTTTCCACAAAAAACACTTTAGAAATGACTGTTTTAGGTGTAGTAGAGATGCACAATATATCTGTACCATATTGATAATCAGTTCATATTAGGGGTATAATTATTTAGATTCTTTTTTGTCTTTATCTAACCCAGTCATTATCTGTTGGCCATTGGCTAAACCTGATTCTCCAATCGAGGCTGGGACACAGAGTGGCCACTCGCTAATCTGTTTCTTGCAACCTCCGACCCCGAGACATTCTGTAGAAAGCCTTTTAAGATCACATTACTTCATCCACATTTTGACAGCAGTATTCTACATTTCCAGAGAAGCTTTTAGGTTCTTGAATGAGCTTGAATGAATCGTGCAATACTGAACACATTTTGAGGCACATTTAAAACGATCCATGACAATGACGATTTGAGAACCAAAGGGCCTAATCTAATATTCAGATGCACAGACTAGAGTGTTTCATCTGAGATGCCCAAAGTGCGGTGTCGCAGTGCTAAAACTGATCTGAAGTGGCAATTCAATCAGCTCACAAGCATAAAAACCTCCAGAGAAATTTCTCCGCAGTTCAGAATTGGCTGAGTAAAAACATCTCAATCCCCGCTGCCTTCTAGTGGCTGGGGCAGAACTACAAAAGAAACACGGAATTAATCAGGATTAAGAATATAATCCGTGAACGTGGGTTTTAGCCTCTAAAAAAGGGACACGACACCACGGCCTTGCATGTTGAAAGTCCATATTTCAGGTCTCTGTACACAATCATGATTGTGCAAAATTCTAGGACAGATCAATACGCAAGTGTTGCGCTTGTGAGATGAAACCACAAGAGAAGTTAGTGTTACAGCAGAAGTGTTTATCAAAAAGCACAGTCCATTTAACAGATATAAGCTGTTTACGCAGACAGGGAAACACTAGTACGATCCCAATCTACACTGCAAAAAAAAAAAATGCTTTTCTTGTCTTCCAGTCTAAATCTAAAATTCTTAAATTAAGATGCATTTACTAGAGTAAAAATGACTTAAAGTAAAATGACATAAGATTTTTTTTTCTTGTTTTCTGGGAGGAAAAAAATCAAAACAAGCTAAATTATGTCCCAAACAGTCCCAAAACTTCATTTGAAAAAATATCTAGATCTCACTTATCTAGTAAAAGCATCTTGATTTTAACATTTTTAGATATTTGGACTGGGGACTTGACAAAATGAAGTAAGCAAAGCATTTTTTTGCAGTGTAATGAGTAATTCTTAATTCTTACACAGTGTCAAAATTGTACCTTTTAGGCTGTCGCCGGGGCAGGACCCTTAAAAGGACACATTCGATTCAGACCTTTTTTTTTAACCACAAAAAGGTTCACAGTATTACCAAGGTACATATTTGTAATCTTAAGGTACTAATATGTACCTTTTAGGAGTAAAAAAAGGTACAAATATGTCCTTTTAAGGGTACTACCTTGTATCCCCAAAGGTACAATTTTGTGTGTAAAAAAAAGCAAACAAACATATTACTTGGACTTAATACTTAACAACGAAATGTTCTGCTCTTTCAAAATGAAGCTAAATTCCCCCCAGAAAACATATCATGTCATTTTACTTATCTAGTAAAAGCATCTTGATTTAAGATTTTTTTTATATATATATATTTGGACTGGAAACAAGACAAAAATACCCAGTAAGAAAAGCATTTTTTGCAGTGCAATGCTGAATTCTTAATAAGCAAAAAACAACTTAACAACGAAATGTTATGCTTTTTCAAAATGAAGCTAAATATACAACTAAAATAAACATATTAAAGAAATAAGAAAAACTTCTATGACCCTTGTCAACTTCAGGGGTCAAAGAAATATGTTTACAGCAGTGATATGACTGAAACTCAGCCGAGAACCCAGAGAAAACTCAATGAACTGAGACATTATATAGATGTATGTATAAAACATATTTATACTGAGAAAGTGAGATCTGAATGTCTGTCATAAATCACATCTAACAGTCAGTATCAGGTTCTCTCTCAAATCTGACAAGAAATCAGTCTCATTGGACTAATGCTTGGTCAAAACACAACCTCATTTCAATGAAAGGTATTTCTATTGTCCAAAAAAATCTTTTCAATCTCAAGGGGATGTCTGGCCATAAATTATGAATTTGGCTGGAGTGACTGACTGCCAGGCCATAAGGCTACAGACAGCTCTATTCAATAAAACCTAAACAGAACATTTTGTCAATAAAAACAAATAGTTGTTAATTTTGACAGTGTTGTTCCTATTTTATTTGCTCACGACGGAAAACAGTTATAGTGCTTGTATAAAACAACAATAAATCTCTTGTCTACCTATAGGCGGATTATATATACGTTTTGTTTTGTTTTTATTTCATTTGACATGCACATATTCAGGGTTTGTTGTTATCTGTCACTGACAGCTCGGCTGTCGTCCTATACAGTTCAATTCAAACGCTGGCACGTGCCAAGTCCGCATCATTTTCCCCAGTCAAAACAAACGAGAGCAGTTTTTTAAAGACTCAAAAACTTAAAGTGATCTAAAAACCAGGGATGTGTTTTTGTTCTCGCCGAGGGAAAGCAGACTGAGATGCGGTTAGTACGGTTGTTGATGCAAATACATTGTAACGCTGTAACACTTTGGGGTTATATTTAAAGAAACGTACCTGGTTTGGTATATCCGTCACGATAGACGATTACTGGGTTACACAGGAACTCTTCGTAGTCGAGGACCAACACACAGACGAGCCATTCGCTGCTCCATTCACCGCTTTAAAATGCGACACTGTGCACGTCTCGACGCAGCGCTCGCCACAACTGTATCACATCGAGAGCTCGTCACCTTCACCGGGTTGCCAGATGCTCGTCGCTTCACACGGGGGGATTTATCAGTTCACGGTCTCAAACAAGCGCGACCTGAATGTCGGTGGATTACACAAATAAACATATCATCTAATTATACGATTATTTGAAATGTGTTATTGTAAATATTACGCTACTGAGCGGAAATCGCCTCTGACCGAGTCGTATACAACTGTCCTTCGTGGGGAGCTTTTTTCTCACAGGCAACACGATTACTGGTTCACTGTCGAAAGAAAAAAATTAATAGCAACACTCTGATTGGCCTAGAGTCTGTTTGACGTGAGTGTGTCGACGTCTGCTATAGGCTAATGCGCGCAGCTTGCTTTAAACCCGCCCACTTTGGTTGTGTTTTGCAAGGGAGCACCGTGGAGCTGCGGGGTTCTTAAAGGGAAAGCGCATATGAAAAGGGATATTGTGCTGATAAACCAAAGACTGCAGCTTACTTAATTTAAAACTAAAAATAAATTTTTACCCACTGGAAACTCCGTATTTCGATAAAGCAGAGTATAATAGGCTACTGAACACTTGAAATAATGGTAACACTTTATTTTAGGGTTCAATTCTGGCTAAACTAGTTGCTTATTAGCATGCATTACTTACATATTACATAGGGGAATTCAGGGTGATTGGGACACTTTTTCCAAGTCATCTCAATGGCAAAAAGTGTCCCAATCACCCTGAATTCACCCTATACTTGAAATATACTTATGTTGATTACATATTGGTAGGCTACTTATAAAGCACATATTAATGCCTTATTCTACATCCCTTAATCCTACCCAATACCTAAACGTAAATGCTACAAAAACTACCTTACTAATTATTAAAAAGCAGTGAATGAGGAGTTTATTGAGGCAAAAGCCGTATTTAATAGTGAATATGTGTTCTCCATGCTAAAGTGTTACCGAAATACTTACTCTCTTATTTTTGAATTATATTGACATGTTTTTTTTCCCCCTTCAGAATAGACACATTTGAACTGAAATAAGTGTAAAAGTTGCTCATGTTCATCATTAGCTAACTATAGTGTACTCCCTGCATGCCATCATATTTGCAAGGCATCAGATTTCCTATATTTCTGAGCCATTTTCCAAGTTGGAAGTCCCGCTTCGGGTGACATTCTACTCCACTGTATATTCCAGCTGTCCATTTGTAGAAATTTGGAAATAGCGTGGAACGCATGCAGCCATTACTGGCAAAATAAGCATCATGCAGAATAAGTTGCATTTGACAGCCATTACTGCACTAATAGACCATAACATGAAAACAGAGCACTCAGCTTCTCCAGAGCCAAGTTATTTTGAGGCCCTAAAAGCTCCCATCACCATAGTTTCTCAGTCCATGTTTCATGTTTCTTACTAATGCTGTGGTCAAATGCACTGTGAAGCTGACATTCTTCAAAAGAGGGACTTTGTTTTTGTTTTACATATTCAGCACAAACCTTTGTGCCACTTGAATACGGAAAAAATGAATAGGATATTTTTATGCTACAACTGACAAGTCTTTTATTTGAATTATATTATAATTATAATATTATATAAGTATTGTTAAAACAGCACTTCAAGATGGATCATAGTGCATAGTGGGAGTCTTTTTCCTCGTTTCCCTTTAAAATCGATGTTCGTGCTGCATGGAAATTTTAAGCTTAGTCAACTCAAATATCCAAATTGTTCAACTTCACATTTCAAGTTGAATAAACTTGACGTTTTAAGGCAGCACGAACACTTACTTTTTGAAGTTGAAACAACATTTTTTTGCAGTGTACATTATGGTCAGATCTTTCTGAACAGAGGCTCTTCAAAGTGAGATGTGTACTAGTGAGCGTAAATTATATCTTGTATTGGTTAGAGAACTGTAGACCCAGCACGACTTGGTCACTTCAAAGGACTCGTAAACCCAAAAAAGCAAAGATAACCAAAACTTGTAATTTATAAGCTTAATAATGATTTTTCCATATGTTCACTTAAGTAGGAAGCTCTCAACAGTTCGGGGGTTTTGTGAACAATTATTCTCTCCATCCTTTTCAGTGAGATGACAATCAAACAAAAGTGGCAAGCTCCGGCTATTCAAATATCATCTGTGAAAGATGACAAAAATACGACCGACTATGTAATGACTAACAAGCAGGTGGGTCAGACATGGCATCTTTAACAATATGTCCCCGGAGAGAGGAATGGATGGTGCTGAGAAAGCAAACCAAAGTGTTGGAACAGATGGGTCCTGAGAGAATGGCAGGAAATCACAGCCTGTGTGGTGTAACATAGTGTGTCTCCGTATGGGCCTGTTCAAATCGGCAGTGGGACAGGCTCCGGGGCAGAAGAAAAGGGCCACCCCCGGGTGTGAACTCATCTGTGCATTTTGTTTCATGTGGTTGTTTGCATAAACACACACAGCTACGATGGAATAAATCTGCACCCTAGAGAAAGACACTGAACCCCTGGATGTAATTTATTTAAAATGAAAACTGAAAGCTGCCTTGAATTTAAAAGCATTTCCTAAATAAGCACCCAGAAAGAAAAACAACAACATTAGGACGATTGAATAAATGAAAAGTATGGCTTGTTGTCATTTACCCCAGAAACTAATTGAATAATTTGACTAATATAAATTAAGGGAAATTAAGGGATTTTTTTTTTTCATTTTAAACTATTTTCTGTGGTTATTGACATCATGCAACCAATGCAATTCTCATTGGTGGGTAACCTAGTTTCACTTCCATTATACCAATTATACCATTATCTACAATGAAAATCAATGGGAACCAAAACTGTTTGGCTACATTCTTCTAAATATCTCATTTTGTGTTCTACAGACCAAAGGTTTGAAACGACATGAGGGTGAGTAAATAATGACCATATTTTTTGTTGTTGAAAGATTGTCCAGGCCCCCTGGTTGAGAACCACTGGTTTAAAGAGATAGTTCACCTAAAAAGGAAAATTCTGCCATTATGTACTCACCCTCATGTCGTTCCAAACCTGCATGACTTTCTTATAACTTTCTTATTTTCTTTCTATAACTGCTCCACACGGCTCTGGGGGGTTGAAGGATTAGTTCACTTTTAGATAAACTTTTGCTGATAATTTACTCACCCCCATGTCATCCAAGATGTCCATGTCTTTCTTTCTAAAGTCGAAAAGAAATTAAGTTTTTTGATGAAAACATTCCAGGATTGTTCTCCATATAATGGACTTCAATGGGCTCCAAACGGTTCAAGGTCCAAATGACAGTTTCAGTACAGCTTCAAAGGGCTTTAAACGATACCAAACGATGAATAAGGGTCTTATCTAGCGAAACGATCAGTTTCTGCGAGAAATCAAGCAGTATTTATGCTATTTTACCTCTTATCAGACAAACGTGATCATCTCTGAGCTCCGCCATAACTTCCGCTAAGTGAGGTCAAAATACGAGCCTGGTCATAGATGTATACGTAGATGCCTCATTAGCGCTTGCACGGATCAGTAGAATGAGGCATCTACGATGACCAGGTACGGATCGTTTCGCTAGATAAGAAACGTATTCATCGTCTGGTATCGTTTAAAGCCCTTTGAAGCTGTACTGAAACTGTCATTTGGACCTTGAACCGTTTGGAGACCATTGAAGTCCATTATATGGAGAAATATCCTGGAAAGTTTTCATCTTTTCGACTGCAGAAAGAAAGATATGAACATTTTGGATGACATGGGGGTGAGTCAAATTATCAGCAAAAGTTTATCTAAAAGTGAACTAATCCTTTAATAAAGGCCGTCTGAAGCGAAGTGGCGCTTTTGTGAAAAATATCCATATTTAAAACTTTATAGATCGACTTTATAGATTATAGATATAGATTTATACATCGATTTACGACAAAAAAGTAACCCTTGACGCATGCGTATTGACGAACGCAAAATCGCAGAGGATAGAGCAAAACAAAACGTAGTGTCGGGGGTTACTCTTTTAGCGCAAGTTGAGTCGCGCATTGCTGACCAGCGGAAGTTAGCTATTTTAGTCTATAAAGTTTTGAATATGGATTTTCTTTTACACAAAAGTGCCACTTCGCTTCAGAAGGCCTTTATTACCCCCCCCCGGAGCTGTGTGGAGCAGTTATATGATGGATAGATGCACTTTTATGGACTTCAAAAACGACCCATCAAGTCAATGCCATTATAATGCTTGGATTAGCCAGGACTTTTTTTAATATAACTCTGATTGTATTCATCAAAAAGAAGAAAGTCATATACACCTAGGATGACTTGAGGGTGAGTAAATCATAATTTTCATTTTTGGGTGATCTATCACTTTAAGTGAACTATCGCTTTAATTTCCAGAACTTCACCCAAAACTGAAAAGTCATAATTCAGTCAGCCTTGAGTTGTTCCAAACTTGTATGCATCTCTTTGTTCTGCTGTACACAAAGGAAGATATTTGGAAGAATGTTTGTAATCAAGCAGATCTCGGCCCCCCATTGACTACCATAGTATTTTTTCTTCCTGAGGACCGAGATCTGCTTGGTTACAAGCATTCTTCCATATATCTTCTTTTGTGTACAGCAGAACAATTCAATGTATACAGGTTTGGAACAACTCAAGGGTGAGTAAATGATGAATTATGAATTATGGGTTTCGGGTGAACTATCCCTTTAAAAAGTTTTTGAGCTCCATTTAAATTTTCTGACTTGACCATACAATCTTAATTACTGTGCTAACTGTTGTCAGAGCAACACAAACACTGAGTGTGGCTTAAGAAGATGAATCAGCAGTGGTTGGAATCCCCAGATCCTCAGTCATACCAGTGAACAAATTTAAAAGCACAAGCACACAACCTCATAATTAAAACCATTCAGTTGCCCATTGAGGTCTCCAAAAGGAGGTTTGATGCAATAACAAAACTCTCATTCACCAAGTTGGCTTTCGTTCACCGAGAAGCATTGAAAGAAAAGGACCATGTGTCTGCAGACAGTTAGCTTCAGGTTAGCGACAATACTTTATTGGAAACACATGTTGCGAGAAACCACAAAAGTATTCGGAATTATTAGGAAGTACATTGTGTAAAAAGTTAGAATACAAAAGTCTTTGATTGTTTGTGATGTGCCCTGTAATTTCTGAAACAAAAGATGGATGTCTGGATGAATGTGCATGCGTGAGCTTTCTGTCCCCGTCCTCCTCTCCTGCAATCAAATTCTTAATCAGTCACACAGTGTCTGGCTTGATTAGGTAAAAGCCTTCAAGCTCTGCCAAAAACAGAAGATTGGGGGACAAAGGGGAGGGTGATGAAGTGCTTGGCCCAGATAACTCGCCTGTTCATACTCAAGGGTAGCACAAGAATAAAAAAAAAAAAACAGCTCTCTGTTTTATACACCGTCAATTATTTTATTAAACCGTCAAACTTTGTGAGAGAGCAGAACAGCCATAGAAAAATGTACGAATACAAATGTACGTGGACACCATACCAATTTGTCTGGTGAGCATAGTTACTCGAAATTCTGCTATAACTGCTTCCACTTTTCTGTGAAGGCATTCCAGTAGACGCTGGAACACGGATGCTGGGATTTGCTCCCATTCAGACACAAAAATATCAGTGAGGTCAGCCTCTGATGTTGGGCGACAGGGTCTGGCTCGCAGTCTGCGTTTCAATTCATCCCAGAAGTGCCTAATAGGGTTCAGGTTGCCGTTTTGTGAAGGCTAGTCAAGTTTTTCCTCCAGATTCTGCACAATTTATTTTTTGATCTCACACGTTTGTTTGAATGTGTTAAGCTTTGTGTTCAAATGAAAGCTAAACCTGATGTTTCATTATCCCTCCCACAATAAAATGACTGCAGTAAATTTAAAATGTAACGTATAAGTATATGACAATACATCATTATTGTTGTTTTAATGTATAAGTAAGCATAAAGAAAATACACTACGGTTCAAAAGTTTGGGGTCGGTACAGGGTTTTTAAATATTTTTGAAAGAAGTCTGTCTGTAATTATTACAATTAGTGGTTTATATTTTATATTTTAAAAATATAATTTATTCCTGTGGTCAAAGCTGAATTTTCCGCATCATTACTCCAGTCTTCAGTGTCACATGATCCTTCAGAAATCATTCTAATATGATGACTTGATGCTCAAGAAACATTTATTATTATCAATGTTGAAATTATGCTGCTTTATTTTGGAAACTATGATAAATGTTTTTTTAGTTTTTTTTCTTCTTTGATGAATAGAAAGTTCAAAAGAATAGCATTTATTTGACATAGAAATCTTTTGTGACTGTTTTTCTTTTACTTTTGATTGCAAGTATTATTTTTAGTGCTGTCAACTCAATTCATTGCAATTAATTGCATACAAAATAAAAGTTAATTTTGACAATATATTTAAGAAGAAATTGTTATATTTACATATAATAAAATTATATAAAGTAATATATATAATATATATTGTTATATTTTTATATATAATAAGAAATATTTGCATGTATGTATGTATGTATGTATGTATGTATGTATGTATATATATATATATATATATATATATATATGTATATATATATATATATATATATATATATATATATATATATGTATATACATATATATATATATATATATATATATATATATATATATATATATATATATATGTATATATATATATATATATATATATATATATATGTATATACATATATATATATATATATATATATATATGTATATATATATATATATATATATATATATATATATATATATATATGTATATATATATATATATATATATACACACACATTCATTCAAATATTTCTTAAATATATAAACGAGTGTGTATTTATATATACATAATTAGTACACACATATATTATATATACATATATTGTGTGTAAACATAAACGTTTATTTTGGATGCAATTAATCACGATTAATCGATTTGACAGCAATTTAATACATGTTTATTGTTTAATTATTATTTATTAAACTCATTAATAAATAATATTTTCCAGCATACTCTGGGTTCATTTTAAGCAAGCAATACAGTAATTATTAAACAATAGTTGAGTTAAGTAAAACTACCCAGCAGTTTGGGCCAACATTTAACCCAACCACTGGCTCAAAACAACCCATTCACTGGGTTAAAACAACTCAATTGATGGGTTTGTCCATTTTCAACCCAACTTGGGTTGTTTTTAACCCAGAATTTTATGAGTGTATAAATACATTAATAAAGATACCAAACATGTTATTATAGACCAGGCATAATTCATGCAACACTAACTAAAAGGGCTGTCCACATACTTTTGGTAATAGTGTAAAGCCAAAGAAAGAATAATGTGCTGCCTTCCTGCTATGCTGTTCCATAACTGTTTTTAAAGCACTTACCCTAGTTTATTCAAAAAACGCTCTAGCACAATTTAGCAGCTAAAGCAGCTGCCCGGACTGTAAGCTAGTCTTTAGTTTGTGTATCGCTCAGTTGTGGATGTTATATGCACTGAATTAGCAGGCTTGTCCCCGTAGTTTAATTGAGGTGAATCAGGCTTGGCAGGGAGCCTGGTCTGATTTTTTACTAAGCTGATTTTCATTGGCCACTGTTTAGGGTTATGATCCTGAGGCAGATGGTACTGTACATCTAGCGGGATTTAGAGGTAAAGCAACATAGCCATACACAGTCACAATAAATACAATCAGGCTTATGTTGCATACCGCATGCCCTAAGAGAGAGCTGTTAGCAGGAGCATCAGTCCCATCCTCAGCACCAGACCTCTCCGCTTTACCCACTCATTCACAATCACCCGAATTCTGATCAGCAACACCTGCACCAGTACATCAATGCCTCACTATTTAAGCAGTCACTCCACAGTTCACAGTTGTCTGGTCTTGTTGTTCCACACTGAGCCACTTAGGCCTGGGACACACTAGACGATTTGAAAACTGTGGGAGACCACAGACATAAGGGCAGTTTCAACCGATTTTTTGCATTATTATCCTCCGAATGCACACACTAGAAGATTCGTCCGGACCACGAGACCACACACCTGACGATTGTAGTAACATTTCCACAAGATATCAAGGAGACTCACACAAGATCAAAGGTGACTTGAGAAGAAAAACTCCTGACATGAGTTTTGTTTTACAGGAAGAAAAACAAAGGAGAAAAAAGAATATGGGTGATCTTCTTTCTCAATACTCCACTTTAGTGGGATGTTTATGGCTGCCAAATTTCAGCTATAGAAGCATGCAACATCCGTTTGGTGAAGCTTGCTCGCTCTCATTGGCAGTCGTGGGTATCACGTCAGAGGCTGCCCGATCAAGAGTCGTAAATATAAAACATGGAATTTTTGGGATCATTTGAGATTGTGCGGGTGTGTAAACCTCACTCCCCTGATCTCAAGAGGTACTTTAGTGACTGATGCTAGAGGCTGCGGTCTTTCGCCTCCTTGTTAGCGCGCCCGACTCCCACGCCAGAGAATGCGGTTCGAATCCCGCTCGTAGTGGGGCGGTTAGGACTGGTAACATTTGGTGCCGTGACCCAGATGGGAGTGAGGTTTAGTGGGGTAAGTCTAACTGTCTGCCGTCGGTGTGTGAATGGGTGAATGTGAGGCAATGTGTAAAGCGCTTTGGATGGCCATTGGTCTGTTAAAAGCGCTAAATAAATGCAGTCCATTTACCATTTACCATAACTGTCATAGGCCAGTAAGAGCTGTGCGTGTAAACCTCAAGAGGCGCTCTAGCAACTGACGCAAGAGGCTGCGGTCGTTCGCCTCCTTGTTAGCGCACCAACTCCTGTGCCAGAGACCGCGGTTCGAGTCCCGCTTGTAGTGGGGTGGTTAGGACTGGTAAAATTTGGTACCGTGACCCGGATGGGAGTGAGGTTTAGGGGGGTGAGTGTAACTGTTGTAGGTCAGTAAGAGCTGTGCGTGTAAACCTCACTCCTCTGATTTCAAGAGGCACTCTAGTGACTGATACTAGAGGCTGCGGTCGTTCGCCTCCTTGTTAGTGCGCCGACTCCCCCGCCAGAGACCACGGTTTGGGTCCTGCTTGAAGCGGGCTGGTTAGGACTGGTAAAATTTGGTACCGTGATCGGGATGGGAGTGAGGTTTAAGGGGGTGAGTGTAAATGTCGTAGGCCAGTAAGAGCTGTGCGTGTAAACTTCACTCCCCTGATCTCAAGAGGCGCTCTAGAGACTGATACTAGAGGCGGTCTTTCGCCTCCTTGTTAGCGCGCCCGACTCCCACGCCAGAGACCACGGTTCGAGTCCTGCTTGAAGCGGGCTGGTTAGGAGTGGTAAAATTTGGTACCGTGACTTGGATGGGAGTGAGGTTTAGGGGGGTGAGTGTAACTGTCGTAGGCCAGTAAGAGCTGTGTGTGTAAACCTCACTCACCTGATTTCAAGAGGCGCTCTAGAGCAGGGGTTTTCAAACTTTATGATGCCAAGGACCCCCAAATATGATAAACCTGTATGGGGGACCCCCTACCTAAAATCCATCTATATATGTTTATGTATGAAAAAAAAAAAAAAAACAT
Organism: Gobio gobio; assembly: GCF_949357685.1. NCBI lineage: Eukaryota > Metazoa > Chordata > Actinopteri > Cypriniformes > Gobionidae > Gobio > Gobio gobio. Next base: position 43,424,579 of record NC_137114.1, read on the forward strand.
TGTAAAGTGTTAGATAAATAGTAAGTATGACATTATAAATACACATTGTTTCCAAACTTAAATTGGCCATACTTAATGTTGGATGTATAAACCTGAAGAAGAACATTTTCAATAAAAAAATATTTGTATAAGCAACTTTCACAATAAATGTATGTAAGCAGTTTTACCTACTGAGTTAAGAATACTGCCTTACAACCCCAGTGAGCGAGATAAAGGGGACTGTAGTAATAAAAACTCACTAGAAAGATACAAAGCAAACATATATAATTCTGGGGAGTATGTATACAGCAAGAAAGGAGAAAAACAGTTAGAATGTTCGGTAGACTTTATTAATTTTTGTTTTGTCTTTTTATTTTCTGAAATTTTCTGGGGACCCCTTAGAGCCTTCTGGAGGACCCCAGTTTGAAAACCCCTGCTCTAGAGACTGACACAAGATGCTGTAGTCTTTCGCCTCCTTGTAAGCGCTTCTTACTCTTGCCCCGGAGACCGCAGTTCGAGTCCCGCTCGGAGTGGGGCAGTTAGGACCGGTAACATGGGCTCCGACGCAATCGGGAGCAGTAAAATAATCGTAATGACACCATACAATTGAGGATTTGACCCACGCCCCTCGACCACTAAAAATCTTTAAGTGTGTAGCCAGCCTTGCCCAACTACTTACCTGTGATACTTACCAGTTGCGATCCGGTCTGTGATCCTCTTAAGTCATCTTCAGTCTTCAGCCATCCAGTTTGCTTCAGTCTGCACCTATAAAGATAAGAACTGTTATTTACAGATAAGTGTTTGCTGCTGATATGAATTCAGTCACTCACCTGCTTGCATCGCTTGTTTGCTGCTCTTAGCTGCAAATAAACACCCTTTGTGGAAGTTACCTTTGTACTATATTCTTCTGTTTGATTGGTTGATGTGTCATCAGGGCTTATTTACAATGTTTAACAGCTGGAATGGTTTAGTCAGGGTCATTAGGTTGGCTTGTACTTTTTTTAAAATTGAGGAAAGTTGGTTAAAGAAACAAGGTCATTTGACATTTTTGTATAGCTCAAACAGTAGAGCATGGTGCTAGGCTGCATTCAATTGATCAAAAGTGACAGTAAAGACATTCATTATGTTACAAAAGACTTATATTTCAAACAAATGCAGTTTGTTTGAACTTTCTATTCATCAAAGAATTATGAAAAAAAGGAATGCTTAAGAAATGTTTCTTGAGAAGCAAACCATCACATTGGAATGAATTCTGAAGGATCATGTGACACTGAATACTGGAGTAATGATGCTGAAAATTCAGCTTTGACATCTTAGGAATAAATTACATTTGACAATATATTCAAATAGAAAAAGTTTTACTGTAACATAAAATGCAGTCTTAGTGAGCATAAAGACTTAATGCAAAAACATTAAAACTATTAAAACAGATGCTAGTTAGAGAGTTGATGTTTAGATATCTGTGCTAGTGGTGCCAAATTACAATTTACATTGAGTGAGACGATCCTCCACAGACTGGACTCTCATTATTGATTTTGCAGATGTTAAAAAAGGGCCCAAATTCCTTTAAAGTTGTCTCAGTGACAACCACTGTATAATTAACAAAACTGTGCAACTGCAAAGCAAAGATAGCCTATTAGCAATAGTTCAACACAGACACAAATGAAGCTCGACACTTTACACAAAGCCATATAGCCATATTGACATATACAAACACTCTGAGTAAAAAGATGAGCTCTTAACATCACTACACATCAAATAACTAAGAGTGTTGACAAGCAGCATCAATAACAGCATAAATCAGAATACAAAATACAAAAGCCTATAACACTAACCAGATCATCTATTTATGCTGCAAAGCATGCTGTAGCTCCACAAATCTGCATTGTTCAATATGAAGTTGTTTATTCAGATAAGATTCAGTTAAGTTAAGCTAGTTGGAACAACATTCTGGGAAATACTGTTAGTCTAACATGTAGGGGTGGGCGATATACCAGTAGACACGATTAACCGCTAGAAATTTGTCAAGCATTAGAGACTTTGGACTATCTTCTCTGTCGCTCATGTGACGTTGCTATATGCTGCGTGGTCATGAAAGCTTATCGTTTGCATGCGTTTTAAAGGGTACATAACATACAAAGTTTCTGCCAATCTAATGTTAATTTTGAGTACGTATAGAGTAGTATTGCATCCTTCATATCTCTGAAAAGTCTTTAGTTTTATCAGATTTATAGTAAGACAGATATGCAGTACCGATTGGATGCGTGCGGAACTAGGCGGTCACGAGGGCACACACACACAAAATACATCCCGGCATTATCCCTGGATAGCTTTTGATGCACTATATGTTCGGGTTGTTGACATTATATGCACTTTGTCAATGGTCGTGCTCTATTGCTCTCACTCTGATTAATGTGCGTACGCTCATCCGGGAGAAGTGTCCATACAAGGAATCCCACCCTTTATGACGTCAGGGCCATACTCGAGAAAAACAAAGTCAGAATGCATGAAATAGCAATGCATTTTAAAAACAGGAGACGACTCATTTCTCTATATGCGCGCACTCTCTGGGAGACAGCGCTGTCTGAACACAGTCTGCGTGACAGCATGTGAGAACTGAGTGCTTTTTGCCGCCTAATTGAGCTTGAACGGTTAAATACACAAACACATGTGTCGAAGTGATCATGTATTTGCAAGTAAACAGTAATTTATGTATTAAGTGAATGTAAACAAAGTGCAAACAGTTGAGAAAAAAACGCCCATGTATATTGGATCCGTGCGGTCGTTCTTAAAGTGACAGCATCCAAATTTACCAAACAAAAAAGAGAGAAAATCTCTCACTGCTATTGACTGAATCTCTTTTGTAACTTGAATATGTTTTGTAACTTTTAATAAATGTATATTTAATTTACACAGTAAAGACTATGCATTGTTTTTTTTATACATTTGATTATACATTTAGTGTAGTATTTCTAGTGCTTGAAGTTTTTCAGTCTATATGTGTCTCTGTTCTATTGTCGATTGTTTTCTTTGCTTACTTCTATTGAAAATGGGGTAACACTTTATAATAACTACATGCTATGAAGCATTAGTTAAGCATTAGTAAATAGTTAATTCATCATTTATATAAAGCATTAATATACATTAATAGGCCGTTTATAAATACAGCTATAAATGCGTTATTCTTGATTTATAAGCATATATACACTCACCTAAAGGATTATTAGGAACACCTGTTCAATTTCTCATTAATGCAATTATCTAATCAACCAATCACATGGCAGTTGCTTCAATGCATTTAGGGGTGTGGTCCTGGTCAAGACAATCTCCTGAACTCCAAACTGAATGTCAGAATGGGAAAAAAAGGTGATTCAAGCAATTTTGAGCGTGGCATGGTTGTTGGTGCCAGACGGCTGGTCTGAGTATTTCACAACCTGCTCAGTTACAGGGATTTCCACGCACAACCATTTCTAGGGTTTACAAAGAATGGTGTGAAAAGGGAAAAACATCCAGTATGCGGCAGTCCTGTGGGCGAAAAGGCCTTGTTGATGCTAGAGGTCAGAGGAGAATGGGCCGACTGATTCAAGCTGATAGAAGAGCAACTTTGACTGAAATAACCACTCGTTACAACCGAGGTATGCAGAAAAGCATTTGTGAAGCCACAACACACACAACCTTGAGGCGGATGGGCTACAACAGCAGAAGACCCCACCGGGTACCACTCATCTCCACTACAAATAGGAAAAAGAGAGGCTACAATTTGCACGAGCTCACCAAAATTGGACAGTTGAAGACTGGAAAAATGTTGCCTGGTCTGATGAGTCTCGATTTCTGTTGAGACATTCAGATGGTAGAGTCAGAATTTGGCGTAAACAGAATGAGAACATGGATCCATCATGCCTTGTTACCACTGTGAAGGCTGGTGGTGGAGGTGTAATGGTGTGGGGGATGTTTTCTTGGCACACTTTAGGCCCCTTAGTGCCAATTGGGCATTGTTTAAATGCCACGGCCTACCTGAGCATTGTTTCTGACCATGTCCATCCCTTTATGACCACCATGTACCCATCCTCTGATGGCTACTTCCAGCAGGATAATGCACCATGTCACAAAGCTCGATTCATTTCAAATTGGTTTCTTGAACATGACAATGAGTTCACTGAACTAAAATGGCCCCCACAGTCACCAGATCTCAACCCAATAGAGCATCTTTGGGATGTGGTGGAACGGGAGCTTCGTGCCCTGGATGTGCATCCCACAAATCTCCATCAACTGCAAGATGCTATCCTATCAATATGGGCCAACATTTCTAAACAATTCAAGAACCTTGTTGAATCAATGCCACGTACAATTAAGGCAGTTTTGAAGGCGAAAGGGGTCAAACACAGTATTAGTATGGTGTTTCTAATAATCCTTTAGGTGAGTGTATACTGTGTTTAATAATTGTATTTTCATACTTTATAAATTATCAATTTATCATTTCTAAATTTAGTATTACATTATTTACAAACCAGTTATTTAGGAGTTGTCAGTGGTTCATCAGATCATTTATAAAGTGTAAATAAAGGATTAAAATCTAAATGTACATTTATACATCTTATTATTTAGACATATAGTAATAGTTGCTCAGTGTGTTAATAAATACTTTATTAACATGTATTCCTACTGTAATTCATGATTAATTCAGGTAGTTATAAAACATTTAGTAGTTGTCAGTTATCTATTTTTGTGAGCTCATCTAAAGTGAGGACTATTTATGCCTCGTAAAGTTTTTACAAAGGAGATTTAAAGGCTCAGTTCTCTTCTGAACATAAAAAAGGAAACAAACACAACACATGAGGAATATGGAGGCTGTACAACTAGTAACTTTAAAATTAAAATTAAACTTCTTCAATGTCATATAAAATTATATTACTGTAAATCTCCTTTGTAAAAGCTTTACGAGGTATAAATGTATATTTAAATAGTTTATTAATCCTTTACTTACACTTTCTAAATTATCTGATGAACCACTGACAACTCCTAAATAACTGGTTTGTAAATAATGTAATACTTAATTTAGAAATGATAAATTGATCATTTATAAAGTATGAAAATACAATTATTAAACACACAGTATAGATATGCTGATAAATCAAGAATAAAGCATTTATAGCTGTATTTATAAACTGCTTAGTAATGTCTATTAATACTTTATAAATTATGAATTAAATATTTACTAATACTTAACTAATGCTTCATAGCATGTAGTTATTATAAAGTGTTACCCAAAATGGTGATAAATGTATGATATTTAAATGGTATAAAAAATGTTGATATCACAAAAACCTTATTTAAAGCAAAAATAACTATGTTGTGATGCATATCGTTGTCGTGAAATAAAATTACTCATATTGTGATATAAGATTTTGGTCGTATCGCCCACCCCTACTAACATGTCTTCAATGTAGATTCCAAGTAATAATTTAGTTTCAGTGTTTCAAAAAGCCTGGCTGGATAAAGTGTAATTGCTTTTTTTACAGTGTGTAAAAAAGTCTTATGAACTGGCAGACTGTCCTTCCTAATTTATCGCTGTACAGCACATAGTTTTCTGATGCCTTTAAGGGATTTAGCCTTTAACAGGAGCAGCAGCAGAGACTGGGCTCTCTATGTGGGGGGTTAGCGGGACAGCGCATGCCGGACACGGCTGCAGGAAATGGCTGCAGGAAATGGTTGTATCCGGCCCATACAGCCAACTATGTGTGCGAAGGAGAAGAAAATCGGTCCTTCATTTGTTTAACATTCATTCAGGCAGAACAATTTACAAATATCCCCGGCGAGGTCACTGCCACTAAGCACATACTGTACAGCATCTGCTGATATGTTAATGTTTAGCAGGAGTTAATTGGGCTGAAATAATTTGTCTGACAAAATTATGACCATGAAAAACGTCATTTTAGGTGGTAACTACATTCACATTGAGTCTTCAGCAACACAGATAATGAGATCACAGCATTCATGATCGGAAGACGTCGAAGAATGTTGCATTATTCAGTTTGTGTGGTAACACTACCTCATTGCATGACCCTATATCTTAACCAGAGGGCGGTGGAACATATCTGAGGGTCAGGAGACCCGTGGCCTTCTTGCTGCATTGTGCATTCCACTGGGTCCTTCTGAAACCGAGAGGACGTCCTTTCAAGAGACATCCAGACACAGGACCTCTGACCTCCTTATACTTCTGCAGGGTTAGGAGCAGAGAGCACTTCAAAGGCAAACAGACCAAAGATTTACACGGTTTCATGTTTCCAAAATGGAGAAACATTTGCATCATACCACAATTTCCTGACTGTTCTCTGAGCTCTCTCTATCTGAGTCACAGGCTAATTGTTTTCAGTTACAATGTGTATGATGTGTGTATAGCAAGTTCATTTGCCCATATCATCTTTAAGATATTAGGTTAAACTTATTTGGCTTTGTTATCCACTGATGAGGCGCTTGATGAAGCAGCTTTAACTCGAGCTCTGATTACCCACACAGTGGCTAAATATAGGATACGATTACATAGGGGAAGGTACCTAAGATGAAGGTAGAGTTTTTGGGGAGGTGGAGGGAAGCTGGAAGAGCTGAGACTGGAGACTGTTGTTTGAAAGATTAGATTGGCTTGCTCCTAACCTTTAGGAACTTCATTTAGTTGTTAGCTATTACCCAGCAAACACACATATTCCCTTGATATTCCTATATGGTTCCTCTTTGTTTTTGTTTTTTCCATATCATCATACCTCATTTGATACAGCAACTCTTCATGTCATATCTTTGAAATGGACAGTGGTACCGCAGAACTTTTTGAGCCCATTATCTGAGCCCAAAACCTACAGCGACTATTTTGAATTTTGGCGTAAAAGGCTGCAGACAGGAAGAGAAAAACATACCATAAGACCGTCAAGAGCCTCTGAAAAGTAATCTAGCTCAAAATATTTAATAATAATATATATATTCAAGTAATATTACACGAGCAAACGTGCTGTTGTACACACATCAATTTAATATTGAGAAACGTATATTTTAGACACATTGTGAGTTATTTTATTTTTGCTTTAAGCCCAAAGTATACTTCACTTTTCCGAGGGTCAGCATGAAGTGTAGGCAGTGATGCCAGTAATGCGTTACTTAGTAACGCATTACTCTAATCAGACTACTTTTTGCCAGTAACGAGTAATCTAACGCGTTCCTATTTCCAAACCAGTAATCAGATTAAAGTAACTTATCCAAGTCACTGTGAGTTACTATTTTTGTCATTTTCCTTAGTAAAAATATATATTTTTGCTTTCTTCTTGCGTCTCGGGGAGAGTATTTATATTAAGTGAAGTCTTTATACATTTTTTTATTAAAACATGTTTATTTTTTTCAGGAACTATTTTTTAATTTCAACTGTGATACAGTTGTCAGGAGATACATTGTTGACGTTACTGTTAAAAATGCACTTCCAATAAAGTGAGTGTTGACAAAAACGGTTATCATTTCTATGTTGAGGCGGCAGGGGTGTTGTCGGCAACTGCTGAATGTAACTAATAAAGTAACTTGTAATCTAACTTAGTTACTTTTAAAATCAAGTAATCTGTAAAGTAACTAAGTTACTTCTTAAAGGAGTAATCAGTAATCAGATTACTTTTACAAAGTAACTGTGGCAACACTGAGTGTAGGTGATGCGAATTTTGTCATCAGAAGAGAACGCACTTGCGCACCGCCACATTTTTGTAACCGCACGAGCATTACATTTTTTGCAGTATTTACACGGATTGTAACTCGTGGCGAAGAGATTGCTCAAAACTACATGTGTCGAAAGCCTGTGTACGCGTGTGAGCCAACTGAAGTACACTTGGAGTATACAAGGCTGTGTATTCGACTTTGTGCACTCACGTATGCGTAAAAAACGAAGTATACTTTGGGCTCTACCAACAGAATAACATCCAAGCAATTGAATGAATCAGTGGTTTTGAACAAATCATGATGTAATGATTCAAATGACTCACTCATAAGTCAACGGGTGCATCCGAAATCACATACTCTGTCGAGTAGGTAATTGTTTTGAATAAGTCATTACTTCCTGACCTTCCATCGTCATCGTTTTAACTGCCATTCACAAATCCTCTCCCGTGGCCTAATGGGATAGTTAATTGTCCATCATATGTACACTTCAGAATCTCGTCGGAAGTAGGTTAACCAGGCACTTTTTGCTTACTCTTTTCGCCTACTATAGTAAAGTATGCGATTTCGGATGCAGCCAATACTGAGGGATTGTGTGCTCTATATAGTGCTGGTGAGTCTGGCACAATCATAGGCCTTGTCCCAAATGGCACCCTAAACCCTTGCGGTCTTCCTACGAGTCAGCACTTTCATGACGTAACGCCGCTTTGACTGTTGGGAAGAAGTCTGCTTCAGAGTTCACATCAGTTCGGGCTCAAGACCAAAAGTGCATGTGAAGTGTGCCTCTTGGGACACAGCGCAAATTCAAATAATTTGAATTTAACTGTTGTATAGCTTAATGTTGCAACCAAATAATTTAATTCAATCAGAATGCATGGATACTTTTGAATTGCCATCAATGGAGGATTATGATTGTTGCAGCCAAATGGTGTAGTTATGACATCAGGGACTAAAAGGCCATATTAACCAGCCAAATCCTCACCCCTTTGTTTGATCATCAAAAATGACAATCAAAAATTTATTTTGTTTTCTTGAAAACACGGCGGGCACATTTAGTTAAACTATATATTTCCATTAAAAACAGCACTATAGCCTGTGAGGGATGCAGTGAAGAAATAATAAGTGAGGCTGACAGAGAAACCAACAACGGATATTCTCTGCGGCTCACAGTTCATAAAAAGATTTGATGACCTTAGGTCTGACAGAATAGACTCTCTGCGTAGTCAAATGAAGCCTTACTTGTTATAGAGCAAATAAACGCCAAGTCTGATTCATTAAAGTGAGCAGAGCTACAGTAATTCAAAGCTAATACCGCAGCTGGCAAGAGAGCGGCTGTCAGAGCCTCCGAGATATTCCTCATCTCCTTTCTTCTCGTTGTGCAGAACACAAACAATGCACAGAAAACTCGTCATCCACCCACCATCCACAGCTTGTTTAAACAGCCCTGGTGAGTTGCTGCAATGACAAAATACTGTGTGATGGTGTGTTATTTGACGCTGTTTTATTGGCCAAAAACTATTGTTAAAAAAAACTAATCTCATAAGCTGCCTATTTGTGAATTTGTTTATATCCTTCCTTTATACCAGTTGGGTCATAGTCAGGACAGTCTGCTTTGCTAATCTGACATTTAAAGAGGTCTAGGTTCAGTACAAGTTAAGCTCAATCGACAACATTTGTGGCATAATGTGGATTACTACAAATTAATGGCCACTTGTCCTTCCTTTTCTTAAAGGGTTAGTTCACCCAAAAGTGAAAATAATGTCCTTTATTACTCACCCTCATGCCGTTCCACACCAGTAAGACTCATCTTCGGAACTCAAATGAAAATATTTTTGTTGAAATCCGATGGTTCAGTGAGGCCTGCATAGCCAGCAATGACATTTCCTCTCTCAAGATCCATTAATGTACTAAAAACAAATCAGTTCATGTGAGTACAGAGGTTCAATACTAATATTATAAAGCAACAAGAATATTTTTGGTGTGCCAAAAAAACAAAATAACGACTTATATAGTGATGGCCGATTTCAAAATACTGCTTCATGAAGCTTTGGAGCGGAAACGGTTCAGATCGCGTGTCAAACTGGTAAAATCATGTGACTTTGGTGCTCCGAACCGCTTATTCGATATGCAAAATTTTGAGCAAAAAGCTGAGAAAAGCACGTTTTTGTAAAAGACTACATCCAGATGGGATTCAGAATGATAATCAAAAGTAGATGGAGTAGATCGAGTCCACCAACACCACTAAAGCTTCACAGTCCTATGCCTCAGTATTTCATTCAGTAACATTAGGCAGTTTTGATTTACAACCCCAAATCAGAAAAAGTTGGGACAGTATGGAAAACGCAAATGTGATTTGTGATTTCTAAATTTACTTTGACTTGTATTTCATTGCAGACAATATGAACACAAAATATTTCATGTTTTGTCTGGTCAACTTCATGTCATTTATAAATATGCATCCTTTCCTGTCATTCAGACCTGCAACACATTTAAAAAAAAGTTGGGACAGTAAAGCATTTACCACTTTGTAATGTTGCCATTCCTTTTCACAACACTTAAAAGACGTTTAGGGACTGAAGACACCAAGTGATGAAGTGTTTCAGGTGTAATTTTGTCCCATTCTTCCTGCAAACAAGTCTTAAGGTGGGCAACAGTACGGGGTCTTCGTTGTCGCATTTTGCGCTTCAAAATGCGCCACACATTCTCTATTGGAGACAGGTCGGGACTGCAGGCAGGCCAGTCAAGTACCCGTACCCTCTTCCTACGCAGCCAGGACTTTGTAATGTGTGCAGAATGTGGTTTTGCATTGTCTTGTTGAAATATGCATGGACGTCGCTGGAAAAGATGTCTTCTTGAAGGCAGCATATTATGCTCCAAAATCTCTATGTACTTTTCAGCATTAATGGTGCCTTCACAGAAGTGCAAGTTACCTTTGCCAAGGGCACTGACACAACCCCATACCATGACAGACCCTGGCTTTTGGACTTGTTGCTGGTAACAGTCTGGATGATCCTTTTCTTCTTTGGTCGGGAGCACACAGAGTCCATTCCTCCCAAAAAATACCTGAAATACTGATTCATCTGACCACAGTACACGTTTCCACTGTGTGATGGTCCATCCCAGATGCCTCAGAGCCCAGAGAAGTCGACGGTGCTTCTGGACACTGTTAACATAGGGCTTCCTTTTGGCACAGTACAGTTTTAACTGGCATTTGTGGATGTAACTACGTATTGTGGTACTTGACAAAGGTTTGCCAAAGTAGTCCTGAGCCCATGTGGTGATATCGCTTATAGATAAATGACGATTCTTGATGCAGTGCCGCCTGAGGGATCGGAGATCACAGTTGTTCAGCTTAGGCTTGCGCCCTTGTCCTTTACGCACTGAAATTCCTCCAGATTCCTTGAAATATCCAAATCTCTTCCTATCTTTCTTTGAGGAACATTGTTTTTAAACATTTTTCAATAATTTTCTCACGTATTTGTTGGCAAACTGGCGATCCTCGGCCCATCTTTGCTCCTAAAGGATTAGACCTTTCTTGGATGCTGCTTTTGTACAAAATCATAATTACAATCACCTGTTGACATCACCTGTTTCAAATCACATCATTATTTAACCATTTTACCTCATTACTAGCCCTAAATTGCTCCTGTCCCAACTTTTTTTTAAATGTGTTGCAGGTCTGAATGACAGGAAAGGATGCATATTTACAAATGACAGGAAGTTGACCAGACAAAACATGAAATATTTTGTGTTCATATTGTCTGCAATGAAATACAAGTCAAAGTAAATTTAGAAATCACTTCTTTTTTTTTTTTTTGCGTTTTCCATACTGTCCCAACTTTTTCTGATTTGGGGTTGTATATGTTGTTTAATTTTAGTGATCGCATTATTTTATGTATATGTATGTATGATTACATATGGTCTGCATCCGAAAACCTAAGCAGCTGACTTGTAAGGCAGCGTTTGTGCAAGAAGGCACCTCACAAAACTGATTTCGGACAGACTTCTGGGGCAGCGTAATGATCTACACTTCTACAGAAAAATAGCGTGAGTTTTGGTGGTAACTAAGCAAATATCTAATTACTACATTAGTAATTTCTCGCTAGAAACGACATCAGAAGTGGAAAACGTTAGTCAAAAATTTACATATGCATACAAACTGACCAGCAACTGCAACTTTCAGTTGCCATCTTTCTTTTTCTTAGCTCGAGTCAACTTTCACCGAATGGGATGCACAGGATTGTGGGATGTCAAAGGCAGCGAAGGATACATGTATGCTGCCTTCAAAAATCGATCAAAGAAGGTATCTCAGGAGGCAGGAAGTGAAGCTAACATTGGATTCGAACATAATTTGATACCGTCCTTCCTTGAAATGTGTCCCCCGAAGGCAGCATTTTCCAGTTTTTCAGACGCAGCCACGATATTTCTTGTTTCTGTGTCTTCTTCGCACATGTTTTGATCTGGAGAATCTGTACTCTTTCAGAAATGTGTCATAGATAGCACCCCTACCTGTATAATTGAACAGCTTTACAGATCAAATAACTTGTTTTAATAGAAGAAATGGCCCTATTTACTTTCATTGTAAGATCCTCACCATAACCTCAATTTCAAAATCAAAATAATATTTTGCTGTCAAATGAGCTTAACTGGAACTGAAGCTGGAAAATCCCTTTAAATCCTATGCAAACATCCTCAAATCACACGCATATAAGCTTGAATTAAACATGCATTGTTTTTGTAGAATCAAACGCTTTTTACAAGCCTTCAGCAACTACATTATGGCTCAAAGACTGTCATCACATATGGTTATGTTGTCTATTAGTCATATCCTCATAGACACTGACACTGAAGAGTAGTACGAAGAGGCAAACAGCACATACACTCAAGATTTGTACTCCCACCGCTCTTTGCCTAAGCAAATAAAATGCAGTGCAAATGGGAATTTATCTGAAATCACACGCTGCAAACACACTCAGCATTTGGCTAATGAAATGCAACAGATTTGTTCTTTAAAAAGATGTGACACTTAATTGTCTTTCTTCCTCAATTTTTGAACGACCGATGCCTGTGTGGCGAAATATGAGACCAATCAAGGGCCGAGACGAGACAGTTCTGGAGACTTCGTAAATATGCAAGGTCAGACATTCTGCCAGTCAGTATCGAGGACAATAGCACTCTCTCGTCTGGTATGTGCTATAGTATCTGCAGGCTCAGTGTCTGCTGTATCCACAATCCCCTGCTGTACAGGGTGCTGCAGTCCCAGGCTCTGCCACCCAGGGAAAGGGGATTTGTCACTTTGTACAAAAGCCCAACAGTGCTCTTCTCCAGCAGGCTCTGGTTACACCGTCTCAACGCCATCTGCACTCAGCGGCACAAAGCCAGTGGGGTCGTCCGGCTGCTGAGATGGCACAAGAATGAGTTAACATTGGCTTGGTTGATGCATTAGGTAATGAACAACAATATAGAGCATTTAATCAAGGTTAATGGCAATTTCCATATATACTAACACATTTTAACCTTGATACATACTTTATGTAAAGTTTAAGTTAATATATTATGAACATGAATTAACACTGAACATCGAATTTTTTTTAATACTGTAAATACTGTTTTAATAATGTTTTAATACTTTATTTAAGTTAACATTTAGTAACTGAAGTAACTGACATGTTTAGTAAAAAAAAAAAAAAGGTAGGCCTACACTACATAACTTTTTTGTTGTTCAAAATTTATGTTATGAGCGAGTACATCATTCATGAATCCATCCTCCAAAGAATGTTTTTGTCTCATCCTGAATCACTATGGTATGCCTATAATAAGTGTTTATATTTGGACAATTGACTGAGCGGAGTAACCCTGTACCTGAGTGACTCTTCATACATTAAACGCTAGAGCGCCAAAAGTTACATAGTGTACCTTTAAGTTAAAGGCACAATATGTAAGATTTTTGGATTAAAATATCCCAAAACCACTAGAACAATGTGTATTTTGTTGACTTGTGTACTTGCATGATCCCAAATGTTTCCAAGAATGTTTAAATCCAGATAAATAAGACATTTTAACCAGGACATGGACTGTGTCCATGCATCGTCTATCAATGACATCATACCCGCATTACTCTCGATTTGTAGAAATCATGGAAACACCAAAGATGCATTAATATATCATGTGTTTTATTAGACAGGTGAGCAACTGTTTGGATACATTAATGGACAGAAAACGAATCATTGTTATACAGCTCAACACAGTTGGTCTTATTGTTTAAATCTGGTTTTCTTGATTTACCGCGAGTACCATGTTTTACCATGTCTAATATCGATCTAGCTCACAGCAGTGTGCAACAAGTGTCTCATAGTAGCCGCCAAGCGAACGCACAGAGTAGCATTAAAACATAACTTTCAACACTCAAATGTATCTAATCTGATAAACAGCGCTGCGTTACCCCACATACACATGAGCGGAAGAAGCGAAACGGTCGTCTGTGGCATAGTAAAAGCTCTGAGAAATCAAGGCGTCTTCAAGCTACGCCTTTGTTTTGAATAAGCGACCTCTAGTGGCAAAAAACACATAATGTGGCTTTAAGCCCTGTGCTCAGAGGCTTTACCATAACACCAAAGTCTGCTATCAAAAGTAAGATGTATCAAAATGAACAAACAATCCTCATCAAATTCTTCCAAGACCAAATTATCTGAGCCATGTTGTACAAATGTTTTTTTAACTTCTATATTCTTACTGTATCAACAATTGTCAACAATTGATTAATTTATGTCTGTTTTAATTTATCCCAAGACTTAAAGCCAATTCTTTGTCAGGTTTTGTTGAATGCGTGCGTTTCCGCTGCTGGAGTGTGTTGGCGTCTTGTTTACGCCAGTTGAACATGTTGAATTTGAATGTCTGATAAGTGACGTGCTGTGATCCAGTGACTGTCAGTGTTGGTCTGTGTCTGTCGGTGCAGTGCGAATCGGCCTTTAAATGACCTCCACTACATTTCCTGAGCAATGAAAGATCACCTCTGAGCCTTTTCCTCTAGAGTCAAGATATTTAAGGGTTTCCCCTTACTGTTTAACTACTGAATTTCAACTGTGATTTGTCCTGAGAGTCAAATGTAATTTGTGAGTTTCTACTCCCTAGATAGGAAATAAATGTGGAATCTGCAAGCTCTTTCGAGTTTCGGCTTATTCAAATTCAGTACAACCACTTTTGTTCATTACTTGAAAATTCTCAATACAAATCTAGGTCTGAGTTTCTTCAGTGTGGCTGCTGCTTAATTTGAAATGGAACTGGCCCAAAAACTGTTAACCACAGGGGATCTACCATCCACAAGATTCTCAAGAGAAAATAACCGCAGGCCTGGAATCTGACCTCACTGAAAGAAATGTTCCCCTCTCTGCTTCACACCGCCTATGGGGTCTTTGATGAAAGTTGGCATGGTTTTAATGAGTATGACTGGCAACCCGCACCGCTTCTGTCCGTACACGTCTTAGTGATGCATGAACACTCATCGGTGTCTGCCTGAGTCTGCATTTTTGAACACCAACTTATAAAAACAATGCCAGGGCATGTATGTTTTTCCATATTTTTAACAGCCTGAGCATTAATGTACAACTTACTAGATCTGGAAGTGCCATGTGTCATGCTTGGACGCAATGACCAAAGTAAAACTCAGACAGGTATGTTTATTTGCAGATATGGCAGGAACACAACACATAAAAGTGATGATACTGAAGATTGTTAGCAGATGAGATAGACTTGAATTGTTAACTTTGAGTCTTTGGCTTAGAGAACTGTTGGAGCTATAGATGCACTGATGTATCGGATGCAGATATTTATTGGAGGATTTTTGATCAATTTACAACCATCTGCATATCGGCTACATCATGAAAAAGGCTGATATAACAAACCGATTAGGACTGTGCGATATTGAAGAAAAATGCGATATGCGATTTCCTTGTTAAATAATGCGATATTCGTTATGCGCTACGATATTGCTTTAAGTGTGTAAAATCTATTTCTTTCCCCAACTGATATCTTTCACTTAAAGCATAACCGACTGTGTTTACATGAATACTCATCAAGTCAGCCATTTTGACATAACTGTGTGTGTATTTGACAGTTCGAGTGTGTAACAAGACACGAAAAAGAACGGCTTGTGCGCACGTTTCGGTGTGTGTGTCAGACAGCAGACAGCGTGAGACTGCAAGGAGTTGTTTTTTGCAAGTTATTGCGTTTAATAACTCTTTTTAACGTCAAGAAAGTCACATGAGTAACAGTCGTGTGCTCAGTCTATTCTCGGATATATGCATCAACCTAAAACGTACACTTTTCACAATGTTGAAGTAGCCTATTAAAATCATTCAGATATTTTTGCGTGCCCTTGCGATATGCATATTGCGATATGTACATTTGCGATATTTCGATAATTTCGATATATTTGCGCAGCCCTAAAACCGATGGTTTATTGTTTAACTGCGTGAAGTCACTGAGCTGTGTATAACGTCTGTTGCATAATCTAAAATTTTTCTCTGGGTAAAATAAATAAATACTTGCAAAACAAAATGAAGTACAAAATACAGCAGGGCTCGACAATAAGGACTGCCCAGGGCCAGTGTGATAAACGCTCAGGACAATTAAACTGTGTAACATGGTCACTGTCCCGATCAGTCCAGTGCTGCATCTTCACTAAAGTGTTTTTAAGCCTTGCGACTTTAAATATTCAAGCGCAAGAAGACAAGAAAGATTCTACTCACTGTGTGAAAAGTTTGCGCAGTCTCAGTCAGCGTGCGAATACTGAATGGAGTTGTTTTTGCTTCTTCTAACTTACACAAAATAATATCAAAATTGCCGTCTTGGTGAGTTTCCTTGTAAACATAGTCGGTTAATTCTTAAAGGAACGTAAACAACTGAGAAATAAAATGCTTGCGTACCAGTATATTGAATCTGTGCAGCTCTTAAAGAGACAGCAGCCTAATATTCCTAATGCGCTGCTGTTATAATGTTAATCAAACAACAGAAGACCAAAAAAACACTCACTACTCTAAATAACTTTTGTATCTATACTAAGCATTAATATGCATTTAATTTAAACAGTGTTATTTTACATTTGTTTACTGTATTTCTGCACCTGAAAACTACTGTGAAACCTACCCACTATTTCATTTGTATCTTTGTTCTGTTGTATTTATGTTGGCTTGCTGAATGTTAAATGGATCCAATCTATGTTCAATATAAATTATTTGATGATGCAGCAATAAACTAGCTAGTTTCACTTAATGCATACGTTTTTTGATCAAAACACTATCTATTTTAATGACAAAACTTCAAATAAGAGAGCAAGTGACAAATATCGGTGTCGGCCAATAATTGTTTGTTAAAATCGCTAAAAATCCTATCAGTGCATCCCTAGTTTGAGCACACACACAAGGCATGCATGGAAGACGATGCAAGTAGCAAGGTAATCAGGGAAATTAAGCAGGAAAGTATAGGAAAGCCTGTAGCATAAGACGAGGTCAGACAATGGCTGCGTCTGCAATCGCTTTTGAGTAGGTATTTATTTTGAATAAGTAATTACTTCACGGCTATGATACTTAAAATATCTAGGTAAAATATACTTAAAAATCTATGATAAAGTATTAATGTGTATAGCATGAATCTAATCTGGACATACTACATTCACCATGTTGTCATGATCATGTGACCTACTAGCGTCAGTTACGTCGCTTCACTGCCATTTATAAATCCTCATGGGATAGTAAAGTGTTCATTTATGCACACTTCAGAATCTTGCCAGAAGAAGTAGCTCATCCGGGTACCTTTTGCCTATTATGAATACTGAATTCAGACAACTTCTTTTGTCACATACTGTTTTTCGCCTACTATACAGTAGGGAAGTATTTGCGATTTTGGAATGTAGCCAATGACTGAGGGAATGTGTGTTTGCTCTATAGGCCTATAGATAGTGCTGATGGTGAAGGCTGCATGGTTAGGTGCCAGGGAGGATGATGGGAAATGGCTGGATGTACTGTATGTATGTATGTATGTATGACTGGATGTATGTATGTATATATGTATGTATGGCTCGATGTATGTATGTAATTATGTATGGATGGATGTAGTATGTATGTATGTATATATGTATGTATGCATGTATGTATGTACTGTATGTATGCATGTATGGCTGAATGTATGTATGTATGTATGGCTCGATGTATGTATGGCTGGATGTACTGTATGTATATATGTATGTATGTATGTATGTATGTATGTATGTATGTATGCATGTATGTATGCATGTATGTATGTATGGCTCGATGTATTTATGGCTGGATGTACTGTATGTATGCATGTATGTATGACTGTATGTATGTATGTATGGCTGGATGTACTATATGTGTGTATGTATGTATGGCTGGATGTACTATATGTATGTATGTATGGCTGGATGGATGTACTATATGTATGTATGTATGGCTGGATGTACTGTATGTATGTATGTATGGCTGGATGTACTGTATGTAATGTATGGCTGGATGTACTGTATGTATGTATGTATGGCTGGATGTACTATATGTATATATGTATGGCTGGCTGGATGTATGTATGTATGTATGTATGGCTGGATGTACTATATGTATGTATGTATGGCTGGATGTACTATATGTATGTATGTATGGCTGGATGTATGTATGTATGTATGTATGGCTGGATGTACTATATGTATGTATGTATGGCTGGATGTACTGTATGTATGTATGTATGGCTGGATGTACTATATGTATGTATGTATGGCTGGATGTATGTATGTATGTATGTATGTATGTATGGCTGGATGTACTGTATGTATGTATGTATGTATGTATGTATGTATGACTGTATGTATGTATGGCTGGATGTATGTATGGCTGGATGTACTATATATATGTATGTATGGCTGGATGTACTGTATGTAAGTATGTATGTATGTATGTATGTATGTATGACTGTATGTATGTATCGCTGGATGTACTATATGTATGTATGTATGGCTGGATGTACTGTATGTATGTATGTATGTATGTATGCATGACTGTATGTATGTATGGCTGGATGTACTATATGTATGTATGTATGTATGTATGTATGTATGTATGTATGTATGACTGTATGTATGTATCGCTGGATGTACTATATGTATGTATGTATGGCTGGATGTACTGTATGTATGTAATGATGTTTCATTAACAAAGTTCAGGAGGAGCACATTCAAATGATCTATCTAATCATCATGTCATTCCAACCAGCTGTCAGCAATCAGTAATCAACATGTCTACCAATCAGTAATACCCAAATTCCCAGTCAACTCACCAATGTTCCTCGACAAGTTCTGCAGCATCCCTCCACCACCCCCGTCTTCCTCACACTCACCTGGTTACTTTCCTAAACCAGAGATACGGGGGGAGTATTCTGGGTTTGGGCCAAATACCGAGCTCGGAGCCGTCTCCTCAGACAGCACGCCAAACACACATACCATTCATTCTATCTGACTTATTTGTAAGTGTGAACTTGTGAATGTATGTATGTATGGCTTGATGTATGTATGTATGTATGTATGTATATATGTGTATGGATGGATGGATGGAAGTATGGCTGGATGGATGGATGGATGGAAGTATGGATGGATGGATGGATGGAAGGATGGAAGTATGGCTGGATGGATGGAAGGATGGATAATGTATGGAAGTATGGATGGATGGATGGGATGGGGATGGATAGAAACATAGTAGTAATGGCAAATACAGTTGGTTGATGGATGGATGGATGGATGGATGGATGGATGGATGGATGGATGGATGGATTGGATTGATAGATAGATAAGATGGATGGATGGATAGAAACATGCATAGTAGTAATGGCAAATACACTTAAAGGGCCAAAACAGACATACAGAGATTAAAAAGAGACACAAAGGAGGACGTCTGAGGATTCAGAGAATTACAGCAGTCATTTATGATGACAGGTTGACCTCACAAGGTTGACAATAAAGGATAAATGCACCTCATTATTTTTACTGCAGCAGCACATGCGACTGAGACTCACCGGTTGAAATCTTCCACAGCAACACACAATGACCGTCCCCACAGTTTTACTGCTCTGTGAATGTGTCCCTTATTGCCTTTGGTCTGTGACAGACAGTACTACTAAAAAGCTATGGAAGAAACTGAGAGGTTCATTTTCATATTGTAATTTCAGTGAAACCACTATGTATTTGGACAGCTGCTCTGCATGCTTTTATTTCATTCTGAGAATCTCACAGCTTACCCATTAATGTCATCCCTCAAGGCACATTTCTGTTTAAACAAGGGTAGAAATTACTTAGATGTAATGGAAACGGCATTGTTTACAGCCTATAGGAAAGGTAATTAAGCACTTAGATAAACAGAAAACACAAATGGCACCTTCTCATATTGATAATATTACGTAAATGGACACCCCCAGTTGGAAACTAGAGATCAATACTGTCTGGAAATATCAACATGTGAGTTTGGGCATAATTGCAGTGGTGAAATGCTTACTTATCTGAAATCCATATTTCCATCTCAACACTGACATTAAGCCTGATATGGCACCAGAAAAAGGAAATGCTCTTTGAAAACAAATGACAACAGAAAGCACAGTGGAAAGTGGGGCTGCAGCAATATATCTAAATATTTGAACTTCTGTGCCAGATCAAACTGAAGCCAGATGTCAGCTGGAAATGACCAAATGTTCGAGGTTATTCCCTGAGATGATCATATCTGCTTCGAATTTAGCGCAGCCATTTTTTGATTTTTTTCGAGAATTTATTGCATTCATGCAAGGTTGACCTTAAAAAGACAATATTTCTAATTTTTTCTTCTTCTGTTAGAATCAGGTTTATGTTTTCCTGCAAGAATATCCAGCTAAAGATGCTTTGGGGCATTGTAGCTGGTTAGACCTGCTTAGACCAGAAACCGGCTACCATGATCCAAAACAAAGCTAGCAGTTTTAAAGGCCATTTACTACCTGATTTTCAGGCATAAGCCTCATTTAGATAGTTTAGATACTATTGAATGTAACATTGAATGTAACTAGTGCTGTCAATCGATTCATTATTTTTAAAACTAATTAAAATCGCAAAATTTTTCGCGATTAATCACAATTTTTAAATATTTTTATATTGTAATAATTTCACAGGTACTCTCCAAATTAATGTATAAACAACTTACTTTACATATTTGTTGTAATGGCATCTTTTTATGGATGAAGGCCAGTATCACTGATACTAATACAGTATACTGATGTCTCTGTGAAACTGATTTTTTAAACATTAAATGATAGACATTCAACATTACAGTATAATTGAAAGCTACCAATTTCATCATGTATTAGGCTTAAAAAAACAACTTTTATATTTTCTTTACATACACGGATGCTGCGTTAATTGCGTTAAATATTTTTAACACATTAAACTGAAAAAAATGAAATTGCCTGCATTAACTTGCTAATTTTAACAGCACTAAATGTAACACTTCATCTAATTGAATCTTCGCATTGACATCCCAGTCTAAATCATGATGTCTAGTGAAAGCATTTCACCCAAAAAATGTAAATTTTGACTTTTCATCTGCACTGTAAACATTCAAAATAATTAATTGGTTTAAGTAAAGACAACTCAAATTAAACAAATTAGTTCAATCAAATTAACTTTTTTGAGTATTTAGAACTTTTTCTTTTGAGTTCACAAAACTGCCTGAATTGTTTCATTGTTTTGAGTTTTATGAACTTGTTTCTTTTTATTTAGACTAACTTAAATTTAACTGAAACTGGGCTGGGATTTCTATTTCCCAGCATGCTTTGCCATGACACTCAAAAGGCAGAGCAAATGCTAAAATGAAGTGTTATATAATGTTTTTTTTTGTGCAAGATCAAAGATGGAGATTTAGTAGTGTTTCATGTTTTGCCATTTTAAGAGTTTCTGTTATGTTGGGCTTTTTGGGGGGATTACCATCATGGTGACGAGTGGAGCAAGAGCTTAGTTTATGAACAGATTTACAGTGTGTTAAATGATTTATATTGCTGTAGTCATTCAGCAAGTGTTATGCTATGCTGATGATTTCAAAGCATTTATTGAATTAGCTAGTTAAAGCTAGCCAAGTTTACACTACTAAACATATTTAAGTTGATCTATTTAATTTAAATGTATGAATTAGCTTACTCAAATATTTGAAGTTAAAGGTTCAGTGTGTCGTATTTATGAGGATCTATTGACAGAAATGCAATATAATATACATAACTATTTTTTCAGTGGTGTATAAAGACCTTACATAATTAACTGTTATGTTTTTATTATCTTAGAATGAGCCATTTCTATCTGCATACACCACGGGTCCTCTTACAGTGAAATCGCCATTTTGCGCCGCCATGTTTCTACAGTGGCCCTAAACGGACAAACTTCTCTACAGAGCGCTAGTCACTCTCTGCTCTCTCCGACGACGACATTTTTGTCCTGTGTCAGCCCCCGTAACTTCTCTATGTGCTTCAAAATGGAGGGGTGAGCGTTTGATGGTTGCAATTCACCACCTCACCACTAGATGCCGCTAAAATTCACACACTGCACCTTTAAGAGCAATTCAAATGAATGAGTACAAAATACAAATCTGCAAATTCTGCTTAATTAAACTTTAATTTCTTAACATAAAAAAATGTGTGTAACAGATTGCCTCAATTGTTTTGAGTCTTGCCAACTTATCCCTGGCTGGGATAGGAACAATCAAACATTGAACACATAAACAAACAAAATAAATAAATATATACATCTGACCCTGCACGTGTGTATGAGCATATGTGTTCAGTTTTGACTCAGCAAAATATGCAAAGTGTTTTAATATGAGTGTTTTCTCTAGTGGCCCCTTAGCAGTTTCTGGTCATATGAGGTCAAGAATGTTTTGAGAAGCTGAGCACAGCCGTGAGACGATACAACGACACTGTAACAGTGGCAGAACACTGCTGCTATCTGTCAGCTTCAGATCAGGACGCACAACATACCCGGTGGGAAGAGGAAGATACACACACACTGGCTTTACAAACCTTTTTAAAAGACACAGCTGAGCCTCTAAGCACTACCATTTAATTGAAAGCTTTCCGAGTATATAAAGGAGAAAGAGAGATGTAAAAGCATTTATTTTAATCAACAAAAATATATTTTAGCAACAGCATGGGAGTTATCAAAGATTTACCCTAGCGTTTATAATATAATGTTCTATTGAGTTTGTTGAGGCTGAATTACTAGTAAATGGTGTGTTCAAGTCCTTCAGGGAAGTTCAGATTTTTCAAGTTGGGAAGACACAATCATGACTTGTCTGGTGAGTTGAAATCAGTTTGGTCGGAACAAGATGGAATGCAAGATTTACAGCATGATTTGTCAACACAATTATATTGTATCCGCAATGTTTTCTTACAGACAAGCCCCCAACTTGGAAACCCAGGGCTTGAAGAAAAAATCTGTAATATGAAAATTTGTGATGCCGTTCATGCACGTTAAAGGTGCAGTATGTACATTTTTTTCAGTAAAATATCCAAAAGCCACTAGGCCAGTGTTATATATTTTGTTCAATGGAGTACTTACATTATCCCAAATGTTTCCAACTATTTGTAAATTGTGAGAAAATTGTGATTTTAACCAAGGAACCGGGACGTGTGAGGGAGTCGCCTGTCAATTGCGTCGTATCTGCATTACCCTCGGTTTCCGGTTTATACTTCTGCATTGAGTGTATACCGTAGCTACGTTGTAGGCTGTGTGTTGCACAAGTAGCCTACGACGTATACGTGCACCTCTCCAAAAATGCAACAACGCATCAATTCTACTTGGACCGCAAGCTTGGTCTTTGGTCTGCCAGAACCCCTCCCTAAGGGGTACACATGCTCCCTCTGCATGTGTAACTGCGCATCGCCGCGGACAAGGACGCAGAAGGATGAATGAAAATTGATGCGTAGCCCACAGCGTAGAGGCTACGGCACAGGTCCGATGCAGAAGTTTCCCCCGGCTATGAGGTGAACCACATGCCCAAGATTCTGCGCTCAAACGTGATGTCTTTTTTGGATAGGTGACCTCTAGCGGACATAAAAGTTAGTGCACCTTTAAGCTCATAAATGCACACAAGCCAACTCGTAAATACCCATTTTTCATAGTGTGCACCCTAAAAAGTATTTGAGATTAGTACTCTTGAAGAATATTTAGGGTGGAAAGTATGTGGATAGGGACACAGTGTTAGAGTTTTTGCCTTTTTAATCATGTTACTGTGTTCATTTAATCATTCCTCTGGGACATTCTAGAAAGCTTTTTTGAATTTTGAATTGGCAGTAACCACGGGGGCGGAGCTTAGCATAGGGGTTTTAGTTAGATCTTATCTACTTAAAAATCCCCAAAACTAAGAAGAAGCCTCATTTAAATTCTGACAAAACAGATTTTTGCTATGAGGCGAGATTTCCGTTTTAAACAGTTGCCATTTTCAGTCTTGCAGTTTCACACTCATTTGTAGATGAAGTGATCTTTCTCATCCTGTGCTAATTGCTAAAACGCTAAACAAGGTTACGTTTTTTTTTATATGTCTGAAGAATAACAGTTCTTCTTGTGTCTAAATATAGATAAAGCTTGATGTATCGCAGTGGCAACTATTTAATTACTGCCATTTGATTTCAGTGAGAAATCAGTGAGAAAAGGACTGTACTAAACACACATTATCTGTCTGACATCTTACATTAAAGCATTGTTCATTGTCTAAAGCCTCTAAAGCTATCTGAGGACTGAACTGCACATGACTTGGCCTGGTAGAGGCCTCCTACTGAGCATCCACTCAGCTGCACATTTATTTTCAGCCTGACAGAAAAATCAGTCTCCCCCTGAAAAGCTGCTCAGCACTGGTTAGATCTACCCCCCTGATCCCCTCCTTACTGGCACATCGCAAAAAAAAAAAAAAACGGCTGTGTCTACACCTGTCAAAACAAAGCCCTCAACAATGTGTTGAAGACTTGAGAGGCAGCACATCCTTATAATTCAGACGAAGGACAAGGGTCTCTCTTATGCTTCCCTAGCCTTTGTTAGCAGCCCTGAGAGTTCTTCCCATAGACACTTCAATCGCTGCATCATGAAGCTAAGGGTCTGTTGTACAGCGAGGGGTGAAATGCAGACAAGCATGAGAGAGATTTTCTTACTTTTTGACCTTCTTGAGTTGGAAAAAGGACGACCATAAAAACTGTGAGAGACAGATTCAGCTGTAGCAGAACCTGATTTCACCAAGTACAACATGTTCCGGCTTCCGGGATCAAAAGCTTTGTTGATCCTGGAACAACATTCCAATCAACCAATCAGATTTGAAGTTTACAGATTATGTCAGGTGTAGGCTTAAAACCAGGTTTAGGTGCTTCTTCATCAGTGTTATTCACCTATCACTTCCCTCTGATTTTAGGGAAAACGTATAGCTGCGTTTCCACTGAAATTACCCAGAACAATTTGTCCCACAAACTTTTTTCCCCCAGACCTGTTGCTGTCTGCTCTGCCTTTTCATCGCAGTCTAAAGTACCCTGAAGATTAGTCCGGTGACGTAGGACTGCGCACAACTTTTCAGTTCCCGCTGGATTTCATCCTCCGCATATAAGCTTAATAAAGCCTGAATCTCACTGTTGGTCCATCGGTCATATTTTTTAAACTCCTTTGTTTGATTTGAATAGCAAACAACTGAACACACAGCAACAGACAAATGCTGCGTGAACTCAAACAATTAGCATGTCGCCCAAGTCCCACACAGCTAAAGATCCTGAACTTTGAAAAAGTACTCGCGAGGAGGGACTTTCTGAGGGGGACATTTTTACCCAGAACTTAATTTAGACCCTGGTCCCTGCGGTCGAAACACACCGAGTACCACCCCAAAGTCCATAGTTCCTGAAAGTTCCTGAGGTGGAAACGCGGCTTATGGTTAGGGTTAGGTTTAGGGGTAGGGATATGGTTATTATTACATTTTCAGACAGGATCAACATAATATAACATGTTCCAGGATCAACATAATATCTTGACACAGGAACACATCTAACTCAGCAAAATCAGGACTTGCTACATGGTACATGGTAGAAGGTTTAGTGAACTACATGGCTTTCTGGAATACTTTACTGTTTTACTGCTATTTTTTTACATTCTGGTGTTACTCATTCCCTCTCTTTTCATATGCAAAAATGTGTGTCAAAACATTAAAATCATTAGTAATGACACTCATAGTTCAGTTCACTTGGTCCGGACCCAAAAAAAAAAAAAAAATAGTCCTAGTCCGCTTAGCGTTCACATTGGCATATTTAACACCAAACCTAAAGGCATAGGGATACATTCCCAACCTGATTGGTCAGCTTCTATTCTTTTATTTTTATGATGCCTGCAACGAACCCTAATGGGCAACATCACGAATATGATGAGAAAAAAACAGGTACGATTCAGCATTTTGTCCTTTTTAGGGTCACATCTTGACATGCTCTATTTTAGCACAAAACATTACTGTCACCGTCCCGCTTGGCTTTTATTGCCTTTTTTCGTATCATATTTTCGTAATCATAAATTAGGGATCATTTGAAAGCTTACAAACTCAAAATTAATCCTGTGAAAACTGCTTTGAAATTGGATTTTGCAATACCATGGTAACGGTACTTTAATTTTTTTTTTCGGGCTCCTCCCCTAGTGGGCAGTTTTAGGTTTTATATTACAAAATGTATTAACTACTTTATGATAAAAAAAAAATTGAATGATCTTGACAAAACACATATCGTCTCTCAAGGTTCCATATTTAGTGACAGAAGTGATATTTGGACAGAAATTTATTATTTTGTTACAGGAGTATGCATCAAAAAAATCAATGGAATGTGGGTGACACTCGGTGGCCATTTTTGATACAGCGCCTAAACAAAATCTCATAGGAACTTCACTTTTTGTGATATCAAATTTGGAACACAACTTGGTTAGATATAGCTTTGATTTTATAATAATTTTAGAGTAAAAATTTAGTTCTTTCCCTCACTAAAGCCGTTAAGTACACAGTCTTGTGCCTTTGATTTTTGTCTGATTTTCAACAAGTTTGTAGTGTTGTGATTGACCCTGTAGCTGGTTGGCTTGGTTCATGGCTTATAACTCTTTAATGAAGACTTTTTAAAGTCCCCCTGAGGTCAATAGTTGTATCCATTAAAACTCATATTTGATCACCAAAATGACATATATTCAAAGTTTTTTCCTGTCAAAAAAAATCTTCATGCCTTAGAATAGCTTGAATTTAACTCTACACCCTTGCCTCAGATCCAAGAATATGCAAATTAGCCCCACCCCCACTCACTCACACCAGCTCAGAGATCCACTCGCTCAACTTTCACTCAACTTTACTGAAGTAAACGCTACACAAAGGTGTCGCTCTTTACAATGTCGAACACATAACAGTAATTAATATGATTAGCCTTGGGCTTAACTACGTTATCAAACAGCTAATAACGTGTTGCTAATGTAACACAAACCATGTTCCCGTTCACCATCTCAGTCTGCCTTCAGTATCAATCAGCATCCTTAGAAACGCTTTGAACATCATAGAACATCAGTGGAGAAAGGCATATAGTTCATCATAACATACATTATAAACATAATTCACCTGCTATATTGCTAAATGTCCATGTTTTTATCAACAGAAAAATATAGTGGTATGTCATATTTTGAGACTCCCCTGTTTCGCAGCACAATGATGATAATATGCTAAAGCACGCCCGCATGTTGACGCGATTGGTTACATGGTAGTGTGTGACGTCAAAATGTGGGTTTTTGAGACTGTCTTTGGTTCACTGCAAGAGAAAATACTCAGCAATGGTGTTAACGTATGAATTTGCACATGGTTTGTCTGAAAGCATATTACAAACAACACAGACATATAAACAACATTAAAAACTTGATTTTCACCACAAGGGGGTCTTTAAATATCCCTATGGGGAAAATGAATGGAAGAAATACTTCTGGAACCAGCACTCTTGCACTCTGCTCTGATCTCATGTGAGTGACAGGTTGTCCCGCCCTCGCGCCAAATAAACACATCAACTGAGAAGAGATGCTGTTGCAAGAGGGTGGGGAAGTTATTTTAATTAAAGATTTTAATTGATGATTTAGTTAAACCTTGAGCAAAAATGACTAGATTTTTTGTTTTTATTGGTGAAGAAAGTGTTAAACTTTTTTCTCCTGCATTCTATTCTTCCATTCTCCAGAACAGCACAGCCGAAAGGTTTGTTTGATTGTTTGTTAGCCTGAGGCTTATTTCAATTTTAGTATGAAAGGGTCTTTACATTTTCAAAAAAATATAACTTTTTTGTTATAAAAAAAAAAGAAGCCCAGCCCAGGTGAGAAAAAGTAACGCAAAAGTAATGTAACATTACTTTTCTTAAAAAGTAACTATAATACCGCAATTAGTTACTTTTTAAGGGAGTAACGCAATATTGTAATGCATTACTTTTCAAAGTAACTTTCCCCAACACTGGCACAGATAAATCAAATAATAAATACTGCAATATTCAATGGGGATATTCAATCACTTCATGGGAATTTTAACTCAGACACTATGGCAAAACAAACCCTGATAGGGTCACCAGGACCCAGACACGGAGCATCTATCCTCTGCGTAAAGCCAAGGTTAGTCAGAAGGACAAGCAAAAGCAGAGAGATTGAGATGGAAAGACTGTATCTTAAAGAAAAACACGGGATTTTCCACTAATTCCTCATGAAAGTGATTTAAAGTGGGCTGGGGAAGGAATGCCTTTGGACACAACTCCTTATTAAATTCCTGCTTGTTTACAGTGAAACCCAATCCTTAATTCTTTTGAATAAAGCTCCGCTTACAAATGACCACAGGACTGCATGAGAAAGCAGCTTGCAGCAGGAAGAGGACATGAGGCGGAAGTAACCTGGACCGGTTGGGCCTTCACAGCCATTGAAGCAGCATGTGATTCCTCACAATAATAATCAAAGTAAGATGAAATTCTGTCAGCAGAGGTCTTTTAATTGGGAAACAGTATTAGTACATACACAATAGAGCAGTGGTTTCCAATGAGTGGGTCACAGGTCTGTTCTGATTGTGACGCAGACAGTTGGGAAAATGTTAATGCAAAGGAAGGATAGAATGTTAGATGTATACATTATGTCTAATGTAAAATCTGAGTACCTGAAGGACGACCTGTTGAGAAGCAAATGCATTGGAATACCTGGGATGTCAAAGGTCAGCTGAACTTGTGAGATGAAAACATTACATTCAAGATTTTACATTTAGGGTCAGTCGATTAGTCATTTGGCTCTCGGCTATCTCTTGGCGGAGACGAGAAAGCAAACACAGAGGGTAAAAGTGTGTTTGAACGGAGTCATGAATGGAAAAAAGCGGGCAAGACGTGGGAGGAACAGTCACTTAGCGCTCACATTCATAGCCACCTAACATGCCAAGGTTAGGGGTTAATGTGTTTCCATGGAAACTGAAACACTGGAGCCGTGAGACTGAGGAGAGATTTGCCTTCGATTTCTTTCTTTTTTTCTGACGAGATGAGAGGACAGATGACAGAAAGTGATAAAGATACAGAAGAGGAGACATGATTGCTGAAACATTGTGAACTTGGATGAAGATTTTGATTTGCCATAGCAAAACTTCAGGACCAGGGTCTAAATTTGAGGTTAAGATTTTTTTAATGTTTAAAAATATATAATATGGTTTCATTTGTTCAACAAAACTGGCTCAGAATTTATTGTTATTAGTCAATGGTAGTTTAAAAAGGCACACTATGTAGCTTTGTTTGTTGTAGCTTAGCTGGAGGGCTAGCGGTTAAAAAACAAACCTGCATGCATTTTGAGGCAGAACATTGTTTTGGTTGTGCTTCGGCTCTGTGTGACCGTGTGGATGAATGTGACCCTTCACACCAGATAATACTTTACAAAGAACTCTGTTGGAGAGCTACATATGGCATTTTATATTTTAAATAAAAACTGGTTGGCCCAAAATAAAAACGCCATTTCCATCTTTCTACGTTCTTTTCGCCATCTTCATCTCTTCGCTGGCTTGCACGACAAGGCGTCATGAGAATTTCGTGCAGCTTGCACGGAAGGCGAATATCGATTGTTCACGGCAATCGCGTCACCCAATTTGCATCATTTGCGGCACACGGCACACATTTTTGCAAGGATTTGCAAGTTTGCATTGAGTTTGTATGTAATCTACTCGTGCAAATAGTTACATTTGCTTTTGGTGCTCAACCACAATAATGCTGCGTTCACACGAACGCGATTTCCATGTTAAATCAATGTAAAGTCGCGTTGACGCGTGTCTGGAGGACCTGTGGCGCGATAGACGCTTTTAGCACTGCGCGATGTACGCGAATTCGCCTCATTCGCATTTCCAGTTTGCGCGGAGGCGAATTGAGTGTCCTGCATGAGTGATTTTATTTGGTGCTTTTTGTGCACTCACACATTTGAAGCGAATTTGCGCCTGACGCCCGAGTTGAAAAATCTGAACTTTGGCATCTGTTCCCGCCGCGTTAACCAATCAGGAGCCTGCTTGCTGTTGTCACGTGGTCAAGTAACGTGATAAACGGGGGCAGGCCCGCCCAGAGTCACTCATTCAGCATGGAGGAACGACTGATATTGGCAGCGAGCAGTCATACAGAGCTATTTTGCTTCAAACGCTCGCTTTATACACACTTTCAATTTTGCTTTGGACGAGCAAGGGTATTCAAATTGTTCAAGCGTCCAACTAGACGCGATAGAAGCGAATTTGACGCTCAATTCGCATTTGGTGTGAACGCCGCATTAGGCGAAAAGCCAAAAGTTTTGACGCAAATTGATTAGAGTTCAAATTCGCCTTTTGCAGAACTCGCTCTACTTTTATTTTCTAAAAGTATAAATAAAGTGTCTAAAGTGTGTTTAATAATAAAGTGTTATAGGTTAGGTAGAGGAAGGTGTAGGGAGAGCTTTATTGTCCCAATAAGGACAATAATCCATTATAATTTTAATAAACATAATCATTTACACTCTATTGTTGCATACTACCTATTTAGACTTATTGCAAAGAAAATACTGCTATTTTACAGTATAATCCAAACCAATTTGACTTGGTGTATAATATAGAATCTATTGCTATTTGCACATTGTACAAAAACACATTACATAAACATTGACTTGTATAGGCTACCTTTTAAAAATCCAAAGTTGTATTTTTTTAACATTTTCGTAAAAAATTTTAACATTAACAAAGATTTATAAATGCTTTATTGCTCATTGTTAATGTTAGACAATGCATTAACTAATGTTAACAAATGACACCTTATTGTACAGTTACCAGTAACATTGTGAAATATCATAATTAAAATAACTATTTTCAATTTTAATATATTTTATTCCTGCAGTACTGAATTTTCAGTCAGTTACATGACCCTTCAGAAATCATTCTGATTTAGTGATCAAGATACATTTATTTTTAATATTGAAAACAGTTGTTCTGTTTAATATATTAAATACACTTGATACACTTCACCCCAGGATTCTTTGATAAATAAAACGTTGAAACAAAACAACAAAGCCTTCATAATACTTCTGAAGGGAATGCATACAGCTCACTGTTGGATTGCAGTCATGTAGGAATGCGGGGCTGATGACCTCCAACATTTACATCGCTGTCATTGTGAACGCCCCTTCAGGCAGTAATGCATGGAATGTGTCAGAAAACCTGGTCAACCCTGCTTAATACAGTAAATCATACTGTAATGCTATGAACAATTATGTGGAATTAACATGCCTTCAACAGCAATTATAGTTTTTTTTACTGAGAAATTCTGCCAATTATAAGAAGTCATCCATTATCCAGTTTGACAAACTAGATGTGAAGACTGTATTTGCTGTCACTTATGTGAATAAAATTTGAAGCTTAAGTATGACTGTTTAAGGAAGAAACATGTGAAGCAGCAATACTAATAATTAAACTGGAAATGGCTTTGAATTGTTGATTTAATTAATCCAACATTTTTTTGATGTAAAGATCCAGTCGTCTTGTTTTACAAGTAATGTTAAATTTGTAAAAGAGCGCCATCTGCTGAATATTGAAGGAAATGGTATGTATGAGTTGAAAAAATAGACCAAGGCCTGGTTTCACAGACATAGAAGCGTGATTGGTCACTCCAGAGAACACGTCTCCACTGCTCTAGAGTCCAGTGGCGGCGTGCTTTACACCACTGCATCCGATGCATTGCATTGCACTTGGTGATGTAAGGCTTGGACACCTGAATTCAATGATTTGAAGGGGTGTCCGAATACTTTTGCCAATATAGTGTAGATTTACACTATATTGCCACTATATATACACTATACTATATTGTCGATATACACTATATTGCCACTATATACACTACATATACACAATACTATATTGTAGATATACACTATATTGCCACTATATACACTATATATACACAATACTATATTGTAGATATACACTATATTGCTTTCCTGTAGCTCAAATTGTAGAGTGTGGCGCTAGCAATGCCAAGGTCATGGGTTTGATTCCCAGGGAAAGCAAGAACTGACTAAATGTAAAATGTGTACCTGGAATGCAATGTAAGTTGGATTGGATAAAAGCGTCTGCCAAATGCATAAATGTAAATATAAAAATGTTTATCATTCATTGGCATTTTGCTCTGAACCCTTATTCTATGAAAGCCTGTTACATTTGTTCCAAGACTATAATAAAGCATTTAGAAAACAACTTTGCAACATCACTGAATCACATTCAATCAACATTTTAAGGTGCAAATAAACAAGCTTTTTTGTTGACATCATTAAAAATTTGTAAAAGCTTATTCAAATAAATGTACATGAAAAGTCCACTGCATAAAGATAAGCTGGAGAGCAACAATAATTAAAGCATTGTACTGCTACATGACCGAAATAATGCTAACCTCCATTTAGAAGATCCAACTGTGCAGATTCTGCACGATTCAGCAGTTCAAAAGCACAAATTCTCTACACAAGTAGAAAAAGCTATATAGACAAACCCTATGATAAAAGTACCCTATTAGATATCAAAATAATTAAAAACAGTGACAAGGTAAACAGTTTATGCAGAGGGATCCGTTGCTTCAAACTGGAGACTCCTTTGGAAGTAGAAAGGAACATTGATTATAAACAATGATGCATTGTTCATTAAGCAAAGCTTGATCCAAACAGCAGTGAGTTGGAAAATATTAATTAACCGAATAGACAAACCATGACAGAAAGTTCAATCACGTACCATTTCTGAACAAACTGTACAAAACCATGACACTAAATGCATAAATATGGAATAAATGACAAATGGAACATTACTTATAATTGAATGGATACCCATAATGGTGATGCAATTAATTCAATCATGGATGTCCAATAAGTTTTCAATAATCTATAAGGTTACACAACAATGATGTAAAAAAAATGGCAAAGGTTTTTCCTTTGCGTATAGATGACAAACGATCCCTGTTCACACCGATCTGTATTAGTACTGTATTATGCATGCCAGGCCAGTATTTAGATGTCACTTTGTAAAGAAACACTACGAGCCTAAAGACTGAATATAATACGATTTTGTTATGTAATACGCATGCACATGACGTCACCATTTTCACTGTTCACACATTCAAGTTTTTGTAGTTTACATGGAGACGATAACGCTATTGTAAAATACCCAGCAATCAATTTTGCATTTAAAAGACATCTAATAGCCGTCCAAACACAGCCCTGATGTCTAAGCCAAAGAAGGCAAACTTTGGGCCGTCAGTAAAAATTTAACAGACCATAACCATAGCCCAATAATAGTCTAGACATCTAGAATATGAACATGTCAAAGAAATAAAACCAAACACCTTGTAAACACTGTTAACTTAGCTTACACTAAGTCTGATTACATCAGCGTTTTTTCCAGAATGGCTATACAGCTGAATAAAATTATGCTGCATTATTTTCCTGTTTAACACTGTAAAGCTGCTTTGAAACAATCTACATTGTTAAAAGCGCTATATAAATAAAGTTGACTTGACTTGACTTACATGATGGAATTTCATACATCTCACAAGATATTTGAGCAAAAACGACTTCAAGGTTATTTTGGCTAGAAGTGGGTTACTCATAGGACTATATAGGGTCTATAGTTAACTGAGACGGTGAAATGACGGCTATAGCTTGCTTGGTTGGAACATGTGTTTATCTTAAAAGGTTTTCTTCTTTATATTTTTCTTCCCCTGATTAAATATCTAATAGCTTAGAAATGCTTGTAATATAATGTAGTTGTACTTCAAACAGTAATGACCACCCGTGAAAGTGTGTTAACATATCAGTATCAAGAATTCAACAATGTCATGGTATAAGCTGTAAAAACCATTTATCTAAATCAGCACAACTACTAAGTCAACAAGCAGACCAATTGCCAATATGGTGGTGATGACGGTCCACACACACACACACACACCACTACAGTTGCACAAACAGTGGACTGCTGTTAGTGGAGGGTATGGGCGTCGTTCAAACTCTTCATATCAAAAGACTTGATGAGGCGCGATGGTGACTCAGCAGGTCAAACGTGTGTCTCCCATGATATCTGCCCATTTCACTGTTTCCTTGCAAAGAAACAGTGAGAAAAATAGAGATTGAGATGAACAGGTCAATATATAATTAGAAAGACATTAAACTATTATTTAAATTATATTGTTTCTTTAATTCATTTGATAGTATATTACCATTAATATTTATCCTAAATTGAGTGATATTAGTGATTTTAAATTTCTTATTTCTTAATATTTTAAGTATTAAATGATTTCTCATTCATACAGATGTAATTGTTATTTAGTTTTTTTTGGCGCACTAAAAATATTCTTGTGGCTTTATAATATTAATATTGAACCTCTGTACTCACATGGACTGATTTAAATATGTTTATAGTACATTAATGGATCTTGAGAGTGTAAATTGCTTTGCTCCCTATTGAGGCCTCACTGAGCCATCGGATTTCAACACAAATATCTTCATTTGTGTCCCGAAGATGAACGGAGGTCTTACGGATGTGGAACGGCATGAGGATGCGTAATAAATTACATTATTTTCATTTTTGGGTGAACTAACCCTTTAAGACAACATTAACAGTGACATTGGGCAGCAGTGGTCTAAATATGTATTGATTGGCAGGTGGGGGACATTTTTTTTAAACTTTTTTGCTTTATCAAGGTCAACTCATAAATAAACATACTCTTTTATTATTGGCAATAAAAGTTGCCAATACCTATGTGACACTTTGAGGGATCACTCTCTCCTCCAAGAGCAATTGTACATTCATTCATCAGAGCTAATACTCTGTTGAAGTGACATGTGTTAATAATTCGGTAATAAAGTTATTTTGGTAGAACTCCTATAGGACAGCACAATCTCAATATCCTTAAAAAAAGCTTGCAATCCCATTCCTTCTAGTCCTACATGTCTTGGAAATGTATCGCTTGTAAATTGCATAAACTCACCCTTGTGTCATTCCAAACCCATAAGACTTTTGTTCATCTTCGAAAGACAAATGAATATCGTTTAATGAAATCTGAGAGATTTAGGTCCCTCCGTTTACAGTCCACGCAACTACCACTTCAAAAAGTTCATAAAGAGATTGTAAAAAAAATCCATATGAAATTTTCTGAAGAGATGTGATTGCTATATATGATGAAAGATAAGATTATATTATGATGAACAGATAAATCTATACAATACATTAACAACCAAGCTGTTGAAAAGGTTGGAAATGTTAAATACTGTATATTGGATCGGTTCTGGATAATCATTGAACTTAACTCTAAATGTGGACTGTATCACAATTAAAAAAGGGCCATTAATTTCCATGCCCATCTAAAAAATAGCGATAAACAGACCCTCCCTCACAAAGCCCTTAACTATCAAGAGCTGATGCCAGAAAGAAACTCCAGCAAATTGGTCTTAGAGCTACACAAACCAAAACTTGTCTGACTGAGAATAAAAACTTAGCCTGACCAAACCAAATAATAAAAATACCCCAAACATTGGACAGACGCAACAACCCACCAAAGTAAATTGGAATGTGATTTGGCCCTAAACAGAGAATATGAATTACTCTGAATACCTGAGTACAGTGACTAACCCTAAACTTAGAAAAGTCCGGAGCATGTACAGACTCAGTGAACACATCTCATCACGGGGCAGTCATGGCCTAGTGGTTAGGGAGTTAAACTGGTAACCCAAAGGTTGCTGGTTCGATTCCAGAACCGGTGGGAAATGACTGAGGTGCCCTTGAGCAAGGCACCTAACCCCTAATCGCTCCCCGGGCGCCACACAAGGCTGCCCGCTGCTCTGGGTGTTTGTATACACGTTTGCAGTGTGTGTGTGTTCACTACTCACTACTCTGCTCCTAATGTGTGTGCATTAACTGGATGGGTTAAATGCAGAGGTCAAATTCCAAGTATGGGTCACCATACTTGGCCGTCACGTGTCACTTTCACTTTCACTTTCATGATAGAGACAGGCAGACACAGACAGACCTGTCCTGGCTACCAAATGAAGACAGGCTGTGCCACCACTCCACCACTCCACAAAGAATCAAGTGAAAACAGAACTACACTTTCTAACATCCTACCCTAATTATGTACACATTAGGGACACCTTCTTTCCCCATTTCACAAAGACTTCCATCAGAAACCAAATATGGACAAACTCCCTTACCTGGAGAAAGCCCAGCAAGCTCAAACCTGGCTGCCAGATATGTGAGGTCCTGTCACAACCAAAGATCATCCAGCAGGACAGAAATACCTCCACACTCACTATATATCATATATGCCTAAACATTATACTATTATAAGATTAAACATTTTTATTGCTATGTTTATTTAATCTGTATTCCATGTTATAATATATTATTATTTGATTATTATTATTTTATTTATTTATTTGTATTGTTATAGTGTTATTTACATTTATGCATTTGGCAGATGCTTTTATCCAGAGCAACTTACAGTGCCCTTATTACAGGGACAATCCCCCTGGAGCAACATGGAGTAAAGTGTCTTTACCTTGCTCAAGGACACACTGGTGGTGACTGCTGGGATCGAACCAGCAACCTTTTGCGTGTCAGTTCCATGGTTTAACCCACTGGACCACCATCTCACACATTGTTATTAATGTGTTTATAACTATTTAATAACTATTTAATAAAAATATGTAAAGATTTCTTTCACCATGCCAATAAAGCTGTTTGAATCTTGACTGAATCAATCGTGGCCGATTTAGTCCAAGATTAATATGGCTTCCAGTTCGACCTCGTCCACATTCGACACGGTGCCATGGAGTGTTAAAACGCGAAAGGCGAAGCTTGAATTCACGGGTATGTCCCTCTTTGGCTGATGTACTTTCAAGATGGAGGGGCAACATGGCGACCCGCATTCGAACCCATTACCGTATGTATTTTCAATGGCATATTATAAACTTACGAGAATACTTTATTACTTGAAAGAAGTAAATATACATTAATGAGCACATATATTTTTGAAAGAACTAAGTGTTTTTATCTAAGAATAAACTAAAAAAGTTACACAGTGTAGCTTTAACCAAATATAAAGCATCAACTTCTGAAGTTTGTAAACAGCACAGCAGTAATGGCTTCATGAACTTCTTTACATGTAAGATTGATAATATTAGGAAGAAAATTTTAACCATGCAGCCATCTACTACACTCTAAAAAAAAGGTTCTATATGGCACCAAAAATGGTTCTTGGCTCGTAATCATAGGGGAACCTTTTTTAGTGCTATATAGCACCAATTTTGGTGCTTCAGTGGTTCTTCAGCGGTTCTTCAGAGGTGCTATATAGCATCTTAGTCAAAGAACCGGTGAAGAACCTCTGAAGAACCGCTGAAGAACCACTGAAGCACCAAAATTGGTGATATATAGCACTAAAAAAGGTTCCCCTATGATTACGAGCCAAGAACCATTTTTGGTGCCATATAGAACCTTTTTTTTTAGAGTGCAGTATCAAATCAGACAGAGCATTGTAGTGTCACTGAGGAAAAATTACACTCATTCACTGCTATAGGAGAAGAAGAATTGGCTAAACTCGTTAAATCATCAAAATCAACAACATTTACTCTTGACCCTGTACCAACTAGGCTATTAAAAGAGAAGCTACCAGAGGTCATAGATCCTCTTCTTAATATCATTCATTCATCTTTGTCATTAGGATATGTTCCGAAAACTTTTAAGTTGGCTATTATTAAACCACTTATTAATAAAACGCAACTTGAACCTAAAGAATTAGTCAATTATATGCCAATCTCAAATCTACCCTTTCTGTCAAAAATACTTGAAAAGGCAGTGTCTTCACAATTATGTTCCTTTTTAGAAAGAAATGGTATCTTTGAGGATTTCCAATCAGGATTTAGACCGTATCATAGTACTGAGACTGCTCTCATCAGAGTTACAAATTGTTTACTCTTATCATCCGATCGTGGCTATATCTCTCTATTAGTGTTACTCGATCTTAGCGCTGCATTTGATATTATCGACCACAACATTCTTTTGAATAGACTCGAAAATTATGTAGGCATTAGTGGAATTGCTTTGTCATGGTTTAAATCATACCTATGTGACCGTTATCAGTTTGTAGCAGTAAATGAAGAGATGTCACACCGATCACAAGTTCAGTATGGAGTACCACAAGGCTCAGTGCTAGGACTGTTGCTCTTCACCCTGTACATGCTACCACTGGGAGATATAATTAGGAAGCATGGCGTTAGTTTTCATTGTAATGCTGACGATACTCAGCTCTATATTTCTTCACGCCCTGAAGAAACTTACCAATTCACAAGATAAACGGAATGCATAGCTGATATAAAACATTTGCAACTCAATTCAGAAAAAAATTAATTTTTAATTATTGGACAAAAAAGATCCACAAGTAGTATACTATACTAGAATACTGTCTAACACTTGATGGCTGCTCTGTCAAGTCCTCGTCGTCAGTGAGGAACCTGGGTGTGCTCTTTGATACCAATCTTTCGTTTGAAAGCCACGTTTCTGGCATCTGTAAAATTGCATTGTACCATCTTAAAAAAGCAAAATGCTGAACAGTTAGTTCATGCGTTCATGACCTCAAGGTTAGATTATTGTAATGCTCTACCGGGTGGTTGCTCTGCTCGCTTAATAAACAAACTCCAGCTGGTCCAAAACGCAGCAGCTCGAGTTCTTACTAGAACCAGGAAGTATGACCACATTAGCCCAGTTCTGCACTGGCTGCCTATTAAACACTGCATACATTTTAAAATCTTGCTTATTACTTACAAAGCACTAAATGGTTTAGCTCCCCAGTACTTGAGTGAGCTCTTAACATATTATACTCCATCACGTCTACTGCGGTCTCAAAATTCTGGCCTCTTGATAATACCGAGAATATCGAAATCAACTGCAGGTGGTCGATCCTTTTCCTATTTAGCACATAAACTCTGGAACAGTCTTCCTAACATTGTACGGGAAGCAGACACACTCCGTCAGTTTAAATCTAGACTAAAAACACATCTCTTTACTATGGCATACACATAAAACACTTTTTCAATGAAATGATTGTTTGGCTGCATTAACTAGGTCAGCCGGAACCGGGAACACTTCCCATAACCCCTGATGTACTCGTTACATCATCAGAAGAATGGCATCTACGCTAATGATAGTCTCTCATTTTTATCCCAAGGTTTACTGCAGTCAGCCGTATCCGGGCCGTATCCAGATCAGATGGTGGACCTGCGCCCAGAGAAGACCAACGCATGACCCTGAAGTGTTTGCAGAGACCGTGTCAATTAGACTCCCCCTGAAATTGCATCATCGACACGGCATCCTCAATAAACCCGTCTCTGGCGTGATGACTCGGATTGTTCGAATATTACAATTTAATAATTCTTAAATCGATATGTCATCCTCAATAAACCCGTCTCCAGCGTGTTGCCTCCGATCCTTCGAATATTGCACTTTAATAATTATTTAATCAACACATCATCCTCAATAAACCTGTCTCCGGCGTGTTGCCTCCGATCCTTCGAATATTCCGATCTATTATGACCTCTGACCTGTAAAGTTGCCAGAATAATAATCATACACTGTTTGTTTATTGGCCAGAGGAGAACTGGCACCCTGACTGAGCCTGGTTTCTCCCAAGGTTTATTTTTCTCCATTAGGTCACCTGATGGGGTTTTGGTTTCCTTGCCACTGTTGCAGTGTTACATTTACAGATTATAAACATATTTACAGTATGTGAGTAGTATGAATAAATATAAATATCTTTTTTTAGTTTAGGGGGGGGGGGGGGGGGGTATATGCCTGTAAGGGCAATACTCCGACAGTTTAGTGCAATATCTTCTAAACTAAGGAGATATTTATATTTATTCATACTACTCACTGTGCACATAACCGTTCAAGAGGGGAATGGCCTGTGGGAAGAAACTGTTCCTATGCCTAGATGTTCTAGTGGCCAGTGATAGGAGTCGCCGTCCTGATGGTAACAGTTCAAACAGGAGGTGTCCAGGGTGAGTGGAGTCTGTGATGATTTTCCCTGCTCTCTTCCTCACTCTGGAAGAGTACAGGTCCTGGAAGGTTGGCAGGGAGGCACCAATAATCCTTTCTGCTGTCCAGATTGTGCGTTGTAGTCTCCTGATGTCAGATTTGGTAGCTGAACCAAACCAGACAGTGATTGAAGTGCATAAAACAGACTCAATGCAAGCCAAGTAGAACTGAATCAGCAGCTCCTGTGGGAGGTTGAATTTCCTCAGCTGACGAAGGAAGTACAGTCTCTGCTGGGCCTTTTTCACAATGGAGTCAATGTGATTGTCCCACTGCAGGTCCTGAGAGATGGTAGTGCCCAGGAACCTGAATGACTCCACTGCTTCCACGGTGCTGTTCATGACGGTGAGTGGGGGGAGAGCTGGGCTGTTCCTCCTGAAGTCCACTATCATCTCCACCGTTTTGAGCGTGTTGAGCTCAAGGTTGTTATAACTGCACCAGACAGCCAGCTGTTCAACCTCCAGTCTGTAAGCAGATTCATCACAGTTTTGGATGAGGCCGATGACAGTGGTGTTGTCTGTAAATTTCAGGAGCTTCACAGAGGGGTCTTTAGAAGTGCAGTCCTTGGTGTACAGCAGGGTTATTCAAAACCTACCTGTGATTTTCTAATGAACCTGAAGACATTGATTAGCATGTTCAGGTGTGTTTGATTAGGGTTGGAGCTAAACTCTGCAGCACATAGGCCCTCCAGGGCAAGATTTGAATAACCCTGGTGTACAGGGAGAAGAGCAGTGGGGAGAGAACACACCCCTGTGGGGCGCCAGTGCTGGTAGTGAGAGTCCTGGATGTGAGTTTCCCCAGTCTCATGAGCTGGTCTGTCAGGAAGCTGGAGATCCACTGACAGATTGAGGATGGCATGGAGAGCCAGGTCAGTTTAGCTGAGAGAAGATCAGGCATGATGGTATTGAAGGCCGAACTGAAGTCCACAAATCAGATCCTTGCATAAGTCCCGGGTCTGTTGAGATGTTGCATGATGGTGATGGGGGTGTGTGAAGTGCAGATCAGAGTGGGTGTATGGTGTGAGACTGGGCTTTTCAAACCTGCAGTAGAATGCATTCAGATCCACAGCCAGTTGTTGATTCTCTACAGAACGGGGGGATGGTGACTTGTAGTTGGTAATGTTCCTCAGGCCCGTCCAGACTGAAGCCGGGTCATTTGCTGAAAACTGGTTTCTCAGCTTTTCAGAGTAGCTTTTTTTAGCAACTCTGATCTCCTTTGTCAGTCTGTTTCTGGCCTGGTTATACAAGACTTTATCCCCACTTCTGTAAGCATCCTCTTTGGCATGACGGAGCTGTTTGAGTTTCCCAGTAAACCATGGTTTATCATTAGTGAATGATAAGAACGTCCTGGTAGGAATGCATGTATCCTCACAGAAACTGATGTATGATGTTACAGTATCTGTGAGCTCATCCAGATCAGTGGTAGCAGCTTCAAAAACAGTCCAATCAGTGCAATCGAAGCAGGCTTGTAAGTCCAGCTCTGCTTCATTAGTCCATCTTTTTACAGTCCTTATTACAGGTTTAGCTGATTTCAGTTTCTGCCTATAGGTCGGTATAAGATGAACCACACAGTGATCAGAGAGCCCCAAAGCTGCCTGTGGGACGAAGTGATATTCATTCTTTATTGTTGTGCAACAGTGGTCCAGTATATTACTGTCTCTGGTGGAACATGTAACATGCTGTCTGTATTTTGGCAGTTCACGGGAGAGATTTGCTCTGTTAAAATCCCCAAGAATGATTAAAAGAGAGTCTGGATACCTTTGTTCAGTTTCAGCTATTTGATCAGTAGTGTTAATTTTGTCACCTATTTTTAATTTAGTCTTAGTCTTAGTCTTGTGCCAAATGTCCTTGTTAATTTTAGTCATATTTAGTCATTCACATATCTTTTTTTGTTA
This sequence comes from Gobio gobio, assembly GCF_949357685.1. Taxonomy (NCBI): domain Eukaryota; kingdom Metazoa; phylum Chordata; class Actinopteri; order Cypriniformes; family Gobionidae; genus Gobio; species Gobio gobio. Next base: position 43,466,789 of record NC_137114.1, read on the forward strand.
GTCAAGTTTTAGTCGACTAAAAGTCTTGTAATTTTAGTCTAGTTTTAGTCAAGTTTTAGCCGACCAAAAGTCTAGTCATTTTAGTCTAGCTTTAGTCAAAGGAAAACTCAATATATTTTGTGGCAAAATAAGTTACATAAAATATATATAACCTGCATAATGTGCAACAACACCATAGCTAACTGGTTGATTTACAGCATAGATGCCTAAAATCAGCATTAGCTCATGAGACGATGGGCACAAATATTGATTTCGATCTTGATTCAGTATGAATTCATATGTATATAGCCTACTGTACATATAAGGAACAATACGTTTTTTACACTTTTTTGGGGTTATATTATATTTGCTTGCATTCTTTACTATTCACTATTATTAACATTTCAAAATTTCACAAATAAGTAAGCAGTTATGATCTGCAATACTTTTTTGAGCAACTAGACTTACTACATGTGTATTATTAAAGAGCCATACAGGCACCCAGTGGGTAATGGCATTACAAGTGAATTTTTTTTTTTTTCAGCCACAAAATGGCTCTAATTTACCTCTTTGCAGTGGAATTCTCTATTTTAACCTTAATTAACACACTAATTGTAATATAAATAATAAAAATATTAGAAGAAAAATATTTTAAGTGGTCATTAATGGACCATAAGTATTGCACAAATAGTATTTAGTACCAAAAGATCTCCTCAAAATATTCAATAAATATTATTGAATTAAAATATAGGCTATTTATTTTTAAAATAGTTAAGGTGTATGGTCACATTTGACCACCAATGAGTATAAGTGTGACTTAATTAGTAAGGAAAACCTGAGGGTTAAATACAAGAAAAACATTAATATTAATGTTAACAATGTTGCATCTCTACCACTCTCCCTAATAAAATGATACTGTAAATGTGGCTGACGCACACTATGCTGTACGGTTTACCAAAAATTGCTGCAAACACCTGTATAGTGAAGCTGTTGTGTAACTTGCGCGGCTTAAGCCATTCACATACACAGACACAGCGCTAGAAGTGTTGAGCGCTCCGGGAACCTCGTGACCACACGCGCGCGGCCGCGAGATGACAGGCGGAGTATGAGAGAGACCTGTAGCCTACTCGAGCAACAGCGGGAACTCTTTCGGAATATTTTGAACAGCTGAATATTCATCTCATGATGAAAAAGTAGAGACAATTGTAGACGAAAATGAAGAGAGATTTTATCTTAGTTTTTATTTTATGCAAAACATTTTAGTCTCGTCCTTTTTCGTCAACAATAATGCATGTTAATTTAGTCTTAGTCAGTGTTTTTGGACATTGGTGCAGTCTCGTCATCGTCTCGTCTTCGTCATGGAAAAAAAGGTCGTTAACCAACATATTTAGTCTCGTCTCGTCTGACGAAATTAACACTATTGATCAGCCAGCTGTTGTAGTGCCGTGCTCACACACGCGTCTGGAGTAATGTAAACATTCACGAGAATGAACGAGGAAAACTCCCGCGGCGAGTAGAGGGTTTACAGTTTATGAAGTGCGCCTCTAGATTAGGAGAGCACATCTTCTTCAGCGTGGCAGCTTCTCCATATAATGGCAGTGAATAACGACCAGGCTAAAACTTTACAAAAGGATACATAAGTATCACGCAATAATACAGTGAGACGTGAGCCATATATGGAAAGTGTTCAGGAGGCATTCTATAAGGCTTTGCAAGAAAGAAAACGTATTATTCAGTCAAAATACTGAGCTCAGCCGTTACTCTGTGCGCGTTCCTGTGAGTACGTGCGAGCCGTCAGCAGCCGCTGTACACATGAGTAGACTCACTTCCTTAGTCAAACTTGAGGAGTCGAGGGTCCATATAAATCCATATAAACTTCACTCGTCCACTTGACAAAGAGGAACTCACTTTAAAATGGTGGCAGGGATTCCCCTGAGGGGAAGTGCTTATAGGGAAGTTTACAAGTGTTTGTGGAAGGAAGTAGAAATGTGAAGTGTAACACACACTGATACTGCTGCGATACTGGGCGTCTTTATTCTGATTCTTCTTCTTGTAGGCTTGGAGGAAACACTCAGATTCTTAAGTTCACTTCCCCAGAACATGCTCATGCTTTACACCAGCGAGGAAGCTCTGAACATTATGTCAGAATGAAGAGCCAAAGAAGGATAATAAAGCCGCTAAATGAAGCTCAACTCATCAGCTACAGGAGGAAAAATATCCAGAAACATTTCAGTCACCAGAGACACAGTTCTTCGGTCTTTACACATCACCGTGCTGCTCATCTCTGCAACACACACTCGCTCCACAAAGTTCTCGGGAGAACCACTCTTCTCGTACTCTGGTGAAAATGATGAAGTTATTATTTATTGTTACTCATGTTATGATCAACACGTTTTAGGTTTAATCATGCCTTAATTATTACTTTACAATATAACATTTATCATTCTGGTAATCTGATAATGACTTGTACCTTTAATAACTTTCTTCATCGATTCGGCCTCAAAGATTTTGACTGAGCTTTTCAAAGCCTCCAGAATTACTGAATTTACAATTAGAAATAATATAGGAAATAGACAAAAAGTGAAAGAAGACTATAGTTTAAACTAAATGTCTCAAACATTCCTTATAGTCAAATTAAATGACAAAGGAAAACAAGCAGACACGAGTCACTGCTGAAATGATGCACATTTCATCTGGTCTCCTAGCCTGACATCGTAATACTCAATTCTAGTCAGAATTTGAGTCTGATACTGCTCTGTTGGGCTGTGATTATGGGGCGTGTTTCAACTGAACCAGGAAAGACCTCAATTGGATAGACATACAACCAATCAGAGCAACGGAGCGACGCATAACGTTAGTTCCCTTTCGAGGGAACTTGCACTGCGTCGGAACGACACTTTTGGGAACGCCCTCAGCGTTGCGCATCTGAAGCATGAATGAAACTAAGACCGATCTTGATTGGTGCTACGTCATGACGTAGTATGTGACGGCATACCCGGAAGTAAAAAGGGACGCCGAGTCACAACAGTGCTAGCTTTTTCGCTCTTCAGCAAATGCGCTGTGTGTTGTGTGTGAAAGAGAAACTGACTGTGTTTAAGTTAAGTTGTCTGAAAGAGAAAGAACGACGAGTGAACAGTTTAAATGATGTGTGCACCCCTGCCCTCGCTACAAACACGGGTGGGGACACGCATCTGATATGTGTAAACTGTTAGGGAGCGCAGCACGCTCGGTCAGCTCTCGAGGGAGCTGGCTGTGAGCACTGTGAAGCACTACCCATCAGAGTGCTGCGCTCCCGCCTGGCCGTGTTCGATGAGGCCGGCCAGGCTCGCTTTCCCCGCGATTCGGGTCCTGCGTCCGTTGAAGGGAATTGGCTGATGAGGTCGGGACTGCTGAGGCACTTTCCCAATCATCATCAGATAGTTCTGATGCCCTTCCTCCCCGTGCTTCTTCTGCTCGGGGAGAGGGTCTGATGTTTGAGCTATACGCATCTGAGGATGTGGATGTGCTCAGCATCGAGGCGGGTGACGTTGAGGCTCACTCGTCACCTCACGTGCCCGCTTATGAGGAGCTTGTCGAGGTTGTGACTCGTGCGGTGGCCAGACTAAACATCAGCTGGCCATCAGAAATGCAGGAAGCGACTGTAGTGAGAAGTAAACTTGATGAGCGCTTCCTGCAGCACAGAGCACAACCTCAACGCCGGGGTTTGCCTTTTTTTACGGATTTACATAACGAGTTGTGCAGATCCTGGAACAAACCACACTCCTCCCGCCTCTCTAATCCAATGGTGTTCGAGTACAGTAATATTATGGGGGCGGGAAAGAATGGCTATGGGAGGATGCCGCGGGTGGAGGAGGCTTTGGCCGGTTATCTGTCTCCCGATGCGGCGTCCTCCCTGAAAACCCCGGTGCTGCCCACCAAACCATGTAGAGATACTTCGGCGATGGTGGGCAGGGCATATATGGCGGCAGGTCGGGCTGGTGCATGTCTGCATACTATAGCTTTATTGCAGGCATACCAGGCCGCCCTGTTAAAAGACTTGGATGAAGGCGAGGGACCCACACCTGAGGATGTGGCTGAACTCTGCAGAGCGACAGATTTGTCTCTCCGTGTCACCAAGGAGACGGCCCGCATTGTGGGCCGCTCCATGTCAGCTATGGTGGCAACGGAGAGGCATTTGTGGTTGAATCTGTCGGGCATCAGGGAGAAGGATAAAGCTTTCCTCCTTGATGCTCCTCTTTCGCCTTCTGGCCTGTTCGGCGACGCTGTCAACATGGTTGTCGACAGGTTTCAGGAGGCAAAGAGGTAATCTGCGGCGTTCCAGCAGTTTATTCCTCGCCGCTCCAAGTCTAAAGGGGCTGGTCCTAAAACCGGCCAGCCCCAGCCGTCATCGAGCTCCTCGTACCGGCAGGTACAGAAAGAGAGAGTCGCCTCTAGAGCCCCTCCTCAGGGAGCTTGGCAACAGAGGCGGCGTTCTTGCCCAAAGCCGGCTCAGCAGAAGGGCGACCTGAGGGCCGTCCTTCAGGCTAAGAAGGCTGTGGGAAAGAGGTCCTAGCTGTGGTAGCACCTCTAAGGGCTGTCCCTCAGCCGCTTCTCCCCGGAGCACTTTGGAAATCGATGTGGTAATCTCGCCGTCAATGACGCTTCGGGCCACATCGCCTCGAGGGGTTTCGGGCAGGCAGCGATGGCGTCCGCACACCGAAAGTCCTCCACGACCTCTCCCTGCCGGTCAGCCGCTTCAGGGGGTCGAGAATGGTATTCAAAAAACACCCGAGGTCAGTCTCGAGAGACTGATTCCCTTGGTAGATTTCTTCCAGGCGTGGCAACGCCTGTTGAATGTGTCGCCATGGGTCCTGCGCACGGTAGAGAAAGGGTACAGACTGCAGTTCGGCCACAGCCCACCAAGATTCATTGGGGTGGTCTGGACTGCAGTGGTTCCAGAGCGGGCTCGGGTAATGGAACAGGAAGTACAATCCCTGTTGGTAAAGGAGGCCATAGAATGTGTTCCTCCACCAGACAGGGAGTCGGGGTTCTACAGCCGGTACTTTATAGTAGGACTGAACGATTAATTGCATTTGCGATAATATCGCGATATGCTATAACGCGATTTCCTAACCGCAAAGGCTGCGATTACAGTCTGGTCACGTGACACGTGAGAGTAAAGTCTGCAGAAGAAGCATCAACTTGGCACGTTACACATAGCCTATCATATGCCTGGCCTAAAAGGAAAAAAAAACTATTTGTGTTTGATCTATCTAATATGGTGTTGTTCATACTATAGGCTACTGTCATCTCTCCAATGATTCTGGATCGATTCTGAGCTTAGATTTTAACTGCAGGTGCGCGGTGGCGCTGCGTGTTTTAGAAACACCCGTATTCTGATTGCTTCCATTATATCTCTCTCTCTCACACACACACACACACACACACACACACACACACACACACACACACACACACACACACACAATCACGCACAAACCATAAAATAATATTTCATAACGTTCGGAAAGGTTGACGGCGCGAATTGCAATGACATTCGCAGGCTTCTTTGCACAGGATAAGCGCTGTGAGAAACTGATGTCACGCTTACAGTGTGTGTTTTCACCCGCCAGTATTTTCCTTACAAATGCTCAACGAAGGCTTCATTCATGTCGTTAGAAACTCACTGACAGAAGGCTTTCCATTTCAAATGCTCACGCGGCGCATTGTGAAGAGTGCTTGCGATCACGCATCTGTGCGCGTCTCAAAATGCTTTTATGACGCAAAATTAATGTAAACACCATCAGTAATGTCTTAATGAATTAAACAGACAGGGCAAAAACATCTTATATTTCAAAAGAGATCTGTGCATTAGTGTGAATGCAGGTCTCCCGCTGTCTATGATGTCATGATTAATAATCAAACAGTAAAGCTGAGAAAGAGAAAAATCACTCACAGTTCAGACACTCTTAAATACTGAAAGCACTCTTTGTTCATTGCTTGTAATATGTTTTTTTGTTTCTCTTTATGATTTACTACTTTATGTTTTGCAGCTATATTAGTTTATATATTTAAAATTATTAACATGCAATTGTTTTAATTAAAATGTTATAATGTGTAGTTATTTTAAAAAGCTTATAATTACATATATCATAATAAAAAACATATTAATTATTAATATTAATCTTATTAATTTATTTAAAAATTAAAAAGTTCAAGAATTGTTTTGGAATCGGATCGTGACTCCCAGAATCGGAATCGGATTGTGAGGTACCAATTAAAGATTTCCACCATTACTATACAATAATGTATTGTTGAATAATACAGAAGATAAAGAGTTTAAAAAATAATCGCATATTAAATCGCAATCGCAATATTGGTTAAAAAAATCGCAATTAGATTTTTTTCCAAAATCGTTCAGCCCTACTTTATAGTTCCCAAAAAGGACGGGGGTCTGCGCCCAATTTCAGATCTAAAGGACGCATACTTCCATATTTCCATCAGTCCTGCACACAGGAAGTTCCTGAGGTTTGCTTTCGGGGGCAAAGTGTTCGAATATTGTGTTCTTCCGTTTGGCCTAGCTCTTTCCCCTCGCACGTTCACCAAGTGCATGGATGCAGTTCTGGCTCCTCTGAGACTCCAGGGTATCCGTGTGCTGAACTATATCGACGACTGGCTTATACTGGCTCAGTCGCAAGAGATTGCAGTTCGGCATCGAGATGTCGTCCTTGGCCATATTCAAAGCTTGGGGTTGAGACTCAACACGAAAAAGAGCGTGTTGACGCCCTCCCAGAGGACCACGTTCCTGGGGGTAGTATGGGACTCGACGACGATGCGGGCACAAATGTCTCCCGCACGCGTAGAGTCCATACGGGCAATGGTCTCCAGCATGAAGCTAGGCCGCAACATCACTGTAAAGCTGTTTAAAAGACTGCTGGGGCTCATGGCAGCTGCGTCCAACATAATACCTTTTGGCCTGCTGTACATGAGACCCCTGCAGTGGTGGCTGAAAGCCAAGGGGTTTTCCCCGAAGGGGAATCCATTCCGTATGATCAGGGTAACGCGCAGATGCCTTCGTTCCCTATCAATATGGAAGAAATCTTGGTTTCTGTCCCAGGGGCCAGTATTGGGAGCGTCATGTCGCCGGAAATCCATTTCGACAGACGCCTCCCTCTCTGGTTGGGGCGCGGTCAAGGACGGCCGCTTTACCCAGGGTCTGTAGCAGGACCATCATCATTCATGGCAAATAAATTGCCTGGAGATGTTGGCTGTGTTCAGGGCTCTGAGGAGCTTCCTCACAGATCTCAGGGGTTATCACGTTCTGGTGCGCTCCGACAACATGTCAGTTGTCGCGTAACTGAACCATCAGGGGGGTCTGAGGTCTCGCCCTCTGTGCAGACTGGCACATTAGATCCTCCTGTGGTCCACGGGGAAATTATCATCGCTCAGGGCGATGTATATTCCCGGGGACCAGAATCAGGGATAGCTCTGCTCCCGGGAGTTCTGGAGAGGGTCCGGCAGGACGGGGTTAGTCTACTCCTAGTAGCCCCGTATTGGCCGGCCCGAGTGTGGTTCTCAGACATCATGGCACTGCTAACAGGTCCTCCATGGCAGATCCCTCTGAGGAGGGACCTGCTGTCTCAGGCAGGGGGCACAACATTTCACCCCCAGCCAGAGCTGTGGAAGCTTTGGGTCTGGCCCCTGAGGGGGCTCAGTACTTAGAGGCTGGCCTGTCGGCAGGTGTAGTGGAGACCATACTCAGTTCCAGGGCTCCTTCCACGAGGAGGTTGTACGGCTTAAAGTGGAACGTGTTTTCCACTTGGTGCAGGGAGCGTGAGGTGAACCCAGTTAACTGCCCAGTGGCTTCAGTGCTGGAGTTCCTCCAAGATCGCTTCTCTGTGGGGATTACCCCGTCCACACTTAAGGTGTACGTGGCTGCCATTGCGGCTTTCCACACTCCTATAAGTGAAGGGCCACTGGGGAGGCACCCTTTAGTCGTATGTTTCCTCCGTGGTACTTGGAGGATGAGGCCTGCGACTCACTCCAGAGTTCCATCTTGGGATCTGGCGGTGGTTCTCGAGGGATAGACTTCGGCCCCCTTCGAACCGCTTGAGTCTGCGACAGATCGAGTTCTGTCGCTAAAGGTGGTGTTGCTCTTTGCTATCACTTCTCTGAGGAGAGTGGGGGACCTTCAGGCCTTGGCGGTTACGCCGACTTGCCTGGAGTTTGCCCCGGGCGGAGTTAAGGCCATCCTTCATCCGAGGCCGGGCTATGTGCCCAAGGAAAGCTATTGGGCTTGTTTTTGGCTAGTTTTGAGTAGCAATTGGGCGGGTTTTGTTGTAAAAACTTGGCAACCCTGTCTGCATGCATGCTGGAATAAGTAATGTTAGAAGAAAAAGGGGTTGCCGGGGTTGTAAAAAAAGAAAAGAATTTAAGGATACACAGAGTACTTTCCAACACGATCATCATTTCTGAGAGAAATAGTAAAGGTGAATGCATACAAACAAGTTCTCCGTTTAGGATTAGAACAAATTCAACCCAAGCGCCTTTGATGACGTGGATGATTACATTACTGTTTATCATCTGACAATTTCATTGGTCCGAACAGTTTCTGTTCGGGCATAATTACTTCTCTACGGATCAAGTCCAGACCGAACTGCCGAGTTAAAATGTTGTGGGCGGGGCAAAGTTCAGCTGGCATCCAGGCTACTGGTCTCCCAGATAGCATGGTGACATTGATACAATGTTGAGTATTGATTCAAACCATCATTTCAGTTGAGACTGTCATTTCAATGTTTAAAGTGTGTTGGATCAGCCTTTAAAATTGTGATGAAAGTCAACAGCACACATGGGTGGAGACAGTGACATTGAACTAACAGTGATTTGTTGATGAGCACAAAATCATGCAGGTGTGTATCTCTGCAGAACACTAGTGGGTGTTTCCCAGTCAGTGGGGCATTTTCAAACCACAATGGGCATTTTCAACCGCGTTACCTGATTTGCTCTAATCCACTGGGGGCTTGGTTTAGGGGTGGGCCTTCATGGCTTTAGCAAGTCTGTTGAAAAATGGTTGAAAAACATCTATTGTAGTTTGAAATTGGCCACTGATTGGTAAACGGTAAAAGATTTGTGCACTTCTCTGTAGTTTAATTGATGCTTCCTCGTTAAAGAGAAAACACAGGTGTACACACTTGTTGAACCACCTGACATACTTACATGACTTCTTTAGCACAGTTTCAAACAAATGCTGCATCTACCTTATTATTTCTTATTGATTTGTATTGCAGCGTTTGTATTGACTGTAGAAACATTAAAAAGTAATTTTTTTTTAAATATTAAAGTGTTTGAATAAAGGCAGCTGCTATTTGCACTATGTGAAACTAGTGATATATTATATTTACACCATGTAAAAGTAGCATTTCTTGTGTAAATAGTAATTAGATGCTATACTTTATTTTGGCAGATGCATACTATTTGCACCTCAGTATTGTTGTACATTAACAGGATGCAATAATAACATAGAGTGTAAGTGATTAAATTTATTACAATTATTAAATGGATGCCACCTTAATAGGACAATAAAAGCCCTCCCTACACCTGCCCAATACATACTTTTATTGTTAATAAACATTTCGTTAGGCACTTTATTTCCACTATTAGAAAATCTTCAATGAATGTAAATGCCTTTCCATTGTGATATGTGATGGGAAAAGATAGAAGAGTGAACTCTGCAAAAGGCGGCTTCAAACATGCGTCAAAACACAACACCAAGTTTCTTAAGCCTTAAGCTCTACTGACTACACCACTGATGGCATTGAAATGTATGGGGTTTCTTTTAGTCTTGTGTAGCCCAACCAGGCATTGTTGGGCAGAGTTGGTGCAAATAGCGCTTGCCAACAAGGCGTGCTATTTGCAATTGTATAAATAGACACTCCATTGAAGGCAGCATCCATTTTTCTACATTCTTAAAAAATGCATCTCACTTTAGTAATGTTTTTTGGGGAATTCCCGAGGAAATCAGGTAATCATTCATATTCCAATAAAATTTGGGGAATGTAACTGATCTCCATTCAGTTTAGACTGCTTCCACTGAAACACAATCACAAAAAACTACATCTTGGGTTTATCGAGAAAGTGACTGGCATGGCTACTTTGCACTCTAAAAAAGCAAATGGGTTGTTTTAACCGAGCGGTTAGGTTAAATGTTTGCTTAAAACAACCCTATTGCTGGGTTAAAACAACCCAATCGCTGGGTTTGTCCATTTTCAAGTCAACTTGGGTTGCTTTTAACCCAGCCTTTATTTATTATAGAGTGTGTGATATTTAAAGAGATTAAGGTGCATAAGGTGAATCTGCAGCTTTAAAGGGATAGTTCACCCCAAAATTAAATTTCTGTCATTTATTCACCCTCAAGTTGTTCCAAACCTGTATGAATTTATTTATTCTGCTGAACACAAAAGAATATTGGAGAAGAAGAATGAAGAATGTTGGTAACCAGACAATTGACGGTAGCCATTGGCTGCGTCCGAAAACCTAGGCAGCTGACTTGTTGCCTGGCTAACTTATCAGACAATGACTACGTTTACATGTTAAAATATATGTTTAAATTATACGTTTTAATTAAGTTATAACCAGTGTAGGAAATAGCAAATGTAAATTATATTATTTAATTTGAATGATTATTTTGCTCCAAATGTTGTACACATGGTATGGAAAATGTCAATTTAAATATTTAAATGCACCGCATTTTATTGCATTGCCATTTTGCATATTACATTGCAAATTGAAATTTGCCACCCATGTGCTTCCATAGTAGAAGGTGTTTATTGACCATATTCATTAATGTCAATGTTGCATTCTCAGTTCCTCTTTGTTCTCTGTAAGCAAACTGATGGCTGTCTCTGTCCTCAAAGAAAGTGTGAGATATGCAAGTACCCTTTCCATATATTTACTCAGAACATAGTCAGTACTGATACTCGTATTCATTTCTATGAATAGGGCACAACATTTCAAGTAAATATTGAAACAATCTTCTCAGAACAGTCTTCAGCTGATGCACACAGTGTTTAAGGACCTTTGCCTTCACCCTTAACAAGACTAGATACAACCTCGTCTCTGTCAGTGTTATAGGGTCCAGTTCTATCCTAACACACATTCACATTATAATCATCTGTATCAAATCTACTATAAAACTAATTCAGCTCATTTGCAGAAATTATACAATCAGAAGAAAACTTTTCATTCGCATCTCTGCTAATCAAAACATTAAAGGGATAGTTCATCCAAAAATTAAAATTTGTCATAATTTATTCACCCTCATGTCGTTCCAAACCTGAAAGACTTTTGTCCATCTTCAAACACAAATGAAGTTATTTTAAAAATATCTGAGAGTTTTCTGTTCATAAAAAAGTTCATAAAGAGAACGTAAAACTGAATCGAGCAGTTTAGTCCAAATTTTACTGAAGAGATGCGATTGCTTTATATGATGAAAATATGTTATGATGAACAAATTAAGTTATACAATAATATTAACAGCCAAACTTTTGAAAAGGTTGGAAATTTTAAATATCTTGTTTCTGGATAATCATTTGAACTGAATTCTAAATATGGACTGAATCTATAAGAAGTCTATGCAGAGACTATATATTTTGAGGAAATTAAGTAGTTTTGGTGTGAGTAAAGGTGATATATACAGATCTTATTGAGAGTGTCCTGAGGTAAAGACAAATGTCTATGCAAATGGACAATAAAATATTTAATTTCATAATTCCTGTTCATTTTATTTGACATAAGGCAGTTATTTTCCTTTTAATATAAAGTGAGGAGTTAAGTTAACTGACTCTCATATATCACTGCTTTCTGTTGCTGACTTTAGAAATACTTGATATCAAGAGGAATATGATTAATATTGTATTTAGTAATGAACTGTTCAGAGGCAGAAGGAAAAAGAAACCAGTAAAAGAATGGGACGATTTAGGTGGAAATTTTAATAGCTTATCATATAAAAATAGATTAATAAAAAAAATATATTTTACAGAAATAAATGTTCAGTGATTATTTGCCTAATCTTTGTCGCCTTCTTCTGGTAGACACATTTACAACATCTATCTCTTCTGTAGTCAGACTTGCACAATAAATCTATTGTCTATGGCTTGTTTTTTCACTTTGCTTTAATCTTTTGTTGTGTATTCTGAGTGTTACACCATCTTCATCATTATTGTAATGGATAACAAAGAAATTTGAAACAATTCAAAGTTGCTATTTCAGCCATTACTATAAAACAAGAAACTGGTGTGAAGTCATACACAAACGTCAGTGTGATCGCTGTGTGTCTCTGTGTCTTCAGTCTCTGTAGCGGCTCCTTATTCACCATCAGCTGATCCTGAGGAAACTGGACTGAAGTTTAAATACTGAGAGTCCTACAATAAAACACACACACAGTCACATATGAGTATGAGACATTACTGGTGTCACATCACATCAGTTGATAATTTCAGAACAAAAGACAGCCAGATATTAGTATTCATATTACAGCCAGATATGAATGGAAAACTGCTAATAGATTAATAACAGTAAATGATAAATATCTCTCTCTTAATCACTTACACACAGAGATGAAGAGATGAAAATATTCACATATTCATAGATCATATTCACATCACTGAATTAAACTCTTATTAAAACGGTTTACAGCTCTAAAGTGGAGATTAATTATTATCTAATATTCTCCATATATGAGGCCTGTTAATGGACTTGGGTCATTTTAGAATGTTTAAATAATAATATACTTACAATAGTATAGTTTCTGCAGTTTATAATGTGGATCATTCTTCAGCTTAGAGAGCAACATTACATCAGATCTCTGTAGTTTATTCCCATACAGATTCAGTTGTCTCAGGTGTCCAGGGTTTGATCCCAGAGCTGAAGCCAGAGCAGCACAACCTTCATATGTGACGCCACAATCCCTCAACCTGTAGAGAACAATGACACACTCTTCAGTCTCTCAGTTCAGATAAGTTGAACAGGTACAATCACAATTTTAATCAGACAATTAAAATGTCTAAATTTCAGTAGGATATTTATCACGGTCATGAAAATAAAGAAATTTAAAAAGCTTTTAACACCTGTGCTTCAAATCTAAATTTACATCGAAAGTTTAATAATAACAGTCACAGAGGAAAGAATCTACATTTGATATGTTTGCTAATCACTGCATGATCCACTGATATTGTGGTGAAGGATCAAACAAAAAATATATTTTTTTTACTTATTTCCATTTTAAGAACAAGTATAAAAACAAGTAAAGAGAGCAGTAGGAAAAGCAGTATTAATCAAAGTACCAGGAGTGACTAAACCTTCAGTAAATGGTTGCTGGGTCAAAAACAGGAGCACAGATGACTTAATCTGGGTTAGACATACAAACTTCCACTTTCTTGTATCAATCTTAAAGCAGCACTAGGTAACTTTTCAACCTTTATAATATATTTTCAAACCTCTTGTGATGATACATCGACTTACAATAGGTTGAATGACACGTCTGCCATAGCCTGACGGGGTCTGTATTGTTTTTAATCGTACTTTTAAACTTCGGGTTTCGGGTAGTAACCCGAGAAAAAAAAGAACTACAAAATTTGACTGCTTTACGGCATATACGTCACTTCCACCACCACCCCCACTTCCTTAAATTTGGACGTGCGAGAAAAACTATCATTTGTTTGCCGAATGTTATAGTCATGGCCGAAGCAGCACAGAAAAATAAGAAAGCAAAGGTTTTGTCGGAGGAAAGCAAAAAGAGGAAACGAGAAAGTGATCGGATTAAAGGCAGGACGAGGATCAACATTGGGCCAGCGTTTGCTCATTGGCGTGAGCTGAAGGAGGAGGGGCTACATTCTTGCAAATAAATACATAAGACGTACAAAATAATATTTTAGGATACCTAACATGTCTGTGATATTTGTCTATTTGTCTTTCCTCAAGCTATAATGCAAAGCGATTTTTCAAATTTGCAGATTCATCTATGGTAGCTTGATATTATAATATTGACGATATATGGTTATTTCCTACAACTCAAACATTGAATTGAAGTATCATATAGATTCTGTAAAACGGGAACCAATAGACTAGGCTACTATAATGACGCTGGCTTGTAAACGTGAGCATCGCGATCATTTGGCGTTTGAAAGAAATAAAACCCATGAAATGATATTCATATGACATGCTGAAACATATGCCACTGTACCTGGGATGAAGACATTTCACACACGATGCAAGCAGAACACGCATGTGAACTCCTGCAGTGTTCAGGGCTATCATAGTTGTCATGTCAACAAATGCACATGCGATGCATCCACTGATGTAGAATGACAGTTTACGACAGTAGTAGAGGACAATACTGTTTCTCAACTGAAGGGGGACCCCGAGAGCAAAAACTACCTAGTGCTGCTTTAAAGGGATATATTGACTTCAAAAACGAGAAGTGTTCCCTTTAAAAAGATTAAACTTAAGTCTGTGCTCTTAAGTATTCAAGATTCAAGAAATGTTAGTTGGAAAAGTCATTTAGAAGTCTATGTTCAAAAAGTGGAGACAGTTAACAGGTAAAACAACTTTTTATTATTCTCAAATTTTGAAAATAAAAAGTTGTTAAACTCAGAGAGAAACTGGCACTTCAGGACTAGAATTGAAGAGCTCTGATATATAACAAAGTGATAACTTGAAAAAATAAATGATAGCTCAGTTTTACCATACGGGGTTGACAAAATATTTTTCTGTATTGAAATAATTGGGGGAAAGCTTATTTTTAGCTCCATATGATAGTAAAACATACTAAAATAACAAAATATAACCAAGAAATGTTATAATTCTAGGTATGCACAGTTGCCATAGAACATTAAAATGTGTGTCAAATTGACCCACGAACATTAACGTAATAGTAATTTTGTGTGTATATGTCAAAACATATCAGTGTGTTGAAATTTTGCATGCATATTCATGACCCTAAATGAGAAAGTCACAAAATCTACAACCCCAAATCATAAAAAGTTGGGACAGTATGGAAAACGCAAATAAAAAAAAAGAAGTGATTTCTAAATTTACTTTGACTTGTATTTCATTGCAGACAATATGAACAAAAAATATTTCATGTTTTGTCTGGTCAACTTCATGTCATTTGTAAATATGCATCCTTTCCTGTCATTCAGACCTGCAACAGGTCTTTTTCTTTCTCCATACTGTCCCAACTTTTTCTGATTTGGGGTTGTAAAGAAAAAACATTAACTGATATTTCTGACAACTCAAACTGTACAGAAGGGTTAAAGTCAAGAGACTGAAATTGTGATGTGAAAGTGTGTATTTCAGTGACTCTCAGTCCTGCAGTATCATGTTACTGAGGAGCAGCTCATGTGTTCAATCATTTACAGCTCAATCAGCTGAACTCACAGCAGCAGAAAGAGACTGAACACTTCAAATATACTTTACATTATGATTCATGTGTGAGAGTCAAATAAGATCTTACTTCAGTATATCTAGTTTACACTGAGGATCCTCCAGTACAGCAGAGAGAAGAGTCACTGCTTTTCCTATTTTATTCCTAGACAGACTCAGTTCTCTCAGGTGTGAGGGGTTTGATAACAGAGCTGAAGCCAGAGCAGCACAACCCTCATCTGTGATACCACAATCCCACAATCTGTAGAGAACAATGACACTCTTCACTTTCAGTTCAGATCAGATGAACAGTTAAAAATCGCAATTTTAATCAGACAATTAAAATGTCTACATTTCAATTGAAGATTTATCACAGTCATGAAAATAAAGAAATTTAAAAAGCTTCTAACACCATTCTTCAAATCACAATTTACATTGAAGGTTTAATAATAACAGAGTCACAGAGGAAAGAATCTCCATTTGTTATGTTTGTTAATCACTGTATGATCCACTGATATTGTGGTGAAGGATCAAACAAAATCACATTTTTTACTGATTTACATTTTAAAAACAAGTGCAAAAAAGTAAAGAGAGCAGCAGGAAAGCAGAATTAATTAAAGTATCAGAAGTGACTAAACCTTCAGTAAATGGTTGCTGGGTCAAAACAGGAGCACAGATGATTTAATCTGGGTTAGACAAACAAACTTCTTTCTTGTTTCATAAAAATCTTAACCCCATAATATGTGAGCAACATGTATTTACATGCATGTATTTTTGAGAGAAAATTGTTTATGCATGGTTTTTTAAAACAAAAAAAATTGCTTTAAAATTAAGGCCTCAAAACACACAAAAGACTTTTGACTAATGGGTGTTTTTGTAGTCTCATGCAAAAAAATTAAATAATAAATAATTAAAATTAAGATATAATTTATACAAAATGAAATTCTCTTTAAAGAAAGTAATTCACTTTCTACAAAACAAAAAAAAATTACTTTCTACAAAACAAAACTCGATATTAACTCGATAAAACAAACTTTGTTATTAAATAAAAAAAAAATAATAACATTAGGCTATAATAGGCCTAATTAAACATCAATATGAAGCAATATACGTTTGACTGGTACTATATTTATAGCATCTGAGCAGACATTAACAATAAACATATCATAATCTGTCCAAAACAGCCCAAATAAATATTTTCTAAACAGTCTTGCGTGTATGACATGCAGCAGGATTCATATTTAAACTTTCTTTTTGCGTTTAATATTCACAGATGCTAACAGAATAAACTTAACAGAATAAAGCCTACCTTACAATCAACCCTGAATCCGTTGCTTTAAGAAATGAACAGCTTTTCATGAGGTGAATTATTGCTCAACGCGTCTCAAAACGATGTAGTTGAAGTAACGTTACAGCGCTTCACTAGATGTTTGTATGAGTTTTTACAGTCTATGAAGTTGATGTGTGGGCGTCGACTCTGCATCGTTAGTATTTGAATCTGAAAGAGCACGCTCTCCGTGGGCGTGGTTGCATTAGCGGATAATGAAGTGGCTCGCGGGTGACTGACATCACTCTCTTTTCGAACAGATTACATAAACACAGCATATTTGTTTTCGATTTGGTTTACATTGTTTAACACCTGACATTTCAATGTTTCTTTAGACATATGTCTCATGTTTGTGAGACAAGTATTCACTAAGCTAGAGTTCCTTTTCTGAAGACTATCTAAATGAACGTCTTTGAGAGAGAGGCTGCAGACCGCGGATCATATTTGTTTTCTTTATTTTGCAAAAAGCAAAACATTTTGTTTTATTGTGACTGTACACAAAACAAATTGAAACGTAACAGATTATAATGATGTATAACACTCTTGCCTGAATGATAAAAAACGACAGAGTTATTTGAGTCTTTTTGGCACTGATAAGAAAAAAAGCAACTCGAGAGGGTTGATGAATCAATGAAGATCTGAAAAGCACTATGATATAAATAAAGATTCAATACCCCTCTTTCTCTCAGTAGACTGTAAGAAACTATGGTACCTAAAATCGTCATGTGTCTGAGCTGGATAGTTGATCAGCACTGAGTTCCTCTTCAAACCCTTCAATACACTGACATTCTGTGTTTTTCTTTGATTTTGACACTATCATCCTTAGATCTAATTTTATCTCAGTTGCTGGTATTTTCAACATTGTTTTTATCCTCTGTAATATCACTGCTTCTCTCTATTCCCATTACATTGAGTCACTGAATCTCCCTTCTCATTTTTCTTTTCAGTATTTCAAATTCTTCAAATCCATTATTGTTCTACCTCCTTCAACAACTGCACTCAATATTTTGATCTTATCTAAGAACAACTGCACTGTTCTCATTTCTGACTGTTGAGCTCGAGTCTGTTTAAAGTCAAGAGACTGAAATGTTTATTGTTATGTGAAAGTGTGTATTTCAGTGTTACTCTCAGTCCTGCAGTATCATGTTACTGAGGAGCAGCTCATGTGTTCAATCATTTACATCTCAATCAGCTGAACTCACAGCAGCAGAAAGAGACTGAACACTTCAAATATACTTTACATTGTGATTCATGTGTGAGATTCAAATATGATCTTACCCCAGTTTCTCTATTTTACAGTGAGGATCCTTCAGTACAGCAGAGAGAACAGTCACTGAATCTCCTAGTTTATTCTTAGACAGATCCAGTACTCTCAGGTGTGAGGGGTTTGATCTCAGAGCTGAAGTCAGAGCAACACAACCTTCATCTGTGACGCCACATTCCCTCAACCTGTAGAGAACAATGACACACTCTTCACTCTCTCAGTTCAGATAAATTGAACAGGTACAAATCACAATTTTTAATCAGACTATTAAAATGTCTACATTTCAATTGGAGATTTATCAGTCATGAAAATAAAGAAATTTAAAAAGCTTATAACACCTGTGCTTCAAATCACAATTTACATTGAAAGTTTAATAATAACAGAGTCACAGAAGAAATAATCTACATTAGCTATGTTTGTAAATCACTGCATGATTCACTGATATTGTGGTGAAGGATCAAACTAAATATACTTTTTTTTACTGATTTCCATTTTAAGAACAAGTACAAAAACAAGTAAAGAGAGCAGTAGGAAAAGCAGTATTAATCCAGAAGCGACTAAACCTTCAGTAAATGGTTGCTGGATCAAAAACAGGAGCACAAATGATTTAATCTGGGTTAGACAAACACACATCCTCTTTCTAATATCATTAAAAAACTTAATGAATCAATGACAGTTTGAAAAGGACTATGGCAGAAATAAAGATTCAACATACCTCTTTCCCTCAGTAGACTGTAAGAAACTATGGTCACTAAAATCTTCATGTGTCTGAGCTGGATAGTTGATCAGCACTAAATACTTCTTCAAACCCTTCAATACACTGACATTCTGTGTTTTTATTTTATTTTTGACACTATCATCCTTAGATCTGATTTTATCTCAGTTGCTGGTATTTTGAACATTGTTCCATCCTCTTTGTAATATTCCTGCTTCTCTCTGTTCCCATTACACTGAGTCATTGAATCTCCCTTCTCATTTTTCTTTTCAGTATTTTAAATTCTTCAAATTCATTATTGTTCTAACTCTTTCAACATCAGCATTCAATATTTGATCTTACCTAAGAACACCACTGCACTGTTCTCAGTTCTGACTGTTGAGTTTGAGTCTATTTCAAGTCAAGAGACTGAAATGTTGATTGTGATGTGAAAGTGTGTATTTCAGTGTTACTCTCAGTCCTGCAGTATCATGTTACTGAGGAGCAGCTCATGTGTTCAATCATTTACAGCTTAATCAGTCAAACTCACAGCAGCAGAGACTGAACACTTCAAATATACTTTACATTCATGCATGAGAGTCAAATATGATCTTACCATAGTTTCTCCAGTTTACAGCGAGGATCCTCAAGTACAGCAGAGAGAAGGTTCACTGATTTTCCTATTTTATTCTTAGACAAATCCAGTTCTCTCTGGTGTGAGGGGTTTGACCTCAGAGCTGAAGTCAGAGCAGCACAACCTTTATCTGTGACACCACATTCCCTCAACCTGTAGAGAACAATGACACATTCTTCACTCTCTCAGATCAAATCAGTTTAAGGAATCTATTATTAAAGTAAAGTAAAGTAAAAACTTAAAGCACCAATTGATATGTTTGATGGATCATTAGACTGAGATGTAAAATGCCACAAAACAGGATCATACAACATCTAAAGTATCATTCAATCAGGAAAAAATAATATCTCTTATTTGCACTATATTTAATGTCTGTCTTATACTGTCACGATGGGTTGCACAGGAACAGGAAGTAGACTCAGGAGATCCAAATATAACATAAACTTTAATGTAAACTCTCAGGAACACATAAGAACAACATGGGAAGCACACTCAACCATAATGGCTACCAGACAAAGAGTGAGGAACAGGGAAGAACTTAAATAGCAAACTGAAACGAGATTATTAACTGAACACAGATGAAATTAACATAACTAACGAGGGTAACTATGGTGACAAACAAGTGGTTGGAAACTAAGACAAAGGAACACGTGACAGGATGAAAACACAACTTAAAGATAAACTAAACAGACAGACATGTTACATATACAAAATTTGTTTTAATAAGTGACACTATTCACTACATATGTTAGTTTTACTTTGTTACTTAGATCTGTACTATGTACTGTAATATGTATGGAGTGTCAATTTGTGTGTGTTTGTGATTTTACACAATATAATAATAATAATAATAATAATAATAATAATAATAATAATAATAATAATAATAATAATAAACAGAAAGTGGTAATAATAAATGTAATAATAATAATAATAATAATACACAAAAAGAGTCTGAACACTTTAAATACACTTTACATTGTGATTCATGTGTGAGAGTCAAATATGATCATACCACAGTTTCTCCAGTTTACAGTGAGGATCCTCCAGTACATCAGACAGCAGATTCACTGATTTTCCTATTTTATTCCCAGACAGATCCAGTTTCCTCAGTTGTGAGGGATTTGATCTCAGAGCTGAAGTCAGAGCAGCACAACCTTCATCTGTGATACCACAATCACTCAACCTGTAGAGATATGAAAATCAAATAAAAGGTTAAACACTGTCAAATATCTATCCAACAACTTTCAATTCCAATATAATTTAACAATGTCAAATTCTTATCTAGGTGTCATGGTCAAACTCACACTAATAAAAAATGTCAAGACTGAATTAAATTAATATTTATGTATTTATTAACTTTAAACTAAGGGTCATCAACCGGAGGTCGGCACCGGTACTGCAGGGGTCCGACAATTAATTTGATCATAAATAATTTCTTTATTCAAAATTAAAACATGGGTAAAAAACATAAAGTCAAATATAAATATAAGCACCCCCAGTTGATCCTGTAATAGTATCATGTTGACGAAACAGATTTGGCAATCACTCTAGTGCACTTTTGTGTTTGCGGTCTTGAAAACCTCAAATGTTTCTATTTACAGTGTGTTTTTGCAGTGTTGAGAAATGTAGCCAATCACAGACATGTTTATTGATCTCTTGAACTCAATGGCCAGTCAGAGGTGCTTCATTTAGTCAGAATCCACTCACTGCTCAAAAAGCTGTAGAGTTCTGCACGCTCACAAATCCTCTCATTAACAAAAACACAATGCAAGTAAGAGATTCATTATGCAGTGTAGACAAATTTATTGATTATAATGGAACTTTGTGAGATCACTAACTGACATGTAAGACAGCTTTTTAGTGATTGTAAAGTGAGTGCTATTTCAAGGCTCAAGTGCTATTTTTATTTTACACGCTGGCCAATTACACGCTGCAAAATGACATGTCAAAAAAGATACGTGCAATGTAAATGCAGACTAATAGATTGTTCGAATAATATTCATATCAATTTGCTGAAAATCCATTCCAATATTTTTAATGACTTGTAAATCATAAATTGCTATTCTTGTTATGGTGGAGCCGTTGCTACACATTACATCTGCACTTTACTAGAAAACCCGCACTCAATTCAGATGCTCAGTGATTTGTTTCTTAATTGTTAATCTCACAGTCAAATTAAAAAGTTAAGTTTACCTACATTTTTGCTTAAAGTTTAATAAATGTTTAATCGTCCATCTGACAGTAAAAATATAAATGTATGACTCTGCTATGTTAACCATACAGCAAATGTTTTTTAGATTTGAGCTAATTGATAAATGATCTGTTTCTCCAGTTGTTTGTTTGGTTTTCATTTTTTTTATGCTATTTATTTAAAAACAAATATTTAAATATTCAAATTCCTTCTTAATGTGCAAGAACATTCAACTGGTAAACCTGAATTATTTATTCATATGCAAATTCTCTGACTTTGTTTGAATGTCTGAAGGAATTTTATATTGTCTAGAAAACACATCAACATGCTGACCACTGAACTCTAGACAACAACTGCAACACTGACGATTTATTAACTTTTATTTTCTTAATGTTTTAACAGTGAAGTGATTGTTCTCAGTGATACTTACTGAACTAATCTGGATTCTTTGATCACAGGCAGCAGTTTCTGAAGGACCTTTAGTTTTTCAGGTTTATTGTTTCCTCCAACAAAATTATTAATATCAAACCTGGCCAGCTTCTTCTCTGATGTCAACAACACAAAAACTACAGCTGGCCACTGAGATGAAGAGAGTTTGGCTTCCTTTATTCTTCCAGATTTCAGATTCTGTTGTATTTCCTCCACTAGTGAATCATCACCCAGTTCATTCAGACAGTGGAACAGATTGATGGATTTCTCTGGAGAGTCAATGGTCCTGATCTTCTTCTTGATGTACTCAACTGTTTCCTCATTGTTGTCAGATCTGCTTCTTGTCTGTTTCATTAGTCCTTGTAGGAGAATCTGATGAGACTCCACTGACAGACCCAGAAGGAACTGCAGGAAAAGGTCCAGATGTCCATTTTTACTCCGTAGAGCCTCATTCAAAGCTCTCTGATGAAGTTCAGACAATGAACCATGTTCTGATGAATTGTGTTGAAACCAGCTCTTAACTGTAGATAGCAAACTCTGTTTGGTGATTTGGTCAAAAACATTCAAGTTGTTGTTTGTATAGGAGAGGTGCACATATAGAGCCGCTAGATGTTCCTGAACGCTCAGATGAACAAAGCAGAAGACTTTCCCCTGATACCAGCCAAACTCCTCTCTGAAGATCTGAGTGCAAAATCCTGAGTACACTGATGCTTCTGTCACATCAATGCCACACTCTCTCAGGTCTTCCTCATAGAAGATCACATTGCCTCTCACAAGCTGCTGAAAAGCAACTTTCCCCAGTTTGAGGATCATGTCTTCATCTGTCACGTGCTTCTCATAGTCTTTCTCTTGTTTGATGTAGGTCTGAAGGATCAGGAAGTGTGTGTACATTTGAGTGAGAGTCTTGGGAATCTCTCCACTCTCTGCTTCGCTCAACATCTTCTCTAGAACAGTGGCTGAGATCCAGCAGAAAACTGGGATGTGGCACATGATGTAGAGGCTCCTCGATGACTTCAGGTGTGTGATGATTGTATTGGCCAGACTTTGATCACTGATTATCTTCCTGAAGTATTCCTCTTTCTGTGGCTCATTGAAGCCTCGTACCTCTGTCACTCGATGGACACACTCAGAGGGGACGAGATCAGCTGCTGCTGGTCTGGAGGTGATCCAGATGAGAGCAGAGGGAAGCAGATTCCCCGCAATGAGGTTCGTCAGAAGCACGTCCACTGAGGCTGATTCACTTACATCACACAACCTCACATCTCCCTGAAAATCCAGAGACAGGCGACACTCGTCCAGACCATCAAAGATGAACGACACTTTATATTTGTCACTGGATATCTCCATTTCTTTCGTTTCAGGGAAAAAGACATGAAGAAGATCTGAAAGACTGAGTGTTTTGTCCTTCATCAAATTGAGCTCTCTGAAAGGAAGTGGTAATATGAGCTGGACGTCCTGATTCTCTTTCCCTTCAGCCCAGTCCAGGATGAACTTCTGCACAGAGACTGTTTTTCCAATGCCAGCGACTCCCTTTGTCATCACAGTTCTGATGGGTTTGTCTTGTCCAGGTAAAGGTCTAAAAATGTCATTGCATTGGATCGGTGTGTCCTCTGTTGCTGCTCTCCTGGATTGAATCTCAATCTGCCTCACCTCATGCTCATTACTGATCTCTCCACTTTCAATCTCTGTGATGTAGAGCTCTGTGTAGATCTCATTCAGGAAAGTTGGGTTTCCCTGCTTTGCTGTTCGCTCATTCAGAAACTCAAACTTCTTCATCAGATTTGATCTAAAACTGTTGAGGACTTCATGTCTGTAAAATTAAAATACCACATTATTACAATACCTTTTTTGTTGTATTCTGTACCATATATCTTTAAATAAAATCTTTTACAGGAATGGTATACCTGAGATCCGTCTGTGTTTCTCCACTCTTAAAATGTACTGGATGACCCATAGAATCGTCACTCCTCATTGACACACAGCTGGGCTCTGCTTCTGATCTCTTCTGATGAACTGAACTATAATAAAGACATATTAAAGTGATTCATTTGAATTGCTGTACTTAAAAAACACGTTAAAGTGCACTTTTACTTTTATTTACAATATGTCAATACAAAAATCTGTAAAATTTAACTAGGCCTAAGTGCTCTCATAGATGTGTCCTTCTGTGTGAGCAACAATGTTTAAATATAAGATGAAGATAAAAACACCATAAAATAAAATGTTAATCATATTGTTATACCTGATAACAGTCTGTTTATCTCGATTCTTAAACTCTATTATATGATCCATAGACGCGTCACTCCTCATTGACACACAGCTGGGCTCTGCTTCTGATCTCTTCTGATGAACTGAACTATAACAGATTGATTAATCACTTCAAGATAACGTCTTGCATGCATTTATCATCAAACATCTTCTTGCATCCTAACAAACCATCTTGCCATCTTCAGACCTTTAATTATCATTTAAAGGCGACTTAATCTAGTGTTTTTTCAAAGTACCTGTATCCTGAAGAAAAATCTTCATCTCTGGATGTTTGTGTGTCATCCATAATGAAGCTAAGCAGTTAAAACAGAATATGATCTTCACAACTGACTCTGGATGGAAAGGACAAACAAATACAATAATTCAGCTTTTTCTCCCTGCCTCTCAGGATCACGAGACGGTCACTCAAATGCTAAAATAAACCACAGACAACACAAAACAATGAAACCATATTAATGTGCTTCAAAATAAAATATATCGGACACATTTTACTGAACTATTTACATAATTCAGAGAAAATATTAATGGGGAAGTTACCGGTTGTCTCGAGACCTGAACACTACCGGGATCAACATTTTATTACATATCGACTAAAAACCTCCTCCGCCTTTTCTGTTAGTATCTACACGTAAATTCATGACTTAGCTTTTATAAATGTTCCTATAAACGTTGATATTCTTGTAGAATCAATTGTGGTTGTTTAAATGGCGAAGCATCAAGTCTGCACATTTACTTTCACTTTCTATTTGTGACATGATGATGATGTCACAGGCTCGATCTCAAATCCCAGGTTTTGTGCATTGGTCCCTGAATAAATTATTACATGCATTCGATTCATATATAATGTTGGCATAGAGTATAGCATGGCAAAATTATTGGGCGGTAAAGTTACTTTTTGGTCAATATTCGCTGTATATTCCCTTATGGAGTGTAAGGGACCGTCTAAAAACTCCAAACACAGTTGAAAAATGTTAGCAATGTCCAATCGTTCATAAAATGATCTTTAAGTATTTAGGAGATCACCGATTTCTATACGTTTATTTTTTACTGTCCGGGGTGGCACTGAACGATTAAGGATAAAGGGGGTCGAGCTGTTCAAAATCCTGCTGTGCCACAGAGCGCCACTCACATTTCCCATTAAATTACATAAATGGTCTCAAATTGTTGTTAATGTATCTAATGACTTCATCATAGGCTGGAAGTGAACTTTTATGGTAAAGCTGTATGGTGATTAGATAGATTTACTGTTTTAGCACAAATTGTCAGAACAGCCCCATGACTCTTCCTCTATCCATAGCATGCAAAAGAGGGCGTCCAAATACTCTTCTTGCGCTTGAATAGACGAATACACAAAAGTATGGCAAAACAGCAATTATCATGGTAAACACAGTTGGTAATGTCTTAACCGAATGTAAACAGTGAATAAAAAAAATATATGTCAATGTATTGGATTCAATTTATTGTATTCGGTCTTTAAGTGACAGCAGCCTAATATAGCCTACCTGCTCACGTATCTACAATTTTGGTAGCTTATTTATTAGAATACAATGTTTCATGGGTCAAAACTATGAAAACAAATAAGAATAACATATGATATTCTTTCAGGGTCTATGGATAAATGTCAAAACAGTACAAATACAAATGGTTTCCAGCACCTTCAGTGCTTAGACCCCTAATTATTCCAACTTAATTTACTCTACTGACTTGCTCCCTGTTCCTGTAGGCATGTCTTCATTCCCATTGGCCAGATATGTTGTGCTGTCTCTGTCTCCATCACTGGCTGCGTTCCAATCCAATTTTGCGTTCCCTAAATCTTGTTAACTATGATGTATGTCCTCACTTACACTGCACAAAAAAAAAAAATCAAATCACTTTATTGTCACACAACCATATACACAAGTGCAACAGTAGGTGAAATTCTTAGGTGCAGTTCCAAGCAACATAGCAGTCATGACATGAGACGTACGCCATTTTAAAGCAACATCAGATTACACATCTGATGCGCACACAATTACTCACAGCACAGTATACACTACAATAAACAATAAATAATTTACACAATGTGAGTGCAGTTCTCACAGCACAATTTACTTTTAAACAATATACACTAAATATGTCAGGGATTCTGAAACTTAGGACCCAGATGCAGGGTGAACAATGAAGACTTTATTAACACGACTCTAGACAGGGCACAACAAGGAAGTGACAAGGTGTGAGTTCAAACAGCAGGGCAGGGGACAGACACCACGATGACAGGCAGGGAGGACGACCACTGAGACCAGTCCAGGGAGACCATGAGCTTGCGGATGGCTTTGGAAGCAACACCAGGCAGGGCGATGGTGGGAAAACCCGGACAGGAACGCCAGGAACCTGAGATTTGATGTCCTCTCCCAGAATCAGCTCCAGTCTTGACTGCCCGGGATAAAGCGACAGTGGCCAAGGGAGACTCAGGACACAGGGCAGGAACCAACACAAGACACACACACACACACACACACACACACACACACGACAAGACAACAAAAGATAAACAAGAGCGAAAAATAAAACCTAAGAATAGGGAAACTGCAACTAAGTATCAGAAATCTAAAAAGGAAAACAAAAGAGATATAATAAACTATAACAAACAAGAGGAGCTAGATAAATACTAGAAATGAAAGACTGGAACTAGAATCAAAGAAAAGTAAAAAACCAAACAGCAACTATGCAGGAAACTAGAGAAAGAAAAATAAGATCACTAAACTAGAGAGAAAACAAAACCAAAGCTAGAGAAAACCAAAAAGTAAGGCTAGGGGAAAACAAAGCTAATAACTATAACTATGGCAAGAGTAACAGCAATCACAAGGACAAGATAAGCCAGACAACGAATGCACACAAACGCAACGAACCAGCAAGGACATGAGGGAAAGTAGCACAATATAAAGGGACCAGAGCACATGAGGATCAGGTGAGCACAATTAGTGAAACAAGGACTAGACAATGACTAAACAAGGGGGCGTGGTAAAGGGAAACAAGGAGGCAGGACGAGAGGAACACACAAACAAAGACACAGCCATGTGCTCAAGCACAAGACAAACAAAGAAACACTAAACAAGGACAAAACAGACAAGACTGTCAGGGCAGGATCCTGACAGTACCCTCCCCCCAACGGACGCCTCCTGGCGTCCACACTGGGCAAAGGAAAAAGAGGTGGTAACAATTGGGAGGGTGGGCGGGGAACAAAACTGGGAGTACCAGGGCAGACAGGAAACCCGGGGGGCAGAACTGGGGAGGAAAATAATCCAGGAGAGTAGTTAGGGACTGACCAGGGAGGTGCTGACTTCGGGAACCCATAAGGACCAGGTAAAAGGGAGGGTGGGATGGGAGGGGTAGGGACAAAACTACGGGTCCTCCTGGGAACATGGGTTTGCTCTAATGGGTGGGGTTTGAAAGTGACCTTGGTGTCAGAAACAGTCTTAGGGAAAAGTTCTTGATTGGGGACAGATTTAGGGAAGAACTCAGGGACCATGACTGCATTGGCACGGAAGGTGGATCCTTGGGGAACAGACTCAGGAAACAACTTAACATTCCTCAAGACTTCAGGGACAGACACGGGACTTGACTCGGGAGCGCCCTCCTGGGCTGCACTGGCGAGTTTGGGGACTGGCTCATGTGCGCCCTCCTGGGCAGCACTGGCGTGCTCGGGGACTGGCTCGCGAGCGCCCTCCTGGGCAGCACTGGCGTGCTCGGGGACAGGCTCGCGAGCGCCCTCCTGGGCAGCACTGGCGTGCACGGGGACCGGCTCGTGAGCGCCCTCCTGGGCAGCACTGGCGTGCACGGGGACCGGCTCGTGAGCGCCCTCCTGGGCAGCACTGGCGTGCACGGGAACCGGCTCGTGAGAGCCCTCCTGGGCAGCACTGGCGTGCACGGGGACCGGCTCGTAAGCGCCCTCCTGGGCAGCACTGGCGTGCTCGTGGGCTGGAGCCCGCACTGGACTGTGCACTGGGATGACTGCAGGAGCGCACTCGACCGGCTCTGGGATGACTGCAGTGGGTTCTGGGATGACTGCAGTAGAGCGCTTGGCGGGTTCTGGGATGACTGCAGTAGAGCGCTTGGCGGGTTCTGGGATGACTGCAGTAGAGCGCTTGGCGGGTTCTGGGATGACTGCAGTAGAGCGCTTGGCGGGTTCTAGGATGACTGCAGTAGAGCGCTTGGCGGGTTCTGGGATGACTGCAGTAGAGCGCTTGGCGGGTTCTGGGATGACTGCAGTAGAGCGCTTGGCGGGTTCTGGGATGACTGCAGTAGAGCGCTTGGCATGCTCACTGGGCTCAGGAATGGCTGGAGCCGACACTGGACTGGGCTCAGGAACTGGAGCTGGAGGCGACACTGAACTGGGCTCAGGGGCTGGAGCTGGAGCCGACACTGGACTTGGCACAGGGGCTGGAGCTGGAGCCGACACTGGACTTGGCACAGGGGCTGGAGCTGGAGCCGACACTGGACTTGGCACAGGGGCTGGAGCTGGAGCCGACACTGGACTTGGCACAGGGGCTGGAGCTGGAGCCGACACTGGACTTGGCACAGGGGCTGGAGCTGGAGCCGACACTGGACTTGGCACAGGGGCTGGAGCTGGAGCCGACACTGGACTTGGCACAGGGGCTGGAGCTGGAGCCGACACTGGACTTGGCACAGGGGCTGGAGCTGGAGCCGACACTGGACTTGGCACAGGGGCTGGAGCTGGAGCCGACACTGGACTTGGCACAGGGGCTGGAGCTGGAGCCGACACTGGACTTGGCACAGGGGCTGTAGCTGGAGCCGACACTGGACTTGGCACAGGGGCTGGAGCTGGAGCCGACACTGGACTGGGCACAGGGGCTGGAGCTGGAGCCGACACTGGACTGGGCACAGGGGCTGGAGCTGAAAGATTCAGGCCCTCCTGGACCAACAGGTTAGGGGCCTCTAGAAGGGCATCTGACTTATCAACATTAGCCTTCCTTTTCCTCCGCTTCTGAGGGCATGACAATCTGTACTCGACGGACTCTGGACTGGCAGGAGCTGACTCGACTGGCTCTGGACTGGCAGGAGCTGACTCGACTGGCTCTGGACTGGCAGGAGCTGACTCGACTGGCTCTGGACTGGCAGGAGCTGACTCCGGAATGACCGTAGCAAACTTGATGGGCTCAGGATGTACCACAGCACACTCTACGGGCTCTGAACTGGCAGGAACGGCTGGAACTGTCTTGGTGGAAACAGAGACTGATGCAGCTGTCCGAGCCGCCCTTCTCCTTCTCAACCTTCGTTTCTCAGTAGGATTAAACAGAGGTTCAATGGCTTGACTCGATGAAGGAGGAAGAGTGAGGTCATCACTACAGACAGGCTCTGATGGTGTCAGGATCTGCCAATCCCCGCGATGATGCAGGTAATTGGAGAAGTTCCAGAAGTCCAGGACCCGAAGTTGTTCCATTTCCCACTGTGGTAGAGGGTCATCCAGACAGATGTTAAAAGCATCCTTGAGGGCTGCATCATCGTACTCAAGGCCCTTAGCCATAGTCCAGAAGAACTGGGCAAAGGACCGCACCTCCCGGCCCTGTTGGCGAAGAGATGCCACTCCCCGCTGGAGCGCCACCCTCTCCTGAGCAGTTGCTGGAGGAACAATACGGAAGCTCATCCTGCTGGGTCCAAACTGGCTGGTTCGTTCTGTCAGGGATTCTGAAACTTAGGACCCAGATGCAGGGTGAACAATGAAGACTTTATTAACACGACTCTAGACAGGGCACAACAAGGAAGTGACAAGGTGTGAGTTCAAACAGCAGGGCAGGGGACAGACACCACGATGACAGGCAGGGAGGACGACCACTGAGACCAGTCCAGGGAGACCATGAGCTTGCGGATGGCTTTGGAAGCAACACCAGGCAGGGCGATGGTGGGAAAACCCGGACAGGAACGCCAGGAACCTGAGACTTGATGTCCTCTCCCAGAATCAGCTCCAGTCTTGACTGCCCGGGATAAAGCGACAGTGGCCAAGGGAGACTCAGGACACAGGGCAGGAACCAACACAAGACACACACACGACAAGACAACAAAAGATAAACAAGAGCGAAAAATAAAACCTAAGAATAGGGAAACTGCAACTAAGTATCAGAAATCTAAAAAGGAAAACAAAAGAGATATAATAAACTATAACAAACAAGAGGAGCTAGATAAATACTAGAAATGAAAGACTGGAACTAGAATCAAAGAAAAGTAAAAAACCAAACAGCAACTATGCAGGAAACTAGAGAAAGAAAAATAAGATCACTAAACTAGAGAGAAAACAAAACCAAAGCTAGAGAAAACCAAAAAGTAAGGCTAGGGGAAAACAAAGCTAATAACTATAACTATGGCAAGAGTAACAGCAATCACAAGGACAAGATAAGCCAGACAACGAATGCACACAAACGCAACGAACCAGCAAGGACATGAGGGAAAGTAGCACAATATAAAGGGACCAGAGCACATGAGGATCAGGTGAGCACAATTAGTGAAACAAGGACTAGACAATGACTAAACAAGGGGGCGTGGTAAAGGGAAACAAGGAGGCAGGACGAGAGGAACACACAAACAAAGACACAGCCATGTGCTCAAGCACAAGACAAACAAAGAAACACTAAACAAGGACAAAACAGACAAGACTGTCAGGGCAGGATCCTGACAAAATATCCATTAAAACAATATACATTAAGCCATAATAATAATAATATACAATGTACAGTATACAATATTCACAAATAGACATCCAAATGTACAATAGATACGCTATATGATAAACACTTGAGGGAAAGGCTATACAGCCCCATACGCAACAAACTGCAATGCACTGTGTTTTCTGACACCTTTCTATCAGAACCAGCATTCACGAGTTTGTGTGCCCATATAATCTTAGTGAAAGTGGTAAACAGATTTGGCTTGCTGTCTGCTATAGAGGGGCTCGGAGAGGATATTCTACCCAAGCTACGATTGCCCCCCTATAACAGGCAAAATTGTAAAAAAATTTCCTCAATAAACCTGTCTCCGGCGTGATGACTCCGATTGTTAGAATATTCCTATTTAATAATTGTTAAATCGATGAATAAATGTCATCCTAAATAAACCCATCTATTATTCTGATCTATTATGACCTCTGACCTGTAAAGTTGCCAGAATAATAATCATATGCTGTTAATTGGCCAGAGGAGAACTGGCACCCCGACTGAGCCTGGTTTCTCCCAAGGTTTATTTTTCTCCATTAGGTCACCTGATGGGGTTTTGGTTTCCTTGCCGCTGTCGCCTCTGCCTTGGCTTGTTCAGTTGGGGTGTTCGAAAGTAGTACTGGAAGGGTTGGACTGTATTAGGTGATGGCTCAAATCTAGCTTCCTCAGTGGGGTGTCGGTAAGAACACACTGGATTCGATCAGTTCCAAACAAACAAGGTTTAATTGTTGGCAGTCTTTAGCTGTACATAACACAGCAGTACACAGGTTTGTATGAATAGATGCACGTGTGTGTGTGTGTGTGGCTACAAAGAGAAAGGAATAAAGATATATATTAACAATATGTCCTGAGTATTATTGCTCAAACATTTTCTCAATACATTGTTTCCAACATAAATCTTTCAAGTAACAAATTTATCAAGTAATTAGAACAAAATAAAGGAATCAATATACAAGCAATTAAATTCTAAACCAATACTGCCACTTAGTGGTCAGAAACGGTAAAGCGCTCAAAACCAAAACTAGTTATGACGTGATTTAACTGAAAGCACGTAATTAGAAACATTGTGTACATTAACTTGAAATAGCAAGTGCCTCAGCTGCTAAAGTGATGATCACTCACACATGGATACAAACGAAACACTGGTGGCAATGTATATAATACGAATTGCAAGTTATTATTAAACACAAGCACGTTCACATGCAATCGACAGCACGCGAACAGCTTTAACACTGGTAAATACTCATTACTCAATGTCAGGATGACGTTGTATCAAGGCTTTACAAACTCCTTAACCAGCATCTAGCATTAACTTGGTAAACAGTCAACTTACATTTACTTATTGATGCACACCATGCACAAACGGTCCCGCTCGTACATTCTGCTCTCTGGGCTTATGACGACTGACTGAAAGCAGAGCATGCGCACTAAACTCGGCCTTTCTAACACAGCCGCCCCCAAATTTGGTTGCAAATTTGCTCCACTGAAAGGCCGACATCATATGGTCTACCATTAGTCACTAGTGTGGGTGTCATCCCCCTCATCTCGGATCTCTGGCATAACAATCAGGCGAGCGATGGGCCTTCTGTAGACTTTGTCCTTTATCTGTACCTCGGCTGTTCATACTCGATTATCAGCTCCAGGGAAGACATTTACTACTCTCCCGATCTGCCAGAATGAACGGGGTAACTGGGGGTCAACAAGCATTACAACTGTCGCGGGTTTGATGTCTGCTGATGGATTCTGCCACTTTCTTCTGAGCTGCATTTCAGGCAAGTAGTACTTTATAAAGGAAGTCCAGAATCTGTCAGATAATACTTGTGAATGCCTCCATCTCCTTCTTCCCAGGAGCTCAGACACTGGATATACGACTTGGGGCAGGGAACCGGCTAGCTGCCGTTGTAGATCAGCACTGAGCTGACTGAAGGCTTCTTTAAGCTCTGTTTCACCCCCTCTGAAGTTGGTGCCTTGGTCAGAGTATAACTCTGCAGGTTTCCTACGGCGACCAATAAATCGTCGTAGTGCCATGACGATTAGAGGAAGCGTAGAGGAAGGCATCACCGTCTATGGACGTCAGTACCTCTAGATGCACGGCCCGGGTGGTCAGGCACTTAAATAAAAGTCCCCATCGTTTCTCCGTCCAACGTCCCACTTTGACCAAAAGGGGCCCAAAGCAGTCCATTCCGGTCGAATGGAAAGCAGGCTTGAACAGCTGGAGTCGTGGTGGAGGGAGATCAACCATTTTCTGAGAAGCTGGCTTTGACCTCCATTTGCAGCATTCAAGACATGTCCTTTGGTGCTTTCTCACTGCCTCTCTCCCTCTCAGTATCCACACCTTTCGGCGAAGCTCCGCAAACACCCGCTCTGGTCCTGGATGTCAAAGGCGAGCATCATAATCCTTTATGAGTAACCAAGTGTTAGGGTGACCGGGATACAGTACAATAGGGTGTACTGTGCTTGGGTCTAGTCCTTCCACCCGTCTCAATCGTCCACCAACACGTATTAGATCACTAGTTCTGTCAAATTCAGGGGAGAGACAAATAAGCGGCTGCTGGAACGAACAGGCTTTCCGCTCTTCAACAGATGGTAGTATTCAGGAAAACTGTCCAACTGGACCTGTCTCAGTACAATCAGCTCTGCCTTGTGGTAAGCACTTGGTGGAGGGGAACCACTCGTTTCTGCCGCCCTATGCAGCTCCAGTGCTACTGTTTCGACCAAGTCTTTCCAGGTACTAAACTTGGTGTTGAGTTAATCATACCACAGAACGCACTTCGCTTTAATTCTGTTGTGTCATCAGGCCCTAGGCTGTGCATGATTGGTGGTGTTGGCCAGGTGTTCTGTGGTTGGAGGAGGAATTTCGGTCTTTGAGTCCACCGATTGGGTTCAACAAGGTCCTTCATGCTCTTACCACGGGTAAGATCATCCGCAGGGTTCCTGGCAGAGTCAACGTAATGCCAAGCTTTAAGGTTAATTCTTGAATCTCTGCCACTCTAGTCTACGAACACCTGGAAGCGGCAGGATTCAGAATGTAACCAGTAGAGGACAGGTGTTGAATCTGTCCAGAAAGTTATCTTCTGGATCTTCAAGGTGAGCTCCTTTTCAGCCAACTTGGCCAACTGCGCTCCTATAAGAGCAGCACACAGCTCAAGTCTAGGAATTGAATACTGCTTACGTGGGGCGACACGTGATCGGGCCAAGAGGAAGGAAAGGTGTATCTTTCCACAAAGGTCTTCTGAGCGAAGGTAAGCGACTGCCCCGTAAGCTTTCTCAGACGCATCGGTGAAGATATGGATTGCTTGAATGACCTCTGGGTTGTCCATGCTGGATAGAGTGTAGAACCTAGGGAGTACTACAAGAGATAAGTACTGAAGCTCAGCTTCCCACACCTTCCATGCCTGCTGAAGATCCTCTGGGAGGTATGGATCATCCTAATTCCTGTTCCTAGCCCAGAGCTGTTGAACAATCACCTTGGCTCGAGTGGTGAAAGGAAGAATGACACCAAGGGGGTCGTACTGGCTTGCTAACACACAATATATGTTCCGCATCGTCAGAGCACTGTAGATGACAGGTCTGTGCTTGAATCCTAGATGGTCTGGTTCAATTGCCAATTCAGACCAATTCAGACCCAAGGTGGACTCACGGGGGTCTCCTTTATCATGTGAGAGCCACAGCTCAAGCTTAGCAGATCTGGCTTCAGGTGGCAAGTGACTGACGACTTCCTGCACGTTACTGGCCCATTGACGGATGTCAAACCTTCCAGATGCAAGCAGCTTACGAAGTTTATCCAATAGCTGCCGTGCCTCTTGAGCTGATGGAAAGCTCTGCAGACAGTTATCCACATAGAAGCATCGGTCAACGGAATGTCTCACATCTTCATCGCCTGTGCTGTGCGATGAGATGTGTCTCTGGAGGGCGAAGGAGGCACAGCAGGGGCTGCATGTGGTCCCAAATGGCAGCACCTGCCATTCATAGATGTCAGGGGGATCGTCTCGTCTAATCCCACGCCAGAGAAAGAACAGGAGGGGCTTGTCCTCAGGTAGGAGTAGGACTTGGTGGAACATTCCACGTATATCACCGCTGATAGTGTTGAAAAATTTCACAAGTATATCTCATGTTATAATGATTAATGTTTTGCATTACTATGCTTTTAATGGAAATAGATGAAGGATGGTTTTAAGTGCATGCATTTAATGGAAATAGAAGAATGATAGTTTTAAGTGCATAAAGGTAAAGAGGTTATCAGATAAGAAGGTCTCTAATGTACACCACCTGTATGTATGCCTGGAAACTACCTGAAATATATGTATCTGTATGAAAACTATGTAATGTTGAGTAAAAAGATGTTGTTTTTTTTTAAAGTGGAAAGCATGGGACTTTCCACCATTAGAAACATAATATATAGCTTAATTATAATGGTGGCGAAACCTAAGGTGGAGCCAAAAGCTAGAGATAAGCCTAAAAGTGCCCATTGGATTTGTAGCGATAAGAAAAAGGTACATAAAGTGATGTTTTACCCTAAGAAGCTTCAGATGATCAGCTGGCATCTCACTTTGTTGTTCTGGCAATAAAGTTTAACCTTCTGAGACCTGGAACTTCGCTTCTGAGACTTTTTTCTTCTGCATTGATTGAACCGAGAGGACACTTGCGACCACAAACTTGCCACTACAATAGCCACACAGTGCTCCCTGAATCGAAGTAGAACATCCAGCAAAGAAGGGCTTGAGGCTGGACCAGGCATCAAGGATTCGTTAAGGTTTAGTCCCATATATTGGAAAGAGCAATTGAACACCAAACGATCCTTGCTATTGTGGCTGACTAAATGGTGAGGTATATACCAGGTCTCCCCCGTTATAGTACTGGCACCAGCTGAGAGTTTGGTAACTGCGCCATTCAGTACAAGCTTCTCAATCTCTGCATTGTACACGGCTGCTTTCTCTGGATTTTTGGTTAGTCGTCATTCCATACCTCGGAGACTTGGGACCACCGCCTCTTTGGGAGCACAAAAGAGTGGTGAACCCTTTCTGCGCAACAAGGGTGTCGCGTAGCGTAAAATTCCATTCACCTTCACACGAGTCGTCTTGGTCTCTAAGAGGTTAATGGCATCCTGATCCTCCCTGGACCTTGTCACCTCTTTCTCACAGAGAAAAGGCAGAACATCAAGTTGCCATAGCCTTTCAACATCTCTTTTGAGCTCCAATTCCGCAGGGGTGAGAGACAGGAAAAAGCACTGTTGTGGCTGCAATTGCGTCTCCAGCATCCTGGCTGGTCCCTGCAGCGTCCATCCAAGCCTTGTCTTTATGGCCGCCGGACCACCAGGGGGACCAATTCGGACAGGTGCGATCGGTGTGATCAGGTGGGTATTATGAAGCTATTTTTGGTGCAAAACAACTGAACACGCGTGCGAGTGGAATTTGTATCTGTAGAGCATATCCACATATGTGTATCAATAAATTTGAAGTCACAGAGAAAAATATTTTAGGAGTTGCAAACTTGTAGATTTTTTTTCTCACCTACAAACACAACACAACAGTTACACCTTCACACATTCTTCACTGCAGGTGCACAAATCCTATTCTACAAAACACACATGAAAAAACTCATACGCTCACATTTTTGCTACAGTTGCTGCAGTGAATATGGTGCAAAACGCATTCACACACTCGTATCAAAAATGTGAAGTCACAGACGAATTTTGCACATCCGCAAATTAATATGTGAATCCATGCAATGAGAGTTGCACACTTGTAGAATATTTGGTCACAAATGCATTTATTTTCTTGGATATTTTTCTAACACAATCACAAGTCCAATCACTACAACTGCTTGAATCGGCTGCTGCGAGTCTCAAACGCAGTTTTTTCGCCTTCAAATGACAAGTTCTGCGCGCTCTCACTTTTGCACCATATACTACGCGAAATGTGGAGCAAAAGTGATTTGTGCATCTGTGAGGCAGCGGTTCAGAGAGCAGAGAATTTCAGCCAATCAGAAGAGCTCTTTTAAACCAGCGGCGCGCGACCGTGAACGGGCACCAAGTTCCCGTACGAATGGAACGGACCAACATGACTGAAGCCCGGTTCATTTAATTGTGCATGCATGGCGCGCGAATAACCATAAACTCCATAAAAGCTCCAAAAGTGTGATAAGATGTGAGCCGTTCCTATCGCAGCACTGAGTCTGAGAAAACATCCTCCTGCACCAACATAAATAAACGTTTTAATAAACTACTCATGACCACCTTTAGTAGATCTCACATTCTACTGTAGCCTATTTATTATGTTAAATGTTGATTAACTTTATAATAGATTTATAATATATACATTTATAATAGAATATAAGATAAGGGAATAGGTTTTTCACTAAGATTTATATAACATCTGTGGCATGTTGTGGTGGCTATAGTTTCTATGTGTAGGATGCTATTTTTCATAACTAATGCTATAGATAAAAAAACATGAATGTTGGCATTATGCTAATGAGGAGACATCAGTGGTCTCACCTGTAATTGTTTTTAATTACTTGTTACTTATTAATTGTAATTACTTTGAATGTGGATTTTGCAAAAATAAACCCTAAACGGTTCACACTCAATTTCTATTGATGTAGTCAAAAACTCTCCAACTGCTTAAGCTAGAGCTTAGCTTTGGCTACCAGAAAATAAGGAAATAACTGGAGATGTGTTTTCTTTTATTTCAAATTCTCATGAACTAATACTCTTTTCAGCTGTGTTAAAGGTCCCATGGCATGGCATTTTTCTATT
Organism: Gobio gobio; assembly: GCF_949357685.1. Classification (NCBI taxonomy): domain Eukaryota; kingdom Metazoa; phylum Chordata; class Actinopteri; order Cypriniformes; family Gobionidae; genus Gobio; species Gobio gobio. Next base: position 43,504,438 of record NC_137114.1, read on the forward strand.
ATTTTATAGTGTTTCCTGAGGTGTACTTATATTGTTAGTATGATTTTTACATCATAAAATGTCATAATTTAGAAATAAAAGGCATTTTTTCTATACTGCTGTTTGCCCTGTGGCTGACTGCCCTGCTTCAAGAGGCGTGTCTGCTGTGAGACTTCAGGAAAAACGCCCACTGTTGTGATTGGCTGACATCTTTGCATTTTAAATGAGCGGAGGGGGCGTGGTTTAACGAGGCACGAGCAGGCACGAGTCTGCCAGAGACAGATGGACCTGTGTTCACTTCTCATCAGTTCTCTCAGCATGTCTCAGTTCAGGGTGAACTGTTGTAGTTACTAGAATATACTTCAGGTTATTAGTTTATTTCTAGTCAGAGGGGCTGTCACTCATGTCAGAAAGTTAGTAAATTATGGATCAGCGCTGACTCGAGACGCGAACCGTTTAGAACGATTCAGTCCGATTTGGTGAACTGGTTCGGTTCACTAAAAAGAACCGATTCAAAAGAATGATTCGTTCGCGAACAGGACATCACGGAGACGGAGCGATTGCTAACAAAGTTATTTATAGTAACTACTGAGTTATGAGAGCGCTGTCTGTCAGCGCGAGTTTATTGTGTTTGTATCTGAGAGTTCTGAATAAACACGAGTCCCAGTCACACCGAGTCCTCTTCATCATTATTCTACCAACTTTGTAACACATGCAATGTACCATTACAGCGAGATGAACGAGTTAGTAAGTTTGATTAAAGCATTATTTCTAGATATGTTCCAATCATATGAATAGCGTCAGTGATGCGCATTGAGTAACTTACACAGCGCAAACAAAGACACAACAGCAGTAATCGAATGTAATCCAGTTTATTGTGGGGAAAGCTGGCTAGCCTAGCCCAGATACCCTCACGCTTACCCCCCTTCTGCTTAATCTCACGCCGCGTTTGGTGCCTCCGCTGTGGGCCAGATGCAGTACTGGGGGTCGGGGATGTTGAAGGCCGAGCTTCGGCGTGTGTGAGGTTTATCTCTAAAGATGTTACTGCTGATGTTAAACAGAAAAGACTGTATGCACATTTTAGAACAGATAGACGCGACGAGGACGTACAAAACACTGACTCACAAGATAGAAAACACGAAAACACCGTTCTGTCGGGAGAGAGAGAAGCCACAGCGTGTGCACGAATAATAAATAATTAGCTACACATCAGAAATCAATGATCACAGATCAGAAGGAACTGAAGAAAGACTTCTATTTTCATTTGTACATCCAAACACTGAGAAACTGCCAGTTCACTCGTTCACAAGTAACGTTAATGATCTCTCGAGCGTTTGCATGGGCGTGCCAGATTCTCTGGGCGGAGGAAAGGGAGGAAACCGTTCCTGCTTGGACGTCAAACCAGGAGACTTCAGGATTGGCTCGTCTGGCCTGTCATTTTCTCAAAGGCAGAGAAAGACAGCCACAACTCGGGTTTACACCGAGCAACATTTCTATCCACTTGGGGACAATATTCAGGCTAGGGGAACTCATATTAATGTTGAAAAACCTCATCAAATGAAAATTTCATGCCATGGGACCTTTAATGCTGATCTAACCAGCAGAGCCGCGATTTAAATCCCAGTTGTGCAGATGGTGTGTGTTTTAACACTGCGTTACAATGAGCCCCTATTAGAAATATGCCATTATATTCTATACTTTTATGAATTCTTTTGAGAAACCATGAGAAAAGGGTGAATAATGACTGAGAGTTAATGTTCAGATATTATTAATTATTATGTTTATAGCTGTATTTAGCGATGTGTTTGCAGTCAAACTAAAAAATTATTTTTTTATTGATTAAAAAATGCCATTCTTTTATTTTAAAAAGTTAATAATTGTATTTTGTTGACAAAATATTTTAGTTTGTCTTGGATATTTTTTTGATTATATCAAGTAACATTTTAAGCTGTCATTTGGTCATGTTACATTGTTGCCCACTACATGTTACAATGTATCCCACCTATGGGGCATGTTGTCACATTTCACTTCCATTCTTTCGGGGTAAATCAAGAAAAAAGTATACACTGTATTAATGAAACAAAACCACATAATTGTACTAGACATGTGTGCAATTCATGTGGGAAACAATAAATACTCTGAACCCCAAGTGGATTTACACAAACTGAGAAAGTCCAAAAGCGTTAGGTTGTGCCCCGCTTTCCCCTACCTCTAAATTACTAGATTTGATCAATCATTTTAATATAAATTTAATTATACAACACATTCTTTTACTTAAATAATAAAATAACCCTCTTCATTCCATGCAAAAACTTGTTAAAACAGCTCAAAGTCCCACACTGTGTCATAACTTCTCTGTGTGTTTGTGGACTCTTTTCTTATTTCCTGTCTTGTGCCATGTGTTGTAGTCCTTTGTAGTTTTTCATGTTGATTAGTTTTCCCAGGTGTTCCCCATTTACCACACCCCCTTGTTATCCTTGTTTCCCTTTGTGTATATATACCCCAGTGCTTCAGTTGTTGTTTGTCGGTCGTTGCTCCTTCCTGTTTGCCTTCTTGGATTTTCTCTGTTTATGTATTTAGTAAATGTTCAAGCTGCATTTGGATTCTCATCTCGCCTCATCCCTGCTCTGGGGTCCGTTCTTCATACGTCGCTAACTCAGTTAGCCGGGTTTGATTGTTAACGATTTGGCATGATCTTGGATTGTTTGGTTCTTTGACGCTCATTCTGGGGCCTGTACCATGATGGTAGTTTAACAAACTCAGGGTTACAGGATTAGTTTAGAGTTGACAAAACCAAAACAATCTATTCAGGCTTTGTTAGTCCCATGATGCTGATCATCAGCTTTCTCTGTCAACTCAGGCTTTGATCCTGAGTGTAGGAGTTTAGCTGTGACATCAGTAGTGAACAGCCAATCACACGCTGTGGATCAGTGAAACTGAGATTCACTTCTCCAGAGAGAAGCAGCGAGATTCATTTCTCTCTTCTGCAGAATATTACATGATTGAAAAATATTAGGAATTTAAACAAATTTACACAGCAAGAAGAAAAGAGCTGTATATAAAAGAGTACAACTTAAAGAAAATATTCACTATTGTCAATGCAAGTAAAAGTTATGAAGTTAGTTTATTTGATATATAGAGAATTGAGTAATGTAGTATTTTTTTATAGCTTTATTTATTGATTTTAAAGCTTATTTGTATGACCTTTTGTATAGGCTATTTATATTAATTTCAACTAAGTGCCTATTAATGATTGATTAACTAAAATGATACATGTGTAATTTAAAATGTATGTAATGTTTAAATTTTAATTTTATTTATTTTTTTTTTAAATTTATGTAATGATTACGGGTATAATTACATAAATGATATCTAAATCATTCAAAATTATTATTATTATAAATAAGCATTGTTAAAAGCCAGACACTTTAGTCTTTAATAGCCATTTGCTTTGTAGTGACCTTTTAATTTGGAGTAGAAACAGGGGGAGTGACTTCATTGCATCAGAGGCGTGTCACTTTGCTCACAGTTGATTGGTCCAATTTCAGTTTGATCTCTTATCCAGAACATAACCTGCCCTGGAGCAGGTTAGCCGTGGAGCGTAAGTTAATATGGAGATGAACACTGCTAAAAGCCAAACCACTTTAATGGTACCTAAAACCCAGGATTAGCACAAACTAAGCTTAAACATATCTGGCTAGCCAGCTAAACCGGCTTCATGGTATAGGCCCCAGGACTTGCTGTCATAGCAACAGGTCCGGAAGCTTAAACCTGCTCGCGAGCGGCTGATTTAATATAAACAGGATTAGATCGCAACTCGAGGTGATACTTAAAATCTGTCCCAGCCACTGCTACTTTATTACAAGAGTTCATTACTGAACCAGGGGCAATAATTTTTTTAAATGATAATATAAAAAGGTTATATTGTATAAGTGACCGTACACTCTAAAAAAATGCTGGGTTAAAAATAACCCAAGTTGGGTTGAAAATGGACTAACCCAGCAATTGGGTTGTTTTAAGCAAACATTTAACCCAACCGCTGGGTTAAAACAACCCAATTGCTGGGTTAGTCCATTTTCAACCCAACCTGGGTTATTTTTAAACCAGCATTTTTTAGAGTGTATATAATATTATAATGTTGTGTATAATACTATAGACACAGCCACTTGATTGAGCGATTTATTTGTGATGGAATAATTTTATTGGAGGTTTACACACATGTTGTACAGTTACTCTGAGCCGTGCTTTGATTTAAAGGTCCCATGGCATGGCATTTTTCTATTATTTTATAGTGTTTCCTGAGGTGTACTTATATTGTTAGTATGATTTTTACATCATAAAATGTCATAATTTAGAAATAAAAGGCATTTTTTCTATACTGCTGTTTGCCCTGTGGCTGACTGCCCTGCTTCAAGAGGCGTGTCTGCTGTGAGACTTCAGGAAAAACGCCCACTGTTGTGATTGGCTGACATCTTTGCATTTTAAATGAGCGGAGGGGGCGTGGTTTAACGAGGCACGAGCAGGCACGAGTCTGCCAGAGACAGATGGACCTGTGTTCACTTCTCATCAGTTCTCTCAGCATGTCTCAGTTCAGGGTGAACTGTTGTAGTTACTAGAATATACTTCAGGTTATTAGTTTATTTCTAGTCAGAGGGGCTGTCACTCATGTCAGAAAGTTAGTAAATTATGGATCAGCGCTGACTCGAGACGCGAACCGTTTAGAACGATTCAGTCCGATTTGGTGAACTGGTTCGGTTCACTAAAAAGAACCGATTCAAAAGAATGATTCGTTCGCGAACAGGACATCACGGAGACGGAGCGATTGCTAACAAAGTTATTTATAGTAACTACTGAGTTATGAGAGCGCTGTCTGTCAGCGCGAGTTTATTGTGTTTGTATCTGAGAGTTCTGAATAAACACGAGTCCCAGTCACACCGAGTCCTCTTCATCATTATTCTACCAACTTTGTAACACATGCAATGTACCATTACAGCGAGATGAACGAGTTAGTAAGTTTGATTAAAGCATTATTTCTAGATATGTTCCAATCATATGAATAGCGTCAGTGATGCGCATTGAGTAACTTACACAGCGCAAACAAAGACACAACAGCAGTAATCGAATGTAATCCAGTTTATTGTGGGGAAAGCTGGCTAGCCTAGCCCAGATACCCTCACGCTTACCCCCCTTCTGCTTAATCTCACGCCGCGTTTGGTGCCTCCGCTGTGGGCCAGATGCAGTACTGGGGGTCGGGGATGTTGAAGGCCGAGCTTCGGCGTGTGTGAGGTTTATCTCTAAAGATGTTACTGCTGATGTTAAACAGAAAAGACTGTATGCACATTTTAGAACAGATAGACGCGACGAGGACGTACAAAACACTGACTCACAAGATAGAAAACACGAAAACACCGTTCTGTCGGGAGAGAGAGAAGCCACAGCGTGTGCACGAATAATAAATAATTAGCTACACATCAGAAATCAATGATCACAGATCAGAAGGAACTGAAGAAAGACTTCTATTTTCATTTGTACATCCAAACACTGAGAAACTGCCAGTTCACTCGTTCACAAGTAACGTTAATGATCTCTCGAGCGTTTGCATGGGCGTGCCAGATTCTCTGGGCGGAGGAAAGGGAGGAAACCGTTCCTGCTTGGACGTCAAACCAGGAGACTTCAGGATTGGCTCGTCTGGCCTGTCATTTTCTCAAAGGCAGAGAAAGACAGCCACAACTCGGGTTTACACCGAGCAACATTTCTATCCACTTGGGGACAATATTCAGGCTAGGGGAACTCATATTAATGTTGAAAAACCTCATCAAATGAAAATTTCATGCCATGGGACCTTTAAGACTTAAAGCAGATTGCCACGTTTCAGTAATGTTTTATATCCTGGTAATGCATACATTTAATCACTGCATTTGTCTGATTAAAGATATCAGGGAAAAAGCAAGAGTATTATTTAATCCTGGGCTCCAAAGGGTCAGTCCCTTAAAAAGATTGCCAGATCAGAGGAGGAGACAGTGGAAGAGGTAATGACAAAACAGGGAAGAAGCATTAAGTGGAGCAGCCACCTATAGGTGTACTTTTAAAAGTGAGTGGTCAACCACATGGCCATTCATCGCCATAGGCACCACCAGCTCCTACTACTGCAGACAGGAGAGCTCATGTGCCCATCAAGGTGTGACAGATATGAACAGGCATGTAAACAGTAAAGGGCATCAGGCCAAAGAACAGGCACTTCAGTCAACGAGCGGCATAACTTCTATTTGTGCTGGTCATTTATGAACAATAAGTAAAATTTGGGCAGATGGGTCGCTGCTGCAAATATCTGAGTGGCTCCTCCCCTAACAGACACAATCTCACTCCAAACTTTTGATAAAAATTCCTGGTCCTGGAAAGGTATGTTTTTTCTCTCTCCCCCTGCAATCACACACCTTTATACATTTATCTAAGTAGTTTTAATATGTGCACTGGTCGACTAAGATGGTAATCATTGTTTCTTAGTTGGGTTAGCCTTTCCTGTTTCACAAAATGTAAGTTACGCTAACACTAGCCTATCTGTACGGTTAAGTTTGCTATCCAATCGTCTCATAATTAAATATTCTCCCATATGAAGTAGTGTATTCCTTATTTTCTCTTCAGCTTTACCTTCTAGAGAAATGACAGAATGGGGTGGGTCTTCACAAGTCAGCATCATATCAAGTAACTTATGCACCCATTGTAAGACTTCCATGTGAACCATGTTTTTCTTTTCTTTTTTGTATTTTTTGGTGGATGATAACATTTATAGAAATACCATAGTAAAGTAAAGGGATATTTTTTGCCCAGTATAGGCCTAGGCATATTTGGAAGCTGCAGTGAGTCACAGAGCAGGTTAATTAACATTTTATAAAGCCTATATGGTATTTCTATAAATGTCATCATCCACCAAAAACAAACCAAACCAAAAACGAAAAAAGAAAAGAAAAGAACAACATGGTAGTGTTACAATAGGTGCATGAGTTACTTGACCTGTGAAGACCCACCCTGTTCTGTAATTTTTCTAGAAGGTAAAGCTGAAGAGAATATAAGGAATACATTGTTTAATATAAGAGTATCTTTAATTATGAGACGATTGGATGGCAAACTTAACAATAGATTACATTTCGTGAAACAAGAAAGGCTAGCTCAACTAAGAAACAATGATCACCAACTTAGCCGACCAGTGCACATATTAAAACTACTTAAACAAATGTATAACGGTAAGTGATTGCATGGGGAGGGAGAAAAGAAACATACCTTTATTAGTAACGTGTCTTGCCTTCGCCTGCTAGGGAGAGATTGCTCATGTATTTTTCCCCCGTTCACGGTCGCGCGCCGCCGGTTTAAAAGAGCTCTTCTGATTGGCTGAAATTCTCTGCTCTCTGAACCGCTGCCTCACAGATGCACAAATCACTTTTGCTCCACATTTCGCGTAGTATATGGTGCAAAAGTGAGAGCGCGCAGAACTTGTCATTTGAAGGCGAAAAAACTGCGTTTGAGACTCGCAGCAGCAGATTCAAGCAGTTGTAGTGATTGGTCTTGTGATTGTGTTAGAAAAATATCCAAGAAAATAAATGCATTTGTGACCAAATATTCTACAAGTGTGCAACTCTCATTGCATGGATTCACATATTAATTTGCGGATGTGCAAAATTCGTCTGTGACTTCACATTTTTGATACGGGTGTGTGAATGCGTTTTGCACCATATTCACTGCAGCAACTGTAGCAAAAATGTGAGCGTATGAGTTTTTTCATGTGTGATTCGTAGAATAGGATTTGTGCACCTGCAGTGAAGAATGTGTGAAGGTGTAACTGTTGTGTTGTGTTTGTAGGTGAGAAAAAAAATCTACAAGTTTGCAACTCCTAAAATATTTTTCTCTGTGACTTCAAATTTATTGATACACATATGTGGATATGCTCTACAGATACAAATTCCACTCGCACGCGTGTTCAGTTGTTTTGCACCAAAAATACCTTCATAGGTATTGTCAGCTCCTATGAGAAGTAAAGGACTCACTTTTTCAAAGGCCTGAAGGGGAAGATCTTTAAGGTGCTTGTATTTCTCCAGTAAACTCATGGGATACGAGTAATCGGCCAGACCAAGGCGGTTTGCAGTGAATGCAGCATTAATCTTGAAGGTCTTCTGTGGTTCAGTCGCAGGAGATATGTGAAAGGTGACTGAAGGACCACTGATGGTCTGCACATCTTGGCGTATGGTCCGCAAGGCTGTTTTCAGCCTGGCCTTTTATACCGAGCTCATGAGCGGCAGCAGGAAGTAGAATAGTTCGCTCCAACCCATCATCCATGACAGCATAGGTGTCGAGAGTCCTGCCTCCATAGCGTAGCAAGACCCTAATGACCTTGAGGAGAATGCGTCTGCAGTCAGTGGGTCTATCCAAGTACAGTGTTTCAGTGGTTGAACTAACCAGGCAGGAACCTTCTCTGTGTGTTCACACTCTTTGTGTTAACCTTGTGTAGGATTTGCAGGTGCTTTCCTTTGCAGATGCTACAAGGCTTCCTGAGTGTGCACTGGGCTGCTTGGTGTGCACGTCCACAGCGCCAGCAACAACGATTGGCTTGGATCCAGTCTATCATCTGCTGCTTATCAAAGGACTTAAAGGTGGTACACTGACTGAGATAATGATCATCTTTATCACAGTATGGACAAAAGGCTCTAGGTAGGGTTTTCTCCACTGAAACTGGCTGAACTTGAGCCGGTGCTGAGGGTACCTTCGTGACAATGTCATCTGCTCCATGAAGGATGGTAGCTGAACGAGAAGTAGGTTTAGTTTCTCGTCGACGTTCTGGTCTCTGGTTCTTGTAACTGATCTGTGCCTCACTGCTTTGACATCAGGCCTCATACTGTAGCCACTCTGAAAATTCACGAAGGTTATACACAGACCCAGGATGGTGATACATCTGTCTTCGAAATCCTGATCTCATTTCAGCAGGTAACTTACTCAACAGTCTTTCTACATCGCTTCGCCTACTTCGCCTCATCTTTAACCGAGTAAACTCGCTGGGGTCTTGACTCTTTAGTGCAGAAGTTGGGTATGGTTGGCACTGGACCTCGGTAGGTGGTTTCTTGCCCTGCAGGATTCACATTAGAGAAATGAGGAGCTCTATGGCCTGACTTTGGCCCAGTGGGTTGCTGAAACTGATGATACACTTGATTAGGATAAGCCAAATTCTCTCCAGGGAGCTCAGGCAAAGTTCTTGAATGCCGGTGAGGGACCGGAGTCTCTGCATAGAGGCCCGGTACTGGCTGAGCTGTTCTCTGATAAGGAGAGTGATTGGATTTATCAAGATGCTGACAGGGAGAGAACTTATGGTGTACACGTTCACCCCACATGGCTGGCTCAATGTGTGATTTAGTAGGTGCAGAGGCCAAGATCTGATCTTTCATAATCTGAAGTTCACCCATCATTGTTCCCAAAATGTCTAAAATGCTAGTGTCACTTCGGGGCTCAACTGTTCTCTCCTGCACTGGGTTGGGAAGATGGTAATAGCCAGTCCCCTGATTCAAACTGAGTGTAGAGCAACCTGCAGTAGTAGGAAAAGTTTGGTGTGGCTTTAGACATGGAGCTGTTGTGTAAACTGACTGGCGTCGCTGACCATAGGTAGGAGCAGGCAAAGATGGACACAACATCGATTCGGGATGGTAGGGTGCAGTTCTACGATGCGGGAGTAGCCCATCCTTTGCTTGGAAAGATGGCTGTGGCAATGGCATAGACTGGTATTCTTCACATGGACGATGATATGGAGAAGACTGAGGATGGTGACCTGACTGCACTGGGGCGTAGATGGCGCTAGGTTGTTGCAGTTTAATGTTATCCATATCTTGGAAAGAAGGATCCCTCTCAGCAACGGATCATTCATCCACTGTGTCCCATGGACCCTGACTTATGGGACTCGAAACTCTGGTAGAAGGTGAAGGGATGTTCTCTGCAGTATCTCCAAACCATTGTGTATGCTGTGTTATGTGAGGCGATACTGGCTGGCTGACTGCTCGATAACGCACAGTTGTAAGGTCAAAGTCTCTAAGGTAGCCAGGGGGATGAATTTGCCGTCTAGGTCTTACAATCTGTGCAGATGCTTCTTCAGGTTGCATATTGATTCTGATCAATTATTTGTCCATGAGAAATGCCAGATCAGGCTCGAAGGACCTTTGTTCGATAGTAGTACTGGAAGGGTTGGACTGTATTAGGTGATGGCTTAAATCTAGCTTCCTCAGTGGGGTGTCGGTAAGAACACACTGGATTCGATCAGTTCCAAACAAACAAGGTTTAATTGTTGGCAGTCTTTAGCTGTACATAACACAGCAGTACACAGGTTCGTATGAATAGATGCATGTGTGTGTGTGTGTGTGTGTCTGTGGTCTACAAAGAGAAAGGAATAAAGATATATATTAACAATATGTCCAGAATATTATTGCTCAAACATTTTCTCAATACATTGTTTCCAACATAAATCTCTCAAGTAACGAAATTATCAAGTAATTAGAACAAAATAAAGGAATCAATATTAAAGCAATGAAATTCTAAACCAATATGGCCACTTAGTGGTCAGAAACGGTAAAACGCTCAAAACCGAAACTAGTTATGATGTGATTTAACTGAAAGCACGTAATAAGAAACATCGCATTGTTGTGAACTTTTATCTTCTAAAGTGTAGGAAACTCAGAAGTGAAAACCAGGAGACTTCAAAACGTTCAAACAGAAGTTATTCTTTTAATGAGAAATCTGTGCTGCAGGTCTTCCGAAAACAGTCTGACTTAACAGTACAAAATACTGTAATTTATCTATATTTCAGGGGGAGGGATTATACAGCAGGGAAGGAAACATTCAAACAAAGGAATGTAAATGTTGTATAGGTAAAAGGACACACCTCAGACATAACGGTGTCATCTGTCCTAATCCAATCAGCATAACAGTGTCATTCAAATGCATAGATTATAATTCAATCACTCAGGGGCTCCAAGAGCCATTAAAGACAAATGGTGCTCATTTTACTTACAATGAAGAGAACAGGAACTGGTGTATCACCAATCCTAATCCCAATCAGCCAAACGATATTGTGCTCTGAGCTTGTTAAGATAAATGGTCAGGAAGTGCATAAAGACAAAAGACATAATGTCTCCAACCCATGGGCTGATTAACTTGATCATGTTAGAATGTAGTCAATCTTTACCTTAAACTGCACCACAATATATTTTAAACATATTAATAAATTTGTAATCTTACAGCATACATTAACTTGAAATAGCAAGTGCCTCAGCTGTTAAAGTGATGATCACTCACACATGCATACAAACCAAACACTGGTGGTAATGTATATAATACGAATTGCAAGTTATTATTAAACACAATCAAGCACGTTCACGTGCAATCGACAGCACGCGATAAACGGCTTTAACACTGGTAAATACTCATTACTCAATGTTAGGATGACATCGTATCAAGGCTTTACAAACTCCTTAACCAGCATCTTGCATTAACTTGGTAAAAAGTCAACTTACATTTACTTATTCACGCACACTCTGCACACACAGTCCCGCTTGAACATTCTGCCCTCTGGGCTTATGATGACTGACTGAAAGCAGAGCATGCGCACTGAACTCGGCCTTTCTAACAGGGGATAATACATTTTTCAAATAAATATCCAAATAAATCTAATTATTAAACTAAATTAACCATATAAACTAAATTACTGAACTAATTACTGATCTAAAGCCCACATTGTCACTGTATGCTAATTGAAATGAACTGATGACAATAATCATTACTCAATGTTAGGATGACGTCGTATCAAGGCTTTACAAACTCCTTAACCAGCATCTTGCATTAACTTGGTAAAAAGTCAACTTACATTTACTTATTCACGCACACTCTGCACACACAGTCCCGCTTGAACATTCTGCCCTCTGGGCTTATGATGACTGACTGAAAGCAGAGCATGCGCACTGAACTCGGCCTTTCTAACAGGGGATAATACATTTTTCAACTAAATATCCAAATAAATCTAATTATTAAACTAAATTAACCATATAAACTAAATTACTGAACTAATTACTGATCTAAAGCCCACATTGTCACTGTATGCTAATTGAAATGAACTGATGACAATAATCACTGGCTCTACAGGGAGTGCAGAATTATTAGGCACATTGATTTTCTGATCATATTTTTTTTCCAGGCACATTTGACCAATTCCAAACCACAGTAATCCTAATAACTACTATTGATTTAGTATTTAATAATGTATAAGTGATATATAATTGTTCATGAAGGCTGGAAATGAAAATCACCTTATATTCAGGTGTGCAGAATTATTAGGCATGTTTTCTTTTACAGATAAATTGAGCCAAAAAAGAGATTTAACTCAGACTGAAAAGTCAAAAAGTATTAAATGCCCATGAGAAGGATGCAATACTAATGCAATACTAGATATTGCAGTTAAGGCGTGACCATTGGACAGTGAAATGCTCGTTGGGTCAGCAGGATCTGACAAAAACAGGTGGTGAAGAAAAGACACCTGTTAACTGCAAAAGAATTAAGAATTAAGGTGAAGAATTAAGGGTGAAACCATCAGGAACCCTTTAGTCTCCAGCGCCACCATTTTCCAAAGCTGCAACCTACCTGGAGTCTCCAGAAGTGCAAGGTGTCAGGATCTCAGAGACTTCAGTTAGGTAAAGAATCCTAAAAAATGACCCCCACTAAATAAGAATCATAAGCTGAAGTGTTGTAAAATACATGAAGAAGGTTTTTTTATAGGCTTTATGGACAGATAGGTTGAGAGTGACTCTTGAAGGACCAGCACCACATCCTCTAGTACCACTGTTTGAAGAATTCATCTTCCAGAATCTGGCAGTACGTTTTGGGAGTTCATTTTTAGTCCATCTCTGCAAAACGGACTTCAGGGTGGACTAAAATGAACTCCCAAAACTTCAGTCGATAATGTAGTTGTTTAAAGCTCAAATCTGTGGTTTATTTACATAAACAGTGCCTATTTGAACATTTTATCTGCCGTTGTCGGAGCTGTGAGCTCCAGCGGACAGCGCGCTCAGCGCACGTGAAAGCCGGCGAGGGCAACCTTTCCTTGGCCAGTCCTTCTGCTGTCTACCGCTGGCTCTGATGTCTCTGTGGTGTGTCTCGAGCTATAATTCGTCTTGTAACGGCCGATCTTTGGTCTCATGGATCTATAATTTGTTCCCTGGCAAATCGTTTTGGCTGAGGGCAAAGATAAGTTTCATTACTTTATATTTTTAGGCTATAACTGTACGTTGCAGTTGTAACGTTAGCCTACTAGCACTGACTTTGAATGTTTGACTGCATTGTTTGCTTTATCTCATGTATAGCTTGTTATACATTACTTATACTTTTGTATTATTGATCATACATAAACTTGCATTTAACAAAAAGAGACTGGGTTGTGTTTCATGTCATTTAATGTTATCACAGTGATAATCATTGTCTGAACCAGATATTAATATACAGATTTTCTCCTCATTGTTGTCACTACTAGAGCAAGCTCCTGATTGGTTAACGCGGCGCGAAATATCCGCCAAAGTTCAGATTTTTCAACTTGAGCGTTTCGCGCGATTCGCGCATTCAAAACGCTCAATTCGCGTCCTTCGCGCCGCCTCATTCGCGCGGATCGCACCGCAGAATGCCATTTCGCGTCTCTGCATTGACTTAACATGTAAATCACTCGCGCGAATCGCGTCCGGTGTGAACGCACCATTAAGCTCTGAGCAGGGGTTTAGTTACCCTTTAAACACTGCTTACTGTTATGTACTTTTAACTGACAGGATCTGGTTAGTTATTAGATGAGTGAACCCCTCTGGGTGCCGGTCAGAGCACAGTTGTATGAGGAGACAGGTAAGTAGTTTTTTAGGTTATGTATTTATAAAAGATAAGCTGCAGAGGTATCAATTACAGGCAGTAGAGGCATTATGTGGCGTTCACACCGGACGCGATTCGCGCGAAGGTGTACATTTTGAGTTTACTCGCGCGAATCGCGTGTGAAATTCGCGCGAGTCGCGCGTGACATTCACTGCACAACAGATGCGAATTCGCGTCATGGGCGGGGCTTCCGCCAGCGGCTCGTCTCGTTGAGAAATGGCTGACATGGGCTGTGTTTACATGTCTTTTTTTTGTTAATATCTACTGTTAATGTGTGACAAAACGTAGTTTTAAGACTTTTTCAGTCGATAATGTAGTTGTTTAAAGCTCAAATCTGTGGTTTATTTATATAAACAGTGCCTATTTGAACATTTTATCTGCCGTTGTCGGAGCTGTGAGCTCCAGCGGACAGCGGCGCTCAGCGCACGTGAAAGCCGGCGAGGGCAACCTTTCCTCGGCCAGTCCTTCTGCCGTCTACCGCTGGCTCTGATGTCTCTGTGGTGTGTCTCGAGCTATAATTCGTCTTGTAACGGCCGATCTTTGGTCTCATGGATCTATAATTTGTTCCCTGGCAAATCGTTTAGGCTGAGGGCAAAGATAAGTTTCATTACTTTATATTTTTAGGCTATAACTGTACGTTGCAGTTGTAACGTTAGCCTACTAGCACTGACTTTTAATGTTTGACTGCATTGTTTGCTTTATTTCATGTATAGCTTGTTATACATTACTTATACTTTTGTATTATTGATCATACATAAACTTGCATTTAACAAAAAGAGACTGGGTTGTGTTTCATGTCATTTAATGTTATCACCGTGATAATCATATTGTCTGAACCAGATATTAATATACAGATTTTCTCCTCATTGTTGACACTACTAGAGCAAGCTCCTGATTGGTTAACGCGGCGCGAAATATCCGGCAAAGTTCAGATTTTTCAACTTGAGCGTTTCACGCGATTCGCGCAAATCGCGCGTTCAAAACGCTCAAGTCGCGTCCTTCTCGCCGCCTCAATCGCGCGAATCGCGCCGCCTCATTCGCGCGAATCGCGCCGCAGAATGCCATTTCGCGTCTCTGCATTGACTTAACATGTAAATCACTCGCGCGAATCGCGTCCGGTGTGAACGCACCATTAGTCTGAAACAAAAAATACAATAAAGAATAATGAATAACTTTCTAGCTTGGCATATATATAATAAACCATGAAATATACAAATATACAATCCAAAGAAGGAAATGAAGGCATCACATGGTGCATTAAGCTGTACACATTAATTTAACATGATACACACTCCTTATAACGTTATGGATATCGCGGCACATCCGAGTGTAATCGTTCGTCTGATATAAACAGCTCAAAATAACCGAAATCACATAACAAAGGTATTATATCAACAAAGGCAGTGATATACATCTCAATGAAGAAGAAATAATCACATATGGAACAGCATTATTAAGCTAATCTAACAGAAACATTGGCTGAGGGCATGTTTAGACATGTCAGAGTGACAAAGAAATAAATAACTCAGTACCGATCTCAATAAACACCAAAATAAGGCAAACATGCTTACTTGTAGGTCAACGACTAACACCTTGGGAACTGCTGCAGCAAATAATACAATTAAACAGGAATAAATGTCCTTTCAGCGACGGCTAGCAGACCATTTAAATTCAGCAGGCAACGGCAGATTATCGCACCAGACTCCTCAGCCCGAAAGTGAGATTAGATGTCAAAATAAAAGCCCTCTCTTAAAGGAGCCTTTACAACACTTACACTTTAAAAAGTGTGAGGAGACCAAAATAAACTCTATGTTTCCCTAAGAAAACAGATGGTAACTGGCTTTACTTATGCTTTCTCTGCTTTGACATATACCTCCCATTCTGAAACGGAAAAACCAGTTTCCCTCATTTCAGGGTTAACATACTCAGAGTTTACACTTAACCTCATTTCTGAAACGGGGCCCTGATCACTTACTCTGTGTCCGCATTTCAGGCACATCCACACAGCTGGACTTTGTTAGTTTCATCCTCCAAGATCTGGTTTTCAACAGGTTTGGCCGCCTCACAGTCTTGACACAAGCTCCAATGCTCATTCAGACCGGCTTTCTTCAGTAAGCTGTGCTCGATTCCTTTACGGGTGTGGGTGCAGGAAACCCCTTACAAAGTGCAGGAGAATCATAAGGTTTCATGATTAAAATCACTGGAATCATTTCATTGTACAGGGCAGCTGTCATGTATGTACCTGCACTCTAAAAAATGTTGGGTTAAAACAACCCAAGTTGGGTTGAAAAGAGTGTGGTGTCTCACTGTTACTATCTGCTCAAGTCTTTACTTTACTTTACTGTCTGTCTTTCCCCTTCTTTTAACCCATATGGGTTTATTGAGGAGCACCTGGGTGGGGTTTGGAAACATGACATGACTATTATCAATAGTATATCTCATAATAATTGTATTATAACAAATAAACACCAATGATTGATTGATTTCCTGACAAGAGGGCATTTTTGGTTGTGTCAGCAAATACAGCGCTCTGATACAAAATGTTTTGAAAAAAGTAATAAAGTGACATCCAATTAACGCTTACGTTATGAATACATAACTGTCTCCTCTCCACCAATCAGCTGGTGTGTGGTGGGCGTTCTGGCGCAATATGGCTGCCGTCGCATCATCCAGGTGGATGCTGCACATTGGTGGTGGTTGAGGAGATTCCCCCTTCTATATGTAAAAGCGCTTTGAGTGCCTAGAAAAGCGCTATATAAATATAACAAATTATTATTATTATTATTACATGATAAATATTTCACTGTTTAAACTATTGAAAATACAAATAAAGCAGCAACGCTTTAATGAAAATTATGACAAAAGTCAACTTTAAGTCAATTTACGAAGACACCAAATTCCTTTAAAAAAGCATCCATCCAAGTTCCCATAATCAAATCATTCATAGCGAAACAGTTTTAAAAACAACAGCGTAAAGCTTCGAGTATTTCCGGGTGATGATCGATACCAATGAAGTTAAGAGTAAGAGTCTGAAGCCTATTTAAATAAAGAAGTGTATGGACACACTTTTCTCGACATTCCCTTCATGTTTAGGGTATATAAATATAAGCAAATATACATATAGTTACATACATTTACACAAAACATTTTTTTTGAGATTGCATTTTTTTTTAATATTTTGATTTTATTTTGCATGCGTGCATGGTCAGTCCAGGGGCGTAAATCACGGGGGGGGACGGGGGGGACAGGACCCCCCCAATCTGAGGGCTGTCCCCCCCTAAAAACCATGCTGAGTATAGTAAATAATATAATGATATATACTTAAAATAAATGTGTAAGTAGTAAAACAATACAAAAGCAAACGGCACAAAAAATGCGTTTAAGTTTAGAAACATTTTGAGTCCCCCCTCCCCCCTTGCCCCACAGTGGTTTGATCCACCGCGCACCTCAACTAACGTTACCCATTGAACGTAAAAAAACTACCACCACAAGTTTGGGGAGAGAACAAAGCTCTTCAGACAGCAGTTGTGAAACTCCAGTAAGCTGTCAATACTATTTTATTCACTTTAAACATCAGATGAAGTGACTCTTTTCTCTTTAATACAGATTAGGCAAAACACTGTTGGCATCACTTGCCCACCGCGGCCCCGCCCCGGCCCACCGTTGTTTTCATTTTTATAGTAGCCTAATAAAATAATTTTGTTTAGTTAGAGAACAGACACAACAATTAAAAACTGAACGTGTCTGCTCAATACAGCACGAGCCGAACGAGAGTCAGATTTCATTCATCATTAGAGCAAACAGCTGACAGACAAGATGATCGCGGAAGTTTTGGTTTCAAAGCGAAATGTAAAAGTGCCTATTTAAGGGAGTGTGTCATTGTACTGTTTTCTTGCTGTGTTTTTCATTAAGAATAATAGGCTAATGAACCCATAATTCAAGCAACCCACCCTCGAATTGGTGCTAATTCTAAATCTAAAGTATGTGCGCACGGCGCTCTGTCAGATCTGTGTTCAATAGAGATTGCTAATGTGTCGTCATCATGACGTATTCCCAGTGGTAAACGCAAAGCATTTTGGGAATCCGCGGCACAAACGGGCGCCGGTCGCCAGACTTCTTAGTTTGCATGGAGGGAAGAACGCAGTGTTGATGCCGTCTACCTGCTGTGTAATAAACTCCAATAGTCGTTCTCACGATAGAAGTGGCATAAAGCTTAAGAACGGGATATACAAATATAAGTAAACACTTTGCAGTTTGAATGATGTCCTGTATGAACAAAATGACGGAGTATATTTTTATGTGTCCACTGTTGGATTGCGCCCGCTCCCCCCTCTCTCAGGCCGGCTACACACTGTGAGCATGGTGTTTCTGTTGTGTGTCAGCTGCGTGGCGTTTACTGTCTTTGCACACCAGAAGCGTGTCTGACGCGGCGATGCTGCTGCTAGGTGACGAAGTGGAAGGCCTATACTTCATGTTAAACGCGTCCAACACGCTTGCGTGTCGCGTGAAAGATAGGCGTCTGACCTATTTCTAGCATGCACGCGTTTTCCGCGTCTCACGCAGGCAGTGTGCACGCTCTAACCTGTTAACATGGGAGCCGAAATAAAAACGGACACGCCGCGCTTGCAGTGTGTAGCCGGCCTCACTCTCTCACACACACACACACACACACACACACACACACGCACGCAGGTTTGTTGAATTCTGACTGTATGCAGATAGATGAGAGAGAGCGAGGAGTGTGGTGCTTAAAACTTAGCATAACTTTGAACGGGCGACAGTTTTCTACCCCACTTTTACAATCTCCAGGTCCTAGACCCATCCGTCTGTAAAAAAGACTGCAGCGACTTAAATTCTGAAAATTGTGCGTGTGTGTGTACGCACTAACAACACTTAATATCATGTAGTTGTATATATATATATATATATATATATATATATATATATATATATATATATATATATATATATATGAACTCGGCCTTTCTAACAGGGGATAATACATTTTTCAAATAAATATCCAAATAAATCTAATTATTAAACTAAATTAACCATATAAACTAAATTACTGAACTAATTACTGATCTAAAGCCCACATTGTCACTGTATGCTAATTGAAATGAACTGATGACAATAATCATTACTCAATGTTAGGATGACGTCGTATCAAGGCTTTACAAACTCCTTAACCAGCATCTTGCATTAACTTGGTAAAAAGTCAACTTACATTTACTTATTCACGCACACTCTGCACACACAGTCCCGCTTGAACATTCTGCCCTCTGGGCTTATGATGACTGACTGAAAGCAGAGCATGCGCACTGAACTCGGCCTTTCTAACAGGGGATAATACATTTTTCTACTAAATATCCAAATAAATCTAATTATTAAACTAAATTAACCATATAAACTAAATTACTGAACTAATTACTGATCTAAAGCCCACATTGTCACTGTATGCTAATTGAAATGAACTGATGACAATAATCACTGGCTCTACAGGGAGTGCAGAATTATTAGGCACATTGATTTTCTGATCATATTTTTTTTCCAGGCACATTTGACCAATTCCAAACCACAGTAATCCTAATAACTACTATTGATTTAGTATTTAATAATGTATAAGTGATATATAATTGTTCATGAAGGCTGGAAATGAAAATCACCTTATATTCAGGTGTGCAGAATTATTAGGCATGTTTTCTTTTACAGATAAATTGAGCCAAAAAAGAGATTTAACTCAGACTGAAAAGTCAAAAAGTATTAAATGCCCATGAGAAGGATGCAATACTAATGCAATACTAGATATTGCAGTTAAGGCGTGACCATTGGACAGTGAAATGCTCGTTGGGTCAGCAGGATCTGACAAAAACAGGTGGTGAAGAAAAGACACCTGTTAACTGCAAAAGAATTAAGAATTAAGGTGAAGAATTAAGGGTGAAACCATCAGGAACCCTTTAGTCTCCAGCGCCACCATCGCGGAAGTTTTGGTTTCAAAGCGAAATGTAAAAGTGCCTATTTAAGGGAGTGTGTCATTGTACTGTTTTCTTGCTGTGTTTTTCATTAAGAATAATAGGCTAATGAACCCATAATTCAAGCAACCCACCCTCGAATTGGTGCTAATTCTAAATCTAAAGTATGTGCGCACGGCGCTCTGTCAGATCTGTGTTCAATAGAGATTGCTAATGTGTCGTCATCATGACGTATTCCCAGTGGTAAACGCAAAGCATTTTGGGAATCCGCGGCACAAACGGGCGCCGGTGCTTAAAACTTAGCATAACTTTGAACGGGCGACAGTTTTCTACCCCACTTTTACAATCTCCAGGTCCTAGACCCATCCGTCTGTAAAAAAGACTGCAGCGACTTAAATTCTGAAAATTGTGCGTGTGTGTGTACGCACTAACAACACTTAATATCATGTAGTTGTATATATATATATATATATATATATATATATATATATATATATATATATATATATATATATATATATATATATATATATATATATATATATATATATATATATATATATATATATATATATATATGGGTGCTGGAAGTTGGGCAACAGTTTGACATCCCTTGACCAGTCGCTCAGCTCGTAAGGATCCAGTCATTTGATTCTCTTTTTCTCATCAGATCTTGTCTTTGCATTAGGATTTAGTTTTAGGCAATATGGTCTGACAATGTTTTCTTTAGCCCGCTGCATTTTGTAGGATTATATTCTGCTTTTCTCTCTAATGTTTAATTATTTTCATGCCAGAACACTAGCCTGCTATGCCAGGCCATGTAAACGGGCCAAACGTACCCATAATTCTTTGCATTCTGATGACGTTGCCGTGCCAGTTGGTCACATGTCTTAGCGATCTCTATATGATAATAAGTGGCAGATCAGAGGGCTTGCTGCAGTTGAATATCTAAAGATCTGAATATCATAGTATAAGACTATGTGGAGGATGCAAGATAATTTTAAATAATATGACTGTGTGGTGAACCTACTCATATTTAAACAACTATTGCTTTGTGTTGTTGGTCAGATAAAATGACAGAGAAAAGAAAAACGGACATTAGATAATTATTCAGTGCACCAAAACGGCAAATAAGCACACTTTTTTTTTTTTTTTTTGTGGTACACATATCCTTACAAGTACGATTTTGGCTATATTATTTGTGTCCCCTTCAAAAATTGCTCTTGAGAAATTTCATGTTTATCGTCCCCCCCTACTGTTAGATAAAATTTACGCCCCTGGGTCAGTCATTATTATTTTATTATATGTATATTCATAACATTATGAAAACAAACAATTTAGGCCTTGTTTATGTTTGGTTTATTTGTTAGACCCTTTCTTTCCATTTTACGTCATACAAAACAACGCTTTCCTGTAATTAAACACACAGTCTGAAATGAAGCTGGAATGGTTTGTTACAAAAGTTGGCGAAGATATAAAAAGAAAGTAAAAGCAAACGAGTTTTGTCAGGAGCCAAAGGTGTGTTATTTTAAATGGGGGGGGGGGGGGGGGTCTTTTATTAAATTAAACAGTAGTTTGCATTTCAGGCATTTGCATTTATTAATATTAAAATTTTCCTTAAATACATTTTATTTCCCCCGTTGTCTTGTGTATCACTTGCGTATTATTTGGTTTGAAAACCAAACCATCTGTAAAATAACACCCATTTTCTGTTAATGATGGTAAATGAGGAACATTAGTCTTATTAATAGGCTAGAACTTCTACTAAACTCTCCATATTGCAAAAAAATACGTAGAATTAATCTTCAGCTGGCTTCAGAAATGCTTTCCATCAAGAAGAATATGTACCAACATGACAATTATTAACTGTGTTTAGAGGGAGGAAGAAAAATACAAGAAACCGTTAAAAAAGACTGTCAAGATTTAGATGTAAACTTTAATGCATAATTTAAAAAAATAGGTAAATTAAGTATTTTAGGACGTACATTTTCAGTAAAATAACTTTGTGGCCTCAAAATAAATGAAACTGTATCTAAAAATAAAATGTGTAACAGCTTTTCCTGAGTTTATTGAAAGTAAATATATAATTAAAATAAAAAAGGTTATACTGATAAATTTATCACATTCTCCCATTATAATAAACAGTCTATATTGCATAAATAAATATCATAATCACGTTGTTTATGGCTTGTTGATTTAAATACTGTTTTAGTTTCTTCACTTCATGTAGTGTATATTGAGTGTTACACCATCTTCTACATTGTAATCAATATCTAGTGTACCCAGTAGGGATGAAACGATTACCGGTTTCACGATAAACCACGGTAAAATTTAGTGACGGTTAGTAATATCGTATACAATTTAATTATCATTAAAACCGCATGTGATTATCACGATTTTAAAACTCGCTGTAAATCTTGTCCAGTCAGCCTCAGTCTGTTGCGCGCACTGCTGTTTTCTGAATGAGAAGAAATAGCAGAAGCAGTGACAGCGCCGGGAGATTTTTCAGACTTCTAAAAGGACCAAATCTGAGGCGTTGTCATATTTTGGCTTTTACAAAAGTCCTGAGGGAAACTTAATCGAAGATGGTCACCCTGTCTGCAGAACATGCCAGAATAAAGTCGCTGTAATAGAGGGAAACACTTCAAAACTACGAACGCAAGGCAAGTGGACTTTGACCTGAATACCAAAACTAAGTCTGGGAAATAATAACGTGAAGCGAACGAACAAGTTCAGACAAGACTAAGGTGACATTTAAGGGATAATAATCAGGGTTTGCCATTGACAACCGCCATTTGCGGGTGTAAGTTAACGTTATTTCGGCTGCACACTAGCCACTCTGCTGTTGAACTTATTATAGTCTTCTCAAAAGCCATCTGTTATAATCGCGTTGCGCATTATAACCACTCACACGTGTTTATATTGAGTTTATGAATGCATTGTCTCATAATCAGAGGCGTTCAGATTATCCGGAATTTTGTTCAGAGCGCGCGCCGCTCACACGCTGAAATCTACACTAAAAGCAGATGTGTGTGTGATGTACGCAAGAGATTCACTCATCATACAGAGGTTGACTGTTTTTGTTCTATTTCAGCAGCGAAAATAGTTTCAAACAAACACAGCAGAACCACAGCGCATCTGATGTGACTGGCATAAAGTTGGCGAATTTAGGGACCGTCTCTAAAGTTACACACAACATTGGTAACGTTATACACGTTTGAAACTTTAATAGCATTTGAAGAGAATGAAAGTCGTAAAACTGGCTGTAAAGTGATCATCTAGGTGTCAGGTATGATGCAGTCATTTTTATATTTAATAAAATAAACTGTCAAATCATATGGAAATATGGATATGCATTATTTCTCTAGGATACTGTTTGGGCTCTTACACAAAACATGCTAGATTTAAATGCATCATTGCTGAACACTGATGAGAATATTGCTTGAGAATATATTTACAGAGATAATATTAGAGATTATATTTACGAGAAATTATTATTATTTATGCGTTGCTATTGACGACGGCCATTATAAGGAAGAAAATCCCACAGAATCTTGCTTAAAAAAGTGCATAGAGCTGCTTTAGTTTGTTTGTTGATCTTCAAATATAAAACTTGAACAAAACCGTGATAATATTGATAACCGTGATAATTTGGATCACTATAATCGTGATGTTAAATTTCCATACCGTTTCATCCCTAGTACCCAGAACAATTCCAAATTGCTAATGGTGATTTTCAGCACTTATTTTCATGGGCCATTGCATATAACATTGAGTGTTAAAGTGCCCCCATTATGTTTTTTTCAAATATTCCCTTTCATGCAGTGTGTAATATCGCTGATTGTGAATGTAAACGTTCAGCAAAACTGTAAAGTCGAAAGTGCACAATAAATAAAGTTATTGTTTCCCAAAAGAAAGAATCAACTCTGGACCACCTAAATGAGTAATTTTTCATGGCGGTTCTATGTCACTAGAAAAGACGTCTGCATAATGCTCGCCTATGTTATGTGTTGTCCGCCCCCGAACAACTTGACCCAACCAGAGAAATCATTTTACTGACAACTGCTTCTCAAATCTCAGAATTCAACGCGGGATTGCTCTTGAAAGATTCGTCAGTACCAGTTAATTTGGATCACCTTGCTCCTCAATATCACAACCTGTAAGTATGAATAATTATTGATGTATATTTTTTCTACCGGGTTTGTAGTATGTAGTTTTCTGTTTTATACTGTGTAAGTTTTCTTACTGTAATAGTTATTGCTAGCTAGTTTTGGGCCACTATTACCTAAAGCTGTGTCTATTAATACAGATTGTCTGTCGTTCTTACTACTTTAAATAAAGATAAAGGAAGGAGCAAATTATGGTAATGGATGTTTTGTTTCGTGCGCTGTGAGCGGTACACCAATCACAACAGACTGGGCCATCTGGCCAATCAGAGCAGAGTAGCTCACGGAAAGGAGGGATTTAGAGAGACTGATTCATCCGTCGAGTCATTTGAGAATTATTGAACAATGCTGTGATGTGCAATGTAGATTATGAGAAAATTTAAGTGTTTTTTGACCTCTGATGCATGTAAACCTGCTGTAGGAGACCTCCAAGACTAAAGTAGGAAACTTTAAAATAGCATAATAGGGGCACTTTAAATTACACAAGTTAGATACGTTTTTATACAAGTTTAGGTGGAAGTCGTTAATAGATAATTGTGAGAAACTGTAATAAAAGACCCACAAAAAGATAAAAACAAGAAACTGGTGTGAAGTCACACGGCTCCTTATTCACCATCAGCTGATCCTGAGGAAACTGGACTGACGTCTAAATACTGAGAGTCCTACAATAAAACACACACACAGTCACATATGAGTATGAGACATTATTGCTGGTGTAAACTTGGGTCAGTTTAAAAGCTTTAAAATATACTCACTCACAATAGTATAGTTTCTCCAGTTTATAATGTGGATTATGCTTTAGAACAGAGAGAAACTTCACTTCTGATTGTCCTAGTTCATTCCCAGACAGATTCAGTTTTCTCAGGTGTTCAGGGTTTGATCTCAGAGCTGAAGCCAGCGCAGCACAACCTTCATCTGCCACAACACCTCAACCTGTAGAGAACAATGACACAGTTTGAATTGTAGTTCAAGTGTCTGTAGTTTGTTGTTCACTCTGGTCTCAGATCAGGAGAGGAGATATAATGACAAGCATAGTCACACACTGCTGCTGATAGAATGAGACGTATGTCACCGGTGCAGGCCGGGGCGGACTCGAATGACCAGCCGCCCCTGACTCCAGACACCACCGTGAGGAGCCGACACCACAGGCACGCAACAAACGGACAAAGGAGGAGGCAAGTAATTGAGTTCAAAAATAATAGTCTTTATTGAATGATAATCAACTTGAGGAAGGAATGAGCAACTCCTGTCTTCTCAGGCTATTGGACCAGAGTAGCCGTTGGAACGATGTTCCACTGTCTTCGGGGGACAATAGAGCGATAGTGGCTAGGAAGGCTTACTCCACGGCGTTGCTGCTCATCTGCAGGACTCAAACGGTAAGTAACAGGTAATGTTCACTTTCTCAACAGCAGATTCTCTTATCAGGACGTGAGAGGGGAATTGTGACTTTAAAACTCACTGCACAGCGTTGCTGCACATCTGCAGAACTCAGACGGTAGGTAACAGGTAAGGCATCTTCTCTTAACAGCAGATTCTCTTGTCAGGACGTGAGGGGAATGGTGACTTTAAAACTCACTTCACAGCGTTGTTGCACATCTGCAGGACTCAAACAGTAAGGAACAGGTAATGTCTCTTCTCTCAACAGCAGATTCTCTCATCAGAACATGAACGGGAAATTGTGACTTTAAAACTCACTTCACAGCGTTGCTGCACATCTGCAGAACTCAGACGGTAGGTAACAGGTAAGGCTTCTTCTCTTAACAGCAGATTCTCTTGTCAGGACGTGAGAGGGGAATTGTGACTTTAAAACTCACTTCACAGCGTTGCTGCACATCTGCAGAACTCAGGCGTTAGGTAACAGGTAAGGCTTCTTCTCTTAACAGCAGATTCTCTTGTCAGGACGTGAGAGGGGAATTGTGACTTTAAAACTCACTTCACAGCGTTGCTGCACATCTGCAGAACTCAGACGGTAGGTAACAGGTAAGGCTTCTTCTCTTAACAGCAGATTCTCTTGTCAGGACGTGAGGGGAATGGTGACTTTAAAACTCACTTCACAGCGTTGTTGCACATTTCACAGCGTTGCTGCACATCTGCAGAACTCAGACGGTAGGTAACAGGTAAGGCTTCTTCTCTTAACAGCAGATTCTCTTGTCAGGACGTGAGAGGGGAATTGTGACTTTAAAACTCACTTCACAGCGTTGTTGCACATCTGCAGGACTCAAACAGTAAGGAACAGGTAATGTCTCTTCTCTCAACAGTAGATTCTCTCATCAGAACATGAACGGGAAATTGTGACTTTAAAACTCACTTCACAGCGTTGCTGCACATCTGCAGAACTCAGACGGTAAGGAACAGGTAATGTCTCTTCTCTCAACAGCAGATTCTCTCATCAGAACATGAACAGGAAATTGTGACTTTAAAACTCACTTCACAGCGTTGCTGCACATCTGCAGAACTCAGACGGTAGGTAACAGGTAAGGCTTCTCCTCTTAACAGCAGATTCTCTTATTAGACATTAGCGAGAGACTCAGTAAGCAGCTTTACCAGCGATGTTGTACATCTTCAGAGCTCCATCAATACGTATAACAGTTCAGACTTTTCCACAGCCATACGGATCTTCACGAGGCTTGTAATTTCAGAGGGAGAGAGGGTTAACAGGAGCCTTCAATGAGGGATTACTTCACGACAATACTCAGTGGAAGAGAGAATAATACAAAGCATTACTTCACCAGTTTAGTTGTATCGTTCTGGAATTTGGATGGGGACAAGTCGATCATTTCACAAGAATGGAAGCAGACGTTGGGAGACTCTTCTCAGCATATCACACAGCACTCGT
Organism: Gobio gobio; assembly: GCF_949357685.1. Lineage (NCBI taxonomy): Eukaryota > Metazoa > Chordata > Actinopteri > Cypriniformes > Gobionidae > Gobio > Gobio gobio. The sequence goes on from NC_137114.1 coordinate 43,531,317, forward strand.
GTTCACTACAAATCCACAGCATTAATTCAGCGTGCATCAGGTAAGGCAAACAACTGCAAATCACTCACACAGTAGGGCTGATCAGAAGCCTCGCTTCATCCATGCATTTGAATGGGAATATTCAACTCTCAATTCCTCTCCAGCGTCTCTGAAACAGATGTCCTCCTCAATAGTAAATTTCACATTCACAGTCTTTTCTTCCAGCTTTACATTTGATTCAACGATGTAATTAATTCACTTATCTTTCTCTCTTCCTCTTCCGGCACAGATCCAAGCAGCAGTTCAATCCAGTAATATTCTCCAAGCAGCTCTAAACGACAGCGTCCAATGTAAGCGCTCACTCAGGAGATCTTCTACCCCAAGACACAACGACAGAGACCCAGCCAAACAGCTGATTAACTGCACACCGGTTGACTTTCACCAGCTCGACCTCAACCTCAACCTCGACCTGACCCGACCTGAACTGACACCCTTCTTCTCTTCTGAATGGCTCTTTTATCCTCCTCTTGTGAAACGGAAAGCCGGTGCAAACACCGCTCCCCTCTCCCTCACACCTGCCGTGCATCAGCAGTAATTAGGTAGGGCAAAGTCTCTGCTGCACCCGGAACCGGAGTGCGGTGTTACACCAAAATAATTCCCCTCTGGGAACATGAAAAGAAAAAGAAAGGTTCCGCTTTTCCCAGCATTTTGTCACCCTTGACATCCCCCCCTGCCAATCGGTTCTAGTCCCTAGAACTGGTCTTTCTAATGCCAGTCGCCATATCTCTCAGGTGGCTGTCCTCGGGTGTCCCGCTGGGACCGTCGGGGTGGCGTGGGTGGAGCCACTTGGGCCTCCACTTCGGGGTTCCCTGGGACTATTGCCCACCCTATCATGGGCACATTGGGGGCAGGCGGCGCACTCTGTGTTTCAGCCGCGGGCTGTGGATAGTTCGGACATGGACGGAGCAAATTTTGATGAAGTACCCGTATGGCAGGGCTCTACATAGCGCCCATTTTGGGCGCATTTGCGCCTGAAAATGCCTGCGTGCGACTGTGAAAAAATATTTAGGCGCACCGGTGCGAGTGACCCGATCGATTCTCATGAAAAGATGTATAATACAATCGGAATAAAAACTACAACTGCCAAAGTGCATCAACACTGACTGACTGAGCAACTGTTGCGTTTCGTGCTGCAATCAACTGCTTTTCATGCCTTTTGTCAGCAGAGCATGAGCAAAAAACGTGTGCGACGGACTACACTTCACAGATTGTTTAACTTACCAGGTGAAACGTGTGTGACGCAGCCATGCGCGCTTACCAGACGCCTCGCGCTGATGTTTCTTTGCAACCAAAATTAACTAGAAATACTACATTTGGATTATCATAAACCAGGTCGGAAATTAACAGCGGCTTGGGGCAAAAATGCCACCAAAAATGAATTAATAAAAAATCATTTTAAAACGCCCCTGTATGAGTGCTTGATTTAATCTGTATCAGCTGCAGTCCATACAAATGACTAGATGCATATGAGTGAGTACATCATGAATCCATTTACCAAACCGTGTTTTTATCTTACCCTGAATCACTACGGTACACATATAATAAGTGTTTATATTCTGACTCTTCAATTCCAGTTTGTGTCGCAGCGCTGCGGAGGAGCACAGTCCCTGTGTGACTCGCCATAGACACAAACAGATAGAAGTAGGTCTGCAGTGTTCTTCTGCGAGACGCGTGCAGTTCTGTTTATTAAGCGCCAGAGCGCATAAAGTCATGGACAGCTATTGCTCAGAGTATTGACGTGATCTTGTACAAAAGTCCAATAGACAAGTTGATATTAATTAACAACGTTTTAGGCACAATACTGTCTATTTCGGGAAACTACACAAGAACATTGCGCATCTCCAAGCGGTTTGATTCAAATGAATCTGCGTTTGAACGATTGAATGAACGACTCGCACAGAAGACTTGACGCCACCTACTGGCGGTTCTATTTTCATTTATACTTTGCATGGACTTTTTATTTAAAATATAAAGCTTTTAAATAAGTTTCAGTTTAACTTGTACATAGCCTATTTCTAAATTCAAAAAGTTATATTTAAAACATTCATACAACATTATTCACCCATGAGCTGCATTAAATCTATGTAAATGTGTCTAAACAGCACTTCAGATAGAGCTGCTGTGGCACTTCTACAGTGCAAAGATTGATCTTTTGATGCTGATTTAATTTGATTGGTAACAGTCTGGTTGTGTCTTATTGCTCTAACTGAATTTATTGTTTAAATTAACATTTTAAAAACAAAATTTCTATTTTAATTGAAGAAATTGCCAAAAGATGATGCATACATTTAATAAGATTAGAAAACATTGCTCTTATAATGGTAAAAATGCCCCTAGACATTAATTTAAAGGGACAAAGATTATCCTGGGAAAGTTATAATTGGAATGCGTGTTATTGATCAGAAAGTGCTCCTATTTTTTGGACTGTGCTCCTAATTTTTTTAAATTAGGAGCACAAGTGCTCCTCAAGAAAAATGTTAGCGTAGAGCCCTGTATGGGTTCCGGCTTTCCCTCAGGCCGTACCGAGTAGACTGGAGCATCAGGCCCCTGTCGGTGTTCCACCACATATGGTGTCGATTCCCAACGATCATGGAGCTTTCCTTTCCCTGGACGTCGGTTGTCCCTTACCAGCACTCGATCTCCAGGCAGTAAAGGGGCTTCTCTGGCAGTTCGATCATACAGCCGCTTGTTCTTAGCTGCTGCAGCACTCAAATGGCCTGAAACTCGCTTGTAGGCATTTAGTAATTGTTGGTGGTGTCGATTTACCCAGTCCGTGGTGTTGTACTCTCCTTCGGTGGCCTCGGTGCCCAGGAGCAAGTCTACAGGTAGACGTAGATGACGCCCAAACATGAGATAAGAAGGGGCATACCCGGTGATGCTGTGCACACTATTGTTATAGGCTTGTAGTAACGTAGGGAGGCTCTCGGCCCATCGACACTGTTGCTCACTCTCCAACGTTCCCAATAGCCCCAACAGGGTCTGATTGAATCTCTCGCACCCTCCGTTACCTTGGGGGTGATACGAAGTCGTGTGTGTCTTTCGACAACCATAGAGATGGCTCAGCTCTTTTATGACTCGGGACTCAAAATTTGGACCTTGGTCCGAATGGAGGATCTCTGGACAGCCGAACGGCTGTATTACTGTTCTCCAAAGGGCATTGGCTGTATTTTCTGCCGTCTGGTCTACAGTGGGGACGGCCCAGGCGTACTTGGTAAACAGATCGGTCATTACCAGGATATTTTGATATCGATCTGCGGGTCGCCCTAGGGTCAGGAAGTCAATCCCTATGATGTGTAGAGGCGCCTTCGGCCGAAAGGGAACCAGTGGGGCTCGAGGCTCCTTCCGGCGTTTAACCCTTTAAGACCTAAGGGTATTTTTACAATTAATTTTCCGCCAGGTGTTATTTACTAAAAAAGCTTGTAAAACATCAACCCTGTTGAGCACAGACAATTGACACACCTCTTTTTTTTCAAGACAAGTAGCACTGTCAGTATTTTTGTGTTGCATTGATGTCACCTGAATGTAAAATAAGTTTAGGGGACCATAAAGACAAATGAAAACATAAAACGGAAATTGAATCACTCAAATATTTATTGAAAACACACACAAATAAATAAAAGCTAAGCATATTTCCTCTGGAAAACAGTTTGTTCAAGTCTTTGGAGTCCTGGAACTCAGGAATAAACATGATAACTTATACAGAACCAAAACTATTTACATTTTTCCAAAAAAAGTCCAGGCGCTTTTGGCCTCTTTGGATTTTGGATATTTACTGGTGCCAAGCCTCAAAACAGTTCCTATCTGGAACTTCTCCACAAACTTTCTTCTCAAACTTTTTCCTCAAACTTTCTCCACAAAACTGCAGCGCGTCTCTCTCTCTATCTCCTCAACACTAGCCGTGCGCCTCTCTCTCTCTCCACAATAACAGAGCTGTGGTAATGCGTAATGACGCACACCAACGTGGATGACGGATCAGCCTGTCATTGGTCAAACCCTCATCCAAAATGGCAGCTAGCATCGCGCTAGCGGCAAAAATGACGGAAAATTTATAAATTATGGACATCAAGTGGATATATCTTGGATGTAAGCGTTTTGATTTATTGCTGAACAACTCCAAAAAGATGCACATGTTCCAGGCTGGATAGAAAACCTTCTGTAAAGGCTATAAAGACACCAAAGACACCCCCGTGATGGCTAGCTCGTTAGCTTTCTGCTGGAAAAAACGGTAAGAAAATCGATCAAAGTTTCATTAAATAATATAGATATTTATCGGAGGTGCCGTGTGACGTCGTGGGCGATGCCGTCGGGCTCTGAGGGTTAAACAGCGTGCACCGTGGAAAACTCTGAACAAACTCTTCAACTTTCTTCTCCATCCCTGACCAGTAGAAATACCTCCTCAGCAGTGACAAAGTCTTTTCTTGGCCCTGATGGCCAGCATGGGTGTGATAGGCAATTAACAGCTCTTGGACTTGGTCCTCTGGGACCACCACTTGATACCTGGTTTCCTGAGTTCTTGGATCTCGCAGTGAACGACAGATTACCCCTTCTCTGATCCGCAATCTCTTCCACTGTTTCAGGAGCTGTTGTACTCCCACCGTCTGAGCCTGCCTTTCCTCGGCTCGCAGCCTGAATCCCCGCCTGAGATGCGAGGCGACCTGACACAGGTCTTCATCTTCCTGCTGTAATCTTCTCCACCGTCCGGGGTCCCATCCCCAACTGGACGGAACATCCCCCTGGGTCCCGGGAGCTTCCACGACCGCCACCAACAATTCATCCTCTTGAACAGGGGTATCGAGGTGCGTTTGGCCATCTCTCTGAATGGCTGGGAGTCTGGACAATGCATCAGCATTCGCGTTTTCTCTGCCAGGTCGATACTTAAGCCGATAGTCATAATTAGCAAGCTGAGCCACCCACCGCTGCTCCACTGCTCCCAACTTGGCAGTCTGCAAATGGACTAGAGGATTGTTGTCCGTGATCACAGTCACCTTAGCTCCCCACAGGTAGTCTTTGAATTTCTCGGCCATGGCCCATTTCATGGCTAGCAACTCTATCTTGAAGGAACTGTAGTTTGCTGCGTTCCGCTCTGCAGGGTGTAAACTTCGACTGGCATAAGCAATTACCTTCTCCACTCCTTGTTGCTCTTTGGCTAGTACCGCCCCCAATCCTGCATTGCTGGCATCGGTATACAGGAGAAACGGCTGAGTGAAGTCTGCATAGGCTAGGATGGGAGCCCTCAGAAGTTCCTGCTTCAGATTGTGAAAGGCTGTTTCACATGCTGAGTCCCATTGCACCGTCGATGAACTTTTGCCACGGGAACGTCCAGTGCCAGCAAGAAGCTGGTTCAATGGCTTAGCAAGCCCAGAGAATCCTTTAATAAATCGTCGATAATATCCTACGAAGCCTAGGAACGACCGCACTTGTCTCACTGTTCGTGGGGGTTCCCAGCCTTGGACTGCTGCAACTTTCTCTGGGTCAGGGGATATACCAGCAGCGCTGACTCGATGTCCCAGGAATTGTACCTCTTTGCGAAACAACTGGCATTTTTCTGGTCTCAACTTTAGCCCATATCTCTCCATGGCCCGGAAGGCATTCTCCAAGTGATGCAGGTGGGTTTGAAAGTCAGGGGAAAAAACGATTACATCGTCTAAATAGACCAGCGTGGACTTGACTAGTTGCCCTCCCAGGCATCGCTGCATAAGTCGCTGGAAGGTCGCGGGGGCGTTGCACAAACCGAACGGCATCCGGTCCCACTCGAATAACCCGAACGGTGTGGTGAAGGCAGTTTTCTCTCGGTCGCAGTCATCCATCTGTACTTGCCAGTATCCGCTGGCCAGATCCAAGGTTGAATACCATGCTGCTTGAGTCAAACTCGTGAGTGAGTCTTCGATCCGCGGCAATGGGAATGCATCTTTCTTAGTCACACTATTGAGCTTGCGGTAGTCGACACAGAATCTCCAAGCTCCCGTTTTCTTCTGTACTAGGACAATCGGGGCTGCCCATGGACTACTACTTTCTCGAACAATCCCTCTATCTAGCATCCCTTTTAGCAGAGCGCGGACTTCAGTGTAGAGAGTGGGGGGCACCGGACGGTACCGCTCCCGACTAGGTGTTACTTCTCCGGTGGGTATTTGGTGCTTAATCACTTCTGTACAGCCATAGTCTTCCTCATGGGTTGAGAACACATGTTTCCACTTCTTCAGGAGCTCCTGGAGCTGTAACACTTGTCCTTCCTCCAGGTCCTCACCCTTCAAAGACTCCCCCATCAAATGGGTCGGCATTTCCCCTCTCACAGGGCCTGAACTGGCCTCCACTGGACGGACGGCAACTTCTACCACCGCAGGGCTCACCTGCCTGAAACAGACATCTTGTTGCTCTTGGATTTGGACAGGACGGACAGATGAAACTCGAACCAGACGTTGGTGCCGACGAAGGAGTACTGGGTAGGGATGGGCGTTTCGCACCTTCACTGAAACTCGCCCTCGTCGTATGACCGCTAGCCCATGGGCTACTTCGATGGGTTGACAATCTTCATGGGGCTCTACCAGGACAGTTACCTGACTCACGGGGTCCAGCAGGCACTCGGACCCAGAGAACAGCCTCGCTCCGGGCTGGAACAGACAGAGCGTACCGGCAGGTGACTCGACCGATATCCTCCCGATCTTGCACCTGACTTGCTGCATGGACTCTTCGGCAATCGGCCAGGATCTGGTCCCATTCCTGTCTTGCTGCTAACGGGGGCGTTCGGGCCGGTCGGCCTTTAAACAGCTCTTCCCAGCAATCTAGAATGACATTCATCCCTAGCAGTGCTCGATGGAGACCCAAGCAGTGGTCTCGAACAATGACAACACCCTTCTGGTGGACAGGGACCCCTCGAACCAGAAAGTCTACCACGATGTACCCAGTGTAAGGAATATCTAATCCATTCGCTCCACGTAATGTGAGTCTTGAAGTTTCCGTCCTGTGAAGCCGATGATCCGCGAATAACTCCAGAGCCAAACTCTCTGAAAACAAGGTGACCTGAGAACCTGTATCGACCAGAAAATTAATCTTCATTCCATTAACTTGAACTTCCACGGTGGGGCAACGCCCAACCCAGTCGTCTCTCATCACCGGAACAGAACAAGGGTCTCTTGAAGGGGTCCCGGCCACTTGACCCACAGTGACCGGTGGGACTAAAAACCCTCTTGAGAATTTCGCCGACGGTCGCATTGGCGACTGATGTGTCCCGGATTTCCACAATTGATACAGATGGGTCGACCCTGGTGGTCCCACTGAAACCAGGGGCCCGTTGGACGCGGAGGGCGGCGTACAGGTCCTTGCCCCTCATCTGAATATGATCTTCCTCGCATCATCGGTCCACCCTCGACTCGACCGCGATGAAGCTCACTCAAAAGACTCCGAGACAACTCTGCCATCTGTCCCTTAACATCCTCCAGTAATTCTGTCCTCAATTTCTGCTTCCACTCATTTGACTCAACAGGCGCGGGTACTGTGGCGCTGCTGACCGCCACACGAACTGGTGTCCGAGTCATCTCTCCCTGATCCGACTCCAACGCCAAGGCCTCTTGTCGAAGCGCCTCAAAAGACATAGTGGGGTCTCGTCGAAGCTGGAGCCGTATGCCCTGGCGCACCGGTCCTTCACGCAGCCCCAAAACAAACTGGTCTCTCAATAAGCCATCTCCTTCTCCCAGTCCATGATCTTGTCGACCTTTCAGCCGGCCAAACTGCTCTCGCAGTTTCAGGGAGTATGCTCGCAGAGTCTGCTGAGGCCCCTGCTGACAGTTAAAGAACTGGGCACGAAGAATGGCTACCGGGGTAGAATCTCCATATACTCCAAACAAGAAATCAAAGATGTTCTTCGCAGTGGCCCGCGTGGCTTCTGATGCAGCAAGAACTTCTCTTTTAGCTTCTCCTTCTAACGATCCTAGCACAAACTGTGTGTGTGTGAGTTTTTTTTGTCTGTTTTGCACTCTTGATGTTTTAGAGATTCACCCCTTCACTGTTAAGTCCTTTTTTTCTGCACCCTGGCTGATTTGTAGATTGTATGCACAAAAAAAAATCATATTTTCGTATTTTCGCCAATTTCCCATTCATTTCCTATGGGGGTCATTTTTGACCCGAAGGTCCTGAGTGTGACTATTTTTTTTACAACCACGTAGACTTTTCAAATCCTGTCCCCAATTTTTTGGGGTGTTCATATACCAAGTACCAATAAAGTCACCAAGTTTCGGATTATTCCGATGAAGCTACGATTTTTTTTTTTACATTTATAAAACGCTTCAGGTCATTTTTGACCCAAAGAACCCCAGAGGGTTAAATAATGCTCTGCATTATTATAAGATGTGTTCTGGCATCAGGGGTGTTTATTTAACCAATCAGACAAGGGTAAATCGAGAGTCAGCCAGCAGCTCATTTGATTGGCTACAGAAGAAGGTGGACCCGCCTTCCTCCTCGCGCTTGCAAAACTCAGCGAGTGAGAGAATCATGCCAAAACTTTAAACGCAGCTAAAAGAAAGACGGAACTGTACAAATCGGTTTCTCTCTGGAACTTTTTTGCCCTACGTACACAAGTCATTTAGACATTTGCAACAGTTTTTTACACAAAGGTTGGTTTTACACAGTCAATCTTTTTTGCAATTCCTGACTCTTGGCGAAAGAAACATGTCAAAAGTCTTAGCACGGAAAAATGGAAGTCAGAAGAATACAGATTATATTTATTTTGCGTTAACATGAAGCTGCAGTTTCACAATACATGAATTACACTTACGAATAACAGTAAAATGCTGCAAATATTTTTTTCTTACACTTGAAAGGCAATTTACACCTTTACAAAACTTATCTTGTGCATGCAAATTTAATTTAAGCTTGCAATCTTATGTACACTTTCACAAATCTTACCCTGCGCTTGCGATTCTTTACGGCATCAATTTACCTTCATAGTCTTTCCTTTTATCACTGATAATGTTGAAAGCTAAAGTGATTTATTCACTTCCTTATCACTGTAATAATTTAAAACTAGGGCTGTTTATCACCAAGAATCTGGCGATACAATATGTATCATGATACAGGGGTTACGATACGATATATTGCAATCCTGTAAGAAGGGTAAAATATTACAATATTTCTTGTTTTTTAGGAAGAAGATCTAATTTAGAAAAACTGTCATAAAGGACACACAACCACATGTATAAAATCTGAGAAAAAAAAAAAATCAAAACAGTGGAATCTTCATTTGCATTTATAGAAATAATATTTGTGCAATTTAAGTAAAGGAAAAACATTAATGTGTATTCTTTAGGTATAAATTAGATTTTATATATTCTTGATTCCTGCTTTAAAGGTTCACAGTTTTATATTACAGAAGCTGCATAGTCCACTTTATATTAAATACTGTAAAGCTGCTTGATTTACAGTAATCTATTTTATAAAGCATTATATAATACGTGATGTGACCAGAGTGCAGAATTGCAGAGCTTGTGCAAACATTTCCATATCGCTATGATCATATGCGTTCTTACGTTCTTTTTCACCACAGTATTGAGAGGAACGTGTCGTGTGCAGTACATATTTACATATTCTAAACGCTCCGCAGCACCGATGGCGTCGGGATGTTAAGTGAGCTGGTTTATAATGGAGGCAAATTGAGTCTACACTTCAGCTCCGTACAACGTGGCGGGAGCCGGTATAATTCTATCATCTTGTTATGAGCTGGTTTGCTAATGCTAACGCTTCCGAAAGTGTACCCTTTCACTTCTCCCTGTCACAGTTATGTTCTGAGATATCACTGCCCTCTAGCGGTTGGACTTAAACCATAGACCGTAAAAAAATATGGACGACGCTTCTTCCCTAACTTCCACTTAAGAAAAGTGAAGCCATCAACGTCCAAAGATGTTGGCGCTGACATCTTGGGCTCCAGCCCCTGACCAGCGTCCAGAGGCGGCTCCAGCCACTTGACCAGCGTCCAGAGACAGCTCCAGCCCCTGACCAGCGTCCAGAGACAGCTCCAGCCACTGACCAGCATCCAGAGACGGCTCCAGCCCCTGACCAGCGTCCAGAGACGGCTCCAGCCCCTGAACAGCATCCAGAGACGGCTCCAGCCCCTGACCAGCATCCAGAGACGGCTCCAGCCCCTGACCAGCGTCCAGAGACGGCTCCAGCCCCTGACCAGCGTCCAGAGACGGCTCCAGCCCCTGACCAGCATCCAGAGACGGCACAGCCCCTGACCAGCATCCAGAGACGGCTCCAGCCCCTGATCAGCGTCCAGAGACGGCTCCAGCCCCTGACCAGCGTCCAGAGACGGCTCCAGCCCCTGACCAGCGTCCAGAGACGGCTCCAGCCACTGACCAGCATCCAGAGACGGCTCCAGCCCCTGAACAGCGTCCAGAGACGGCTCCAGCCCCTGACCAGCATCCAGAGACGGCTCCAGCCACTGACCAGCGTCCAGAGACGGCTCCAGGCCAGGACCCCATAGCTCCGCCCAATAATTTTTTGGGGGGGGACAGTGGGTACCTTGATGAGGCCACAAAGGCTGTGCCTCTGTGGCCCTATGAACTGTTTACGCTCCATGGCCCAGGTCCGCCCACACTTCATGGACCAGGTCCGCTCACGCTCCACAGACCAGGTCCACCCACACTCCCAGGCTCGCGTCTGCCATTTCTGGGTCTAAGTCCTGTCCCCCTGCACGGGCCTGGCCCACCATCCCTCCCCCTGTTCTGCCTCCGTTCCACCACCCTCCTAGACTGTTTCCTGTGGAGCGTCTGGAATCAGCTCCTTAAGTGTGGGGCTCTGTCATGATCCCAGCCTGTGTTTTCCTGTCTTGTGAGGACTTTTATTATTCCCTGTCTTGTGTCATGTTTTGTAGTTCTTTGTAGTTTTTCATGTTGATTAGTTTCCCCAGGTGTTTCCCATTTAGCCACTCCCTCTAGTTATCTTGTTAACCTTGTTTCCCTTTGTGTATATACAGTCGTGGTCAAAATTGTTGGCACCCCTTGTAAATATGATCAAATATGGCTTTAAAAAATAAATCTACATTGGTTATCCTTTTTATCTTATATTCAAAAAATTCACAAAAATCTAACCTTTCATTGAAGTAAAAAAATTGAAAATGGGGGGTAAATCACATTATTAAATAAATGCTTTTCTCCAAAACACGTTGGCCACAATTGTTGGCACCCCTAAAAACTTTTATGAGTAAAATATCTCTGAAGTATATTCCCATTAATATTTAAATTTTTTTAGCACACCAGGGTGACAAGGAACATGAAATTGTCCAGTTATGACGTCTTGTTTCACAGAAGTATAAATATAAGGAAGCACAAAGTCCAATTTCCCTTAATCATTCATCACAATGAGTAAAACCAAAGAATATAGTTCTGATGTGCAGCAACAGATTGTTGAGCTTCACACAATAGAAAGTGGCTGTAGGAAAATAGCTAAAGCATTGAAAATTCTCATTTCCACAATCAGGGCAAAAATTAAGAAGTTCCAATCAACTAAAGATGTTACGAATCTGCCTGGAAGAGGACGTGTGTTTATTTTGTCCCAATGCATGGCGAGGAGAGGAGTTTGAGTGGCCAAAGACTCTCCAAGGATCACAGATGGAGAATCGCAGAGATTAGTTGAGTCTTGGGGTCAGAAAGCCTAAAAAACAAAAAAACAAACCCATACATCACCATATGTTGTTTGGGAGGGAGTCAAGAAAAATCCTCCTCGCTCAACCAGAAACAAACTCTAGCATATTCATTTGTCAGACACAACTGGAACTTCAGACGGGACCTGGTTCTGTGATCAGATGAAACTATAAAAAGAGCTTTTTGGCAGCAAATCTACCAGAAGGGTTTTGTGCAAACAGGGATAAAAAGTACCCCATGCCCACGGCTAAAAATACCGCTGGAACTTTAATGTTGAGGGCCTATTTTTTTGCTAGAGGTCCTGGACATCTTGTTCAGACACATGGTATAATGGATTCTAGCAAATACCAACAGATAAAAAAATAAAAACCTGACGACCTCTGCTATAAATCTTATAATGGGCTGTGGTTGGATCTTCCATCAGAACAATGATCCAAAACAAACATCAAAATCAACACAAAAATGTGTCACTGAACACAAAATTAAGCTTCTGCCATGGTCGTCCCAGTCACCTGACCTGAACCCTATAGAGAATGAGTGGGCTGAAATGAAGAGAAGAAGCACCAACATGGATCTGTTCATCTGAAGGATCTGGAGAGATTCAGTATGGAGGAATGGTCTCTGATCTCTTGTCAGGTTTCTCCAAACTCATCAGGCATTTTAGGAGAAGCTGTTATCTTGGGAAAAGGAGGTTGCAAAAAGGTAAAAGGGTGCCAACAATTGTGGCCAACGTGTTTTGGAGAAAAGCATTTATTTCATAATGTGATTTACCCCCCATTTTCAATTCTTTTACTTCAATGAAAGGTTAGATTTTTGTGAATTTTTTGAATATAAGATAAAAAGGATAACCAATGCAGATTTATTTTTTAAAGCCATATTTGATCATATTTACAAGGGGTGCCAACAATTTTGACCACGACTGTATATACCCCAGTGCTTCAGTTGTTGTTTGTCGGTCGTTGCTCCTGTATGTGTTCCTGTCATTGTGCTCCTGCCTGTTTGCCTTCTTGGATTTTCTTTGTTTATGTCTTTAATAAATGTTCAAGCTGCATTTGGATTCTCAACTCTCCTCATCCCTGCTCAAACGTAACATACAGTACATGAATCTGACATGGATGTAAACAAAATAAATATTGATAAAGTGTTTTTGAGAATTGATGCAGTATCGCCAAACATAATATCACAATATTCACATGTATCAATATTTTCTTACACCCCTAGTTAAAACTAAACATTTAGACTCTTGCCTGTAAGTCACAGAGGCTTTGACTCAATATTTTACATATTAATGTTCATCTGAAAGTTCAACATAAATCAAACAATTAGAAGCAACTGAAGTTCCAGTAAATGTTTGGTAGGTTAAAACAGAAGCAGCAGGTCATGCGATGTGATGGAAATTATGAATTAATGAACTTCAGCTGATTTTAGTCGTAAAATTTACATTAAAGGACACACCTTATATGTATGACTGTCGGTAAGAGATTAACTTACTCCAGTATCTCCAGTTTGAAGTGAGGATCTTCAAGTGCAGCACAGAGAAGCTTCACTGAATCTCCTAGTTTATTCCAAGACAGATCCAAATGTCTCAGGTGTTCTGGGTTTGATCTCAGAGCTGAAGCCAGAGCAGCACAGCCTTCATCTGTAACACCACAATTCCTCAACCTGCAGAGATCAGATCAGTTTAGTAGTTAATCATTTAAAGAGAAAGTAAAAACTTAAAGCACAGATCAATATGTTTCAGAGCACAAAAACAAAACACCGTCTTGTTACAGATATGGTGAGATATTATAATTATACATAATTATAAAGACACCAAAATTTACCTTGAGAAACTTCAATCTGATTTTACTTGTTTAGCAGATTTATTTTACCATATATACAGCAAAGTACAAGATAAATGATGTACGCTTAATTTCAAATCTATTGACTGCGTCAAAGACGATTGTGATGAACAGTAAAAATGAATCCAGCATGTTCTTTATTTCTCAGTTCAGACGGTTGAGCTCGAGCCTGTTTAAAGTCAAGACATTGAAATGTTGATTGTGATGTGAAAGTGTGTATTTCAGTGACTCTCAGTCCTGCAGTATCATGTTACTGAGGAGCAGCTCATGTGTTCAATCATTTGGAGCTCAATCAGCTGAACTCACAGCAGCAGAAAGAGACTGAACACTTCAAATATACTTTACATTATGATTCATGTGTGAGAGTCAAATATGATCTTACTCTAATTTCTCCAGTTTACAGTGAGGATCCTCCAGTACAGCAGATAGCATAGTGACTCCAGAATTTCCTAGCTTATTCCAAGACAGATTGAGTTCTCTCAGGTGTGAGGGGTTTGATCTCAGAGCTGAAGTCAGAGCAGCACAACCTTCATCTGTGACGCCACAATAACTCAACCTGTAGAGAACAATGACACACTCTTCACTCTCTCAGATCAGATCAGCAGTGAATCCATTATTAAAGAGAAAGTAAAAACTTAAAGAACAAACCAACATGTTTAATGGATCATTGGACGGATGGCTAAAATGTCTCAGATCATAACATACAGAGATATTAATACTATTATTAAAAAATATTAAAACGAATATTTCTTAGTTGCCCAATTATTTAAACCCATTTTCATAAACATTTTAATAACTGATAAACCACTGTGTCAAAAACATGTAAATATGGATCACTAAACTCTGACAACATCTGCAGCTCTAAAGATTTATGAGTTTTTATTTTTATGTTTTAACAGTGAAGTGATTGTTCTCAGAGATACTTACTGAACTGATCTGGATTCTTTAATCACAGGCAGCAGCTTCTGAAAAACCTCTAGTTTTTGTTTCATTGTTTATTTCAACAAATTTGTTAATATCAAACTCGTCCAGCTTCTTCTCTGATGTCAACAACACAAAAACTACAGCTGACCACTGAGATGAAGAGAGTTTGGCTTCCTTTATTTTTCCAGGTTTCAGATTCTGTTGTATTTCCTCCACTAGTGAATGATCACCCAGTTCATTCTGACAGTGGAACAGATTGATGGATTTTTCTGGAGAGTCAATGGTCCTGATCTTCTTCTTGATGTACTCAACTGTTTCCTCATTGCTGTCAAAGCTGCTGCTTGTCTGTTTCATTAGTCCTTGCAGGAGAATCTGATGAGACTCCACTGACAGACCCAGAAGGAACCGCAGGAAAAGGTTCAGATGTCCATTTTTACTCTGTAGAGCCTCGTCCACAGCTCTCTGATGCAGATCAGACAATGAAATATGTTCTGATGAATTGTATTGAAACCAGTCCTTAACCTTAGACCGCAAACTCTGTTTGGTGATTTGGTCGAACACATTTATGTTGTTGTTTGTATAGGAGAGGTGCACATATAGAGCCGCTAGATGTTCCTGAATGCTCAGATGAACAAAGCAGAAGACTTTCCCCTGATACCAGCCAAACTCCTCTCTGAAGATCTGAGTGCACAATCCTGAGTACACTGATGCTTCTGTCACATCAATGCCACACTCTCTCAGGTCTTCCTCATAGAAGATCACATTGCCTTTCACAAGCTGCTGAAAAGCCACTTTGCCCAATTTGAGGATCATGTCTTCATCTGTCACATTCTCCTCATAATCCTTCTCATGTTTGATGTAGGTCTGAAGGATCAGGAAGTGTGTGTACATTTGAGTGAGAGTCTTGGGAATCTCTCCACTCTCTGCTTCGCTCAACATCTTCTCTAGAACAGTGGCTGAGATCCAGCAGAAAACTGGGATGTGGCACATGATGTAGAGGCTCCTCGATGACTTCAGGTGTGTGATGATCCTGTCGGCCAGACTCTGATCACTGATTCTCTTCCTGAAGTATTCCTCTTTCTGTGGCTCATTGAAGCCTCGTACCTCTGTCGCTCGATGGACACACTGAGAGGGGACGAGATCAGCTGCTGCTGGTCTGGAGGTGATCCAGATGAGAGCAGAGGGAAGCAGATTCCCCACAATGAGGCTCGTCAGAAGCACGTCCACTGAGGCTGATTCACTTACATCACACAAACTCACATCCCTTTGAAAATCCAGAGACAGGCGACACTCGTCCAGACCATCAAAAATGAATGACACTTTATATTTGTCACTGGATATTTCCATTTCTTTTGTTTCAGGGAAAAAGACATGAAGAAGATCTAAAAGACTGAGTGTTTTGTCCTTCATCAAATTGAGCTCTCTGAAAGGAAGTGGAAATATGAGCTGGACGTCCTGATTCTCTTTCCCTTCAGCCCAGTCCAGGATGAACTTCTGCACAGAGACTGTTTTTCCAATGCCAGCGACTCCCTTTGTCAGCACAGTTCTGATGGGTTTGTCTTGTCCAGGTAAAGGTCTAAAGATGTCATTGCATTGGATCTGTGTGTCCTCTGTTGCTGCTCTCCTGGATTGAATCTCAGTCTGTCTCACCTCATGTTCATTTCTGATCTCTCCGCTCTCACTCTCTGTGATGTAGAGCTCTGTGTAGATCTCATTCAGGAGTGTTGGGTTTCCCTGCTTTGATGTTCCCTCATACAGACACTGAAACTTCTTCATCAGGTTTGATCTAAATGTGTTGAGGACTTCATGGCTGAAAAATTTAAATACCACATTATTAGGCAAGGCAAGCAAAAGGACAGTCTGCCTCAGCTGCATGTTGCACCCACAAACACACCAAACAAAGGCAGCTTATCAGTCATTATATACATATAATTATATATATATATATATACACACACACTAAATTGTAGTGTGTATTAATATACACTAAATTGCCAAAAGTATTGGGACACCCCTCTACATCATTTAATTAATGTGTTCCAGTCACTTCCATGGCCACAGGTGTATTACAAACAAGCACTAGGCATGCAGACGCTTCTACAAACATTTGTGAAAGAATGGGTCGCTCTCAGGAGCTCAGTGAACTCAAAGGTGGTACCGTGAGAGGTTGCCACCTGTGCAAGTAGTCCATTCGGGAAATTTCCTCACTTCTAAATGTTCCACGGTCAACTGTTAGTAGTATTATTAAAAAGTGGAAGCAATTGGGGTCAACAGCAACTCAGCCACGAAGTGGTAGGCCACATAAAATCAAGAGCGGGGTCAGTGCATGCTGAGGCACACAGAATGTGCAGAAGTCACCAACTTTCTGCACAGTCAATAGCTACAGACCTTCAATCTTTGTGTGGCCTTCAGATTAGCTCACGAAGTGAGTAGAGAGCTTCATGGAATGGGTTTCCGTTGCCGATGTAACGGAGGCCAGCTAGTAGTCAGTAAACCTCACTCCTCTGATCTCAAGAGACGCTCTAGACTGACGCTAGCGGTTGCAGCCTTTAGCCTTCTTATTAGAGCGTCCGACTCTCATGCCGACGGACCCGGATTCGAATCCCGCCTTGAGTGGGCGGTTTGAACAGGAGGGGTTACACCGTGCAGCTGCATCCAAGCCTTACATTACCAAGTGCAATGCAAAGCGTCAGATGCAGTGGTGTAACACCACTGAATCTGCAGCACACCGCCACTGGAGACGTGTTCTCTGGAGTGGAATCATGCTTCTCTCTCTGGCAAGCTGATGGATGAGTCTGGGTTTGGCGTTTGCCAGGAGAACGGTACTTGCCTGACAGCATTGGGCCAATTGGGCTTCTCTCCAGTGTGAATCCTCATGTGTTTGTCCAGGTGGACTTTCTCCTTGAATTCACACCGAGCGCATGTAAACGGTCTTTCTTCAGAGTGACTTTTCAGATGCTTTCTAAGGCTGCTTTCACACTTGACGCCTTTTTTGAAGCTGCCAGCGTCTGTTTTACATTATAATCCTATGGAATAAACTGTGTTTTCAAAAAAGTCATGAGCGCTTTTTTAAACGCCAACGTCTTTTTCTGCAGCTCAGCGTGTCTTTTCAAGTTGAAAAAAGTTTAACTTTTCTGAAAAAAACACCCTAGGTCAAGTGCCTTTTTTAAAGCTTGGAGAAGGTGCCGGTTATCTCTATGTATATTTTAGTCTACAATAAAACGAAATAGGTCATAAAAACACAACCCTTTTCGTTTACATTCAAAACAATATTAAAAATATTAATATGTGGTTCAGACAAGTGCGCATATTTGATTATCACTGTAATAAAATTAAATATGACAAAACACAACCCAGTCTCTGTTTGTTAAATGTAAGTTTATGTATGATCAATAATAGCCATTATAAAAGTATAAGTAAAAAGTATAAGACGCTATTAAAGAACTAAATCAAACAATTCAGTCAAACATACAAAGTGAGCACTAGTAGGCTACAACGGTAACACACAGTTAAATAGCCTAAAAATATAATATAATGTAACTTAACTATAACAATAATAACGAATAATAGATCCATGAGACCAAAGATCGCCCGTTACATTTACAAGACAAATTATATCTTGTGTTTAACCACTACAGAGACATCAGAGCCAGCAGCAGACATCAGAAGGACTAGCCGAGGAAAGGCTGCGTTCGCCGGGGTTAACGAATGCTGAGCCGAGCGCCTGCTGATCGACTGGATCTCACAACTCCGAAAACGGCAGATAAAATATTCAAATAGGCGCTCTCTTTATAAATAAACCACAGATTTGAGCTTTACATTAGTACATTATCGCCTGAAAAAGTCTTAAAACTACATTTCGTCACACATTAACAGTAGTGTTATAAAATTACAAGTGGTTTCTCATCAGCACTCTTGTTCGGCTGTTGTTAACAAAAGATGCCCTCGGCTGCTATTTGGAACCAAACGCTGACAACTTTTCTTTTTACTAAAAACTCTTGTCAACTTTTTCTTGTTAAAAAAGAAATCAAGTGTGAACACAGCCTAAGAATGGAATGTCATTAAAGGGGACCTATTATGCAAAATTCACTTTTGGAAATAAATGTGTGTTGGCAGTGTGTGTACACAACCACCCTATAGTGATAAAAATCCACCCACTCCTTTTTTTAAATCCCCATAAATCATAAGCAGTGTCTCTCAACGACTCGTTTTTTCAGCCATGGGGCTGGTGTGACATATCATCAGCCACAGGCCCTGCCCACGAATGTTAACAGACATAGCTGTTTTAACATAGAACTGCCCTGATCGAGTTCACAGTGAGCTGTACACATCCGCCATTGCTGCACTGACGAGACTGTCTCCCGAGCATTGTAGGTGTTATGTAGCTGGATGTATTAATCCACATAGCTCTCTCTATTTACTCCCGAAATCTGAGCCGCTGAAGACGAGGTGGAATAATTTTGTTTTAGAAGAAAATGCTCCCTCAACTATATCGATATTCGTTTATGTCTGCTCGAATCATTTTACACCGGACTGCTTTGAAAACGAGGGTCAGTAAAAAGCAGGTTTTGCAAAAAAGTTGCTTCTGAAGGATGTAGCAGTGCCAACTGTTCGTGGTCCAGCTACACCTCCAGAAGAAATAAGTATCATGCGTTTGTTTTCCAAATTGCCTTTGAATTTGTCAAGCTCATAATCACATGTGGGACTTGTGTCACATGTGTCTGTTGGTACTCAGTTAACAATGAAGACGTTTCATGTATACTACAGGACTCAGGAGTACAGGTATGTTTATGTATTACATGATACTGCTTCCACAGAAGACCTATAACTAGACTTGTTACACAATCAGAACTACTTGCAGTTTCCAACATTTTCAGGAGCTGGGGCAGGAGCACCAGATAATTTACATTTAAAGGGACACACACTAAAACGGAGCGTTTTTGCTCATCCCCAAAAAGTGGCAATTTTAACATGCTATAAAAATGATCTGTCGTATTTTGATTTTAAACTTCACATACACACTCTGGGGATATCAGAGAATGATTTAACATCTTGAAAAGGGGGGCATAATAAGTCCCCTTTAAAGTCCATGTGCATGTAAAGGCAGACGTCCCAAAACTTTTGACAATGTAGTGTATATATGGGTTATTGTGTGTTTGCACACGTGATATCAGAAAGAAACAAACATAATGCACGTGAGTGAAGACAGGAAGGTGACGGTGGTGTTTAAATCGAGTTGCTCCTCCCACTTCTGGTATTTTTACAAACATTTCTTATCCCGTGCGAATTGGCCATTAATATTACTGACATACTGTGGTAAAATTACATTACTCCATCAACCCTTGTAAAACTAATCCCGTCCAAATAGGCCTTTTGTACCCCTATCTGGAGTGGAAGAAATGGAGTCAGGTTTGCGATTTTACACTAGACATGCCCACACCGATTCACTGCCTGCCCAATATGGCATCAGTGCTCCCAATTAGAGTGCAAATTTATTGTCCGTCAGAACAGATCTTGTCTATCAGAGCCGTTCAACACGGATCTGCTCTGGATGAGTTAATAAGCACAATGTCTGTTTTATTCTGTATGATATCTTCAAATTATATATTTTGTTGAAATTTTATACCTGAGATCAGTCTGTGTATTTTCACTCTTAAAATCTACTGGATGACCCATTGACACGTCACTCCTCATAGACACACAGCTGGGCTCTGCTTCTGATCTCTTCGGATGAACTGAACTATAATAAAGACAGATTAAAGTTAATCTTTTAAAAGACCATATTTAACAAAGTATATATTTATTTTATTATTTAATGATTAATTATTAAAACAAGCACTTAGTTATCATTACATTTACAGTTATTACAAAAAATTTAAATTGAACAGTGCTTTCAGGTGTGACTCTGTGTGAGTAACACTAGCCTAAATGTTAAAATATCTGAGAAAAATAAATTTCATCGATACTATTCTGATAGAATTGCTAAAATACTATTCTTACATAAAAAGCCATCTAACTCATTTTTCTAGAAATGTTTTACCTGAGATCAGTCTGTTCATCTCCACTCTTAAAATCTACTGGATGACCCATAGACTCGTCACTCCTCACAGACACACAGCTGGGCTCTGCTTCTGATCTCCTCTGATGAACTGAACTATAATAAAGACAGATTAAAGTTAATCATTTAAAATACCATATTTAATAAAGTACATATTCATTTTATTATTAAATGACCAATGATTAAAACATGCACTTAATGATCATTACATTTACATTTATAAAAAAAAATTGCATTGAACAGTGCTTTCAGGTGTAACTCTGTGAGCAACACTAGCCTACATGTTAAAATATATAAGAAAAATACATTTCATCGATATTATTCTGATAGTATTGATAAAATGCTATTCTGATATAAAAAGCCATCTAACCAATTTTTCTAGAAATGTTTTACCTGAGATCAGTCTGTTCATCTCCACTCTTAAAATCTACTGGATGACCCATAGACTCGTCACTCCTCACAGACACACAGCTGGGCTCTGCTTCTGATCTCCTCTGATGAAATGAACTATTACAGAACAGATAAGCCTTTATGATAATAATTATCTTAAAGTATTTCATAATCAAAAAGCACTTTATGGGGAGGCTGATCTTACTATTTTACAATAATGTTTTTGGTTTGAACCTAACAAAAACATATGTTCTTGCCACATCTTCTAAAGGTTATAGTGTGTTTATTTAAAGTACCTGCATCATGGAGAACAATCTTCATCACTAGATCGTTGTGTGTCATCCATGATGAAGCTGAACAGCTTCAACAAAACCTGTTGCTAAGAGTCAGAGAAACAAGATAACGTGACGCGACGTTCACTCAAACACACAATAGGCGTATATTTACACAAATGCTAAAATAATCCACACAGGCAACACGGAACAGCAATGAAACCATGTTTTAAGGTACTTAAAATTGAAAAAAATATAAAATTCATAGAACTAAGCTTCCTTCAGGGAAATGTGAATAAAGTTACCTGTAAAGGGTCTCGAGACCGCACTCACCTTGATCAACTTTAGAAATCTTCCTTTTCTATCAAGTAGCTACACGTAAATTAATTTTAAAAGTTATCAACAAACACATTGATACTCCGTGTTGTAAAGAACCGATTTCAACTGTTTAATGGCGATAGATCAACTCTGAACATTTACTTTCACTCTGTATTTGTGACAGAGTGAGTCAGGTGACAGGCATCTTGTGCAACAGGTTTTTCAGCAAAGATTATGTTGATAATTTGGAGGCTTTATAAAATAATGTATCACAGTAGGCTTATGTACGTTGAAATCTGTTGAATAAAATGTTTTAAAAAGAATACAATTTATTTCAGACTATCCCTAAGTTGCTATTGTTATGCAGTTTTGTTCACAAATATTTTTGTACAAAAACCTTAATTTTAAAGGTACTCTATTTAAACAATAACTGTATAAATTATATTTTTCATTTATTGTTTTTGCTTTATCAGATTCTTATATTAGGCTAGTTGTTTGATGAAGTTACTAAGTATTAACATCATACTGCTGGTCTAAATATTGGACTGATGGTTATATTTCTTTTTTTTTTAAGTTTTAATTTGTTTTTTTCCATTTTAAGTCTTCTATTTTGTCGTGTTCATCATGTTCTTAAATGTAAGGGGCAAGAAAATCATAATTTCGTAAACTATACTACTCCCCAGTAAAAGTGAAAACTAATTTACAAATGTTGAGATTTTTAATCAGCTTTCATTACATCTTTTTATTTCTTTTTCTCCAGATGAGAACTGATGCAGATTTGAAACTTCTTCACTGATGGTGCATGTGCGGCTGTCCAGGTGGACTTTCTCCTTGAATTCACACTGAGCGCAGGTGAATGGTCTTTCCTCAGAGTGACTTTTCAGATGCTTTCTGATATGTCTACATGTAAGGTTTTGCCACACTCCACACAAGTAACTGTACACAACTGCACAAATGATGATTGAAATGTTGTATCTGTGATGCTCTTTCTTCACTGAAACTTCTTGGCTTAATGTTATTTTTGGTTAAGTTTTTGCGACTTCAATATTTAACAGATTGGTTACTCTTACGAAAAAGAAGTATACTTCAAGTTTATTTTATGAAGTATACCCAAGTAATGTTCAAGTATATTTTTAAGTATATTTCATGTAGTAAGTATCAATGTACTAGTAGTAAACTTGTACAGTAAGTGTACTATTCCAATGCTTTGGACTAAATTATCACACTTTAAGTATATAAAAAGTATACATTTAAGTGTACTGTAAGTGTAACAGTATAGTAAACTTTAAGTACACGTACTACAAGTGAATAAGTATACTAGTAGTTTACTATTTTAATAGTAAATTGTTTCGTTTATGAAAGTACACTGAAGTATACTCTCAGTAAACTACTAGTTAAGTAGTTTTATACTGCAAGAATAAGTGAACATCATAGTATACTAGTCTATTTATGTATTATTTTGCTCTTTAAATATTTACATTTATGCATTTGGCAGACGCTTTTATCCAAAGCGACTTACATTGCATTCAAGATACACATTTTACATTTGGTCAGTTCTTGCTTTCCCTGGGAATCAAACTGAAGGGTCAAGGGTCAAGCCAAACATCACTTGTCTCTTCATCAGACACATATCCTTCAAGAATGATTTTATGTTCAATATTAAAATAAGAATGAATGATAATCAAGTTATAACCATTTCCTACATTTGATAAATCAGTTCTCTATATTCAAGGAGTGATTTTGGATATTGTAGTGTTTTAGTTGCTCTGTGCTTTTGAATCCAGATTATTCAGGAGCTGCTCTGATGTCTGTGTCAAGACGTGCTGACAGGCAACTGTCCTTGGTGTTGTAATACACTCCAGGGAGTAAAACGAGATCAGCATGTGTTAACTATATGTCTTACTGAGGTGACCCCTGGGGTCATCCATGTAACAGCTATGGGACTCCTTTGGGGAGAAATGTACCTCTCTGATACTTTTCTTTCTTTATAGAATAAAGTCACTTCTGTACTAAATGTAGTATCAGCATGTTTTGGAGAAGTGCTTTGTTGATAGTTAGTTAAGATGTCCCGACCTTGATGGAAACTGTTTTTCTGGGGAACTTTGTGTGTGCGTCTCATGATTCTGTGCAGATCCAGTATTGGAGATGGTCCTTTCGGCAGACGATTCCAGACTTTGAGGCGTCTTTTCTGTGACCTCCGAGGTCATTGAGGATTAATCTGGGCCTGGGCGACACGGAGTCTACACATTTTGAGAGATATATGTCCCTATCTGTCTACGTGTGGAAAGTTGCTTACGTTGCATGTTGTTAGAACCAATCAGAATCATTCCACATGGCAGTAATGACGTGTCTAGACCTTGAAAACAGTATAACTGTTCAGAAAATTGCATGTACGTTAGACGGAGGCGGGCAGACTGTTAGAGGGAGCGCGGCCTACGAACTCCTCTTGAGCTGGCTTCTGCTGATGAAACTGCAAACTATTCTTCAGTAAAACTTTCTTTAATTTATCTGACTCCTGGTCTTCATTTTTCACTACTGGTCCTGGGTCCTAAGCTGTTACCCCAACAAAACCCATGACCTTGGCGTTGCTAGCCCCACGCTCTACTGTTTGACCTATAGGAAAGGAAAATATCCTACTATGTTCCTATTAAGGGATTACTTTTTATACTTGAAATACCTTTAACTGTACTTTTTACTAATTTTAAACATTTTATTCTACCTTCATGCATCTTTTTTTTTATCAACACTTGAATGTGGGTAAGTTCCCTATGTGGGAAGTATCTTAACTGTGATTGTAAAGGCAATTAAGAAAAATAACAATGACAATTTTGCTACAATTTTTACTTGAACATGTTAAACATTTCTAATTTCTGTAATACATTTTCATTTCATTTTGCAACTTACAAAACGTTAAACTATATGTTTAAATTATATGTTAAAACTAGTGTAGGAAATAGCTAATGTAAATTATATTATTCAATTTGAATGATTATTTTGCTCCAAATGTTGCACATATGGTATGGAAATTGTAAATTTAAATACTGAAATGCACCGCATTTTACATATTGCATTGCAAATTTTGCATATATTACATTGCAAATTGAAATTTGCCACCCATGTGCTTCCATAGTAGAAGGTGTTTATTGACCATATTCAATATGTCAATGTTGCGTCCTCGGTTCCTCTTTGTTCTCTGTAGGCAAATTGATGGCTGTCTATCCTCAAGGAAGTGAGAGATTTGCAAGTACCCTTTCCATATATTTGCTCAGTACAGTCAGTTTCTGATACTCGTATTAATTTCTATGAATAGGGCACAACACTTCTATCAAGTAAATATTGAAACAATCTTCTCAGAACAGTCTTCAGCTCATGCACATAATCTTTAAGGACCTTCCCCTTCCCTGTTAACAAACTAGATACAACCTCGCTCTCTGTCAGTGCTATAGGCTCCAGTTCTTTGCTAACACATTATTCATGGACACATTATGATCATCTGTATCAAATCTTAGCAGAATTTTGCAGAAATGATACAATCAGAAGAAAACTTTTCATTTGCATCTCTGCTAATCATAAAATTAAAGGGATAGTTCATCCAAAAGTAAAAAAGTTGTCATAATTTACTCACCCTCATGTCGTTCCAAACCTGAAAGACTTTTGTCCATCTTCAAAACGCTAATTAAGATATTTTTAAAATATCTGAGAGCTTTCTGTCCCTCCGTTGACAGTTCACGCAAATACGATTTCAAAAAGTTACATGATCGTAAAACTAATCCATATGAATCGAGCGGTTTAGTGTGAGTAATTTTTTTTAAAAATGGTATATATAGATCTTATTGAGATTGTCCTGAGGTAAAGACAAATGTCAATGCAAATGGACAATAAAATATTTAATTTCATAATTCCTGTTCAGTTTCTTTGACAGAAGGCAGTTCTTTTCCTTTTAATATAAAGTGAGGAGTTAAGCAAGACTGGCTCTCATATATAACTGCTTTCAGCTGCTGGCTTTAGAAATACTTGTGTATTGACTAAGTCCTAAACGAAGTCTAATACTGGTTGCTAATACAGTGGATTAAGTTTGGACGTGTGCCCGTGCGGTCTCACACAAATCAACGTAGAGTTCAGTAATGTTACTTTTATCTAGCAAGTTTATTCTCCTCCATATATCATACAGTGGCAATATCTTAACTCATAATACATAACCAAAACAACAAACCCTATTGTTCACTACAGAGGCAAGACACAACATGGCACAGTCGAAAACTGTTTGCTTCCCAAATCAGCAACACCTGTGTCTGAGTTTCCTCCAAGTTAAATGACGTACCCAGGCTGACCTGAGATCAGCTGAGCCACAAAGCACATACAGCCCCCCAGTGGCACAGGACAAAATTACATAAAATAATACAAAATATGGCTCATACAACTTGATATCAAGAGGAATATGATTAACATTATAAATTAGCAATGAACTGTTCAGAAGGAGGAGGAAAAACAAGAAACCAGTAAAAGAACGGGACAATTTAGGTGGAAACTTTAATAACTCATCATATAAAAATTAGATTAATAATATTTTTTTTTTACAGAAATATATGTTCAGTCATTATTTGCATTGTCTATGGCTTGTTTTTTCACTTTGTTTCAATCGTTTGTGGTGTATTCGAGTGTTACCATCTACTGTAGCCTATTGCAATGGATAACAAATACAATTTTAAACAATTCAAAGTTGCTATTTTCAGCCATTACTATAAGACAAAAAACTGGTGTGCAGTCACACACACACACGTCAGTGTGATCCAGGGACATCGTTAGGCCTATTTTAGGGGGGTTGAAGCTACCCCAAAATGTTCCTAAGCCCCCCTAAATGATAATAAGAACAACAATAACAATTTGATTTATCAATAACCGTATCCTCATTCATATTTAGACACAACAAATGATATATATCCGAGAATCCAGCTACAAACAAAAAAAAATAGCCGAAAAGTCGGAAGTTGGACAGAAGTAGCCTACAAAGAGTCGTCGTGCTATCAAGATTATGCACCGCGTCTCGTTGCATTGGTGTGAACTGTGGCAGCTTTCAGAGCGTTGCAGACCGGAGCGCTAATGCAAGTAACTGCCTGGAGGATTCATCTCGTCTCGTCGTTACCAAGGTTATAATCGTTAACGAAAATGAACGAAAACTAGGTGGGTTGTCGTTAACTGAAATAAAAATAAAAACAAGGCATTACAAAAAAAAAACGATAACTAACCAAATCTGTAATGTGTGTTTGGCAAAACGAACTAAAATAAAATTATAGATTAAATGTCCTTAGTTTTCGTCTTTAACAATGTACTTCATAGAGCAAATAACGTTCAGCTGCATTTCCTTTCCCTGCGTCTCACGCTCCCTCTCTCACTACACGCGCGCACACACACACATACACGCGCGCACACACACACACATTCACACGCGCGCGCACACACACACACACACCGCCGTCTTCTTGAGAACGAGTGTTCGACGTTGAAAGCTAGTTGGCGAAAGGTTGGTATCTCGTGAACACCTTTACACAATCACACATTAAAAAGTGGTATAAAAATATTTTTAATTCAGAATAATGTTGTCAGTGTGTTAATGTCACTGCATGAAAAAAGGTGTATCCGGACCAGGATACTCCTGTAGCTTATACACTGCTGAAATTCGGAAGAATCCAGGAGTATACTGGCCGGATAGGTCAAATTCCATGGATCCGTATATGTCCGTATTCATCCGAAATGGTACCAAATCGGATGTATGTTGTGGCCGTATACTCCCATGCTACAGCCATTTGTTGCCATGGCAAATAATCCCATCAAGTTTTTCCCAGGAGAAATTTTCACACCTCTAAACAGCTTTGCCTTCCATCCCCTATTGGTCCTTCATCTCAAACTGGATTGGTTGTTTTTTTTTAAAACCACTCCCAAAACCCAGACTGCTATTGGAGGACAGGACACATTGAAAACCCAGTCAAGTGACTTTATTGGTTACTTCTAAGGCTAAGGGTGGGCTAGGTTTTGTAGCATAGGGACTTGATTGGTTATAGGCCAGCTATGCAGATTTTGCTAATTAATATATAATATATATATAAAAAATAATCCCCTCTCCCTCCCAAAAGAAAAATACACACAAAACAATTTGAGAAAGTCTGAAATATTTATTAAAAAGGTATATATATATATATATATTTATATATATATAATAAATATATATATATATTTAATAAATTTTTAATAAATATTTCAGACTTTCTCAAATTGTTTTGTGTGTATTTTTCTTTTGGGAGGGAGAGGGGATTATTTTTTATATATATATTATATATTAATTAGCAAAATCTGCATAGCTGGCCTATAACCAATCAAGTCCCTATGCTACAAAACCTAGCCTATATATATATATATATATAAAAACATTCTTAACAGCATTATAAACGAACATTAAAACAATGGTGAAACAAAAACAAGTGAACTAAATGTATTTAAAAGGGATGAAAATGTAAAGGAACAAATGTAAAAATATAAACAGTCCAAAGAACATAAATATACGTTAAATTGAATTGGTAAAGAAACAAAAAGGGAAAAAACATGAACAAAATACATTTAAAAGACAGATGTAAAGGAATAAAATACACAGTGAACATAAAAAGGAAAAGAATAAATATACAAATTAAACAATATAAAATGAGAACAATAAATTTATAAGACAAAAAAAAGTGTATATAAAATACACATAAATATTCCAAGTAAACAATATAACCAAATAAAAAGAACAAAGAGCATTATAAACATACATTCAAATGAATGGGGGAAAAGATAAGTGAACAAAATGTTTCTAAAGGAAGGCGACATAAGAGGAACAACAATACAAAACGTGGAGATCAAAAGCAACATGGACATCTAAAAAGGAACAAACATACAAAGTATACAATATAAAACGAGACAAAGAAATCTATAAATTAAAAAGTGTATATAAAATATCTGTAAATGTTCTATATATGGGAACCAATAAAAGTATAAGTATATAAACATAGGAATAAAGAAAATATAAAATGGAACAATTGAATATTAATATTAAAATTATAATTATAAAATAATTGTGACCATAATTGTGTTAATTCTAACACAATGTTGTTTGAGTTTTGAACATTTTTTCAAACTGCTGTGATGGGCTGGTGATGTGATGCGTAGCGTGGGTCAGCCTAGTCTGGTTTGTAGTACCTAGCCTAACCATGCCTTCCATCAACAACAGCATCATCTTCAGACATCAGGGGCCCGTTCTTCGTACGTCGCTAACTCAGTTAGCTGGATTTGATTGTTGACGATTTAACATGATCTCGGATTGTTTGGTTCTTCGAAGCTCATCCTGGACTTGCTGTCATAGTAACAGGTCCGTAAGCTTAAACCTGCTCATGAGCAGGCTTATTTCATGTAAACAGGATTAGATTGCATCTTGAGGTGATACTTAAAATCTGTCCCAGCCACTGCTACTTTATTACAAGAGTTCATTACTGAACCAGGGGCAATAATAATAATTTTAAATAATAATAATAATATAAAAATGTTATATTGTATATGTATATGAGAATGTATATAATATTATGATGTTGTATATAATAATATAGACACAGCCATTTGATTGAGCGATTTATTTGTGATGGAATAATTACTTTATCATTTTATTGGAGGTTTACACACATGTTGTACAGTTAATATGAGCCGTGCATTAATTTAAGTGATCACAGATATTATGGGAGTGGCTTCATGCAGCGCAAGAGATGCAGATAATTTGATCTTGATCCTTAAGAAACTTTAATACTGTCACGTAACAAATCTGCTCCAAATTGAATTAAAAATTAAATTACAACATTGAAATAAAAATGTAAGGGGTGTACAAATACTGTATAAAATAGTGAATATAAATAATTAGTAATCATGTTTAAAAAAAAAAAAAAAAACATTTATAATTTATCTATAATAACTTGTATGTTGGTTTGGTGGTTTGGCTGTTTCCTTATAAAGGTCCAGAAATTCGTGGGGTTTCTATTGTGTCAAGTTTTCTGCCAGGTGGCTTTTGATGATTTCATTACGTTGCTGTCTTGACGCCAGCCAATCGCTGCATTGCTGATCGTGGTTTCGAGTATCGATGCATCTGCCCTCTTCAGGGAACACAAGAACGCGCAGTGATTTTAGATCATTTAATCCAGATATTTTAATCCAATCAGCAAATTCGTTTGAAGAACCAAATTAGCCAGAGATCAGTTATCACGATTAAAAGATCTGGGATCTGTCAAATCATCTCAGATGTAATAAGCAACGTACGAAGAACGGGCCCCAGGTCTATAGTTGCGGTCTTCCACAGGTTCTGTGTTGGTTTGTGCAACCCTGGACCTGGTCTCCAGCAACTGCAAAACATGACAGTAAATTAACCATTAAAACTCAGAGAGGAGTATAGTAACATTCTGGAGGGAAAAAGCTTAACCGGTTTCTTAACTTACCCGTCTCTTTCTCTGACGGTTCTGTGTGATGTTCTTCATAGTGTTTCTTTTCTCTGCCTTTTCAGACTGAGCCAAAGAATACATCCTCAGCAAAGTCTCACAAAATAAAATACATCTTGCGACCTGCCAAATAATACATTAATAATATATAGTTAATGCCAATAAAAGTAAGTAAAACAATTCAATTAAAATGTATTTGTATAGCGCTTTTCACAATACATATTCAGGGTTTTTCCTGGGTCAAAAATGGTCTTCGGTAGTGGCTGACAGACATGGTCGTCCATACACACACATACGCACGGTAAAAAAAAAATACCCTACCCACTTGATCTGCAAGCGCAATACTGACAATAAATTTGTAATAAATTCAAAGAAAGTTTGTAACTTTTGCTTATCTTATTTTGATACCTTGATGTTTGTTT
Organism: Gobio gobio; assembly: GCF_949357685.1. NCBI lineage: Eukaryota > Metazoa > Chordata > Actinopteri > Cypriniformes > Gobionidae > Gobio > Gobio gobio. The sequence continues at coordinate 43,561,718 of NC_137114.1, forward strand.
TTGTTCCTCATTTTTACACTATTTACTGATAATTGTTTGTTTTGGTAATCATATCAATATTAAAAAATAGTATTAAAAAAATGAACAAATAGCCTAATTTTCTGCCATATACAATCAGCTAGCTAACAACAAATTTGTTCTGGGTTCACCTCACTCCAGTCTGAACTAAATGATTTTAGGCTATTTATTTTACTACACATTGTCCACATAAATAAGCTGAAAGACTGTTGATAATTAAAAATAATTCTTACTATCCACTCTTGCTAAATTGGGTAAGCACACTTGTGTTCTCATTTCAGGTGTTGTTCTGAGTAAATGATTAAACTGATTTGTGAGTTCAGTGTTGGACAGATCAGTTGTTCTAACCAGTCGTTAAAATGATTCGGTTCAGAGGAGTCATTAGGTGGCGAATCGGACATTAGCAGACGCGTGTGTGAATCCATCTTTAGAACATTGCGAAAGATTTGTCAACACACAGAAAACACTTCATAACCGGACAGGATTTGTTTCCTGTTTATTTAAAGTATGCTTTATGTCAGCTGGTCAGAGAATCAGTCAATGTTTTTTGAGCGCATTTCACACCCAGCGGTAATTAAAGGAAGACGTCTGATAGCGCCACGTGCAACATGGATTCGGTCTTCCAACCTTTTGATTTTGATTAACGTAATATGTGAAACATTAGAAAGCTAAGAATGCTTATTTTGAAGACAGAGAGCGTGCGAGAGGAGCTCACTGGTCGTTCTCTCTGACACTCAGTTAACTCAAGTGCAGCAGTCATCTACTACATCACTCATAAATCACAATAACTGATCAAATAAGGCTTTGGCGGGACAAAAATTTGTTTTGGCGGCCGGCAAAAAATGTTCAATGTAGGAAAAACCCTGATATTGTTTCAAAGCAACTTCACAGAAAATGCATGCGTCTACATTACAGAAAAAAACAGAGAACATTAAAATAATGACAACATTTTTAAGATTACCTTTTACACATTCAGGGTCAACATCTGTAAAAGTTCTTCAGGATCATGGATCCAAAACTTCTGGATCATGAGGGGGGAAGAAACATGCACACACACAAATGAATATTAATTTGTTTGATAAAACATTAATATTAATTATCAACTTACGGACATGGACTTGCAAAACATACTCACCAGGCCCATACAAAAACTTCACAGTAGATCCAAAATCCTGGTTTGCCTATAATTCTTCAGAGTCCAAGTATGGTGGTTTCCTGTCCTCTCTGCTGAATGAGTACATGATCTCAGATTAATCATTCCAAAGTTCCTTTACATTTATGACAAGCTTGATCTTAAAACTAGCTGACAGTAGGGATGGGCATTATGACCATATAATTATACATACATGAGAAATTTTATTTTACAATAACGATATCACAATATATTTATTTTGATGGATATTTTATTAAAATGCTACAGAATAATACTGCTTTAAAAGTCTTCACTGTATGATATTCAATTAATTAACATCACTTGATTCTTAAAGAAGCAGAAGGTCTTCTCTATTCTTTTGTTGTTTTATTAAAATGATGACAAAGCTGCAGCCCCTTTAAGAACGGATGCACAGAATGACACGCATCCGGGTTTCCCCACGTTAACTTGAACTGTTTGACTTTACTTAAGACATAACTGACTGTTTAAATCAAGTGAATACCTCACATGACAGGGTTTCTGAGATAATTGTGTGCATTTTACAGAAAGATCATTGATTTCGGGATCGCCTGCTGTCTGAGAGAGGCTTATTTTAACACATGCATGTCCCGTTCATTATTCTACATTCATGCATGTTTCCTTGTCAAAATGTCAAAAAGTTTTAGTACAGTCAGTGCTGCGTTATATACGCTATATTCCCATTCCGCAATATAAAAAGGTAATGTTAACGTTTACAGCAAAATCGCTAACAATAGTCAGTATCATCAGATCGCCATAACACCCAGCCCTATCTTAACAATATTACAACACAACAAAACACAGAAACAGAATATGTAAGTTAATCACGATTAGCATATGACTTTAATGCACTACGTTATATCTTGATGAGCAGTAGAAACAATATAAAGGGATTTAAGTTACCTTACCTTCTGCCGTCTGCTGTCCGCCATTGGAAACTTAGTCTGTTCGTATTCATGTTTTTTCATTCTCAGTCGACATCCCACAATCAAAATTCATCCAAAATAAGATTTTAACAGGTTTAAATGGTCAATGCAATGCCATTAATAGACCGACGTGAAGATTAGAAGCCGCGATCGCGTCGCGTCCCCGCGAGCCACGAGCAACTCCAACGACAACGGGTGTATAATTCAAACTGAAGGCGCGCACTGTCATTGGCCAGATTTCTGGATGACGTTCAGATTGACCAATCACGCTCAAAAGAACACGGAAAGACAGCAAATAGCCTTGCAAATATAGAGAAAAACTTGTTTTACACAACAGTTAGAAAATGTGTATATTTATTTTTATTTGCTGTTATATTTAATTAATTGTTCAAGTGGTGTTTTGTGGTGTGGGCAGAGGCCTGGAAGTTTCAACCAGGTTTCAACCTGGAGAGCAGTGCAGATTTGTACTCTTTAAAAACAATTATTGTTTGATATTTAGTTTGCTATATATTTTGTTATATTTGTATCCAGAATTGAATGTAAAACCAGTTTGAATGTAAAAATACACCTTCACTGTAAAACAGAAAATTAAAGTAAAATAACTTAATTTAAATAAGGAAAAATCTGTAAACTAATAGTGTTTTCTCTAAAACATTTAATGTAAATTTCTGTGAAGTTTTTTAACTTTATTTGACTTAAGATATTTGACTTTAATTTTACGGTTTTTGTTTTGCTGCTGTTTTTTTAGGTTTTTATTTTTACAGTGTAAATATAAAACGAATAAGATTTACTTTAAAATGACAAAGAATAATGTTAAATTGTTAGTATGGACATAAACATAAACCTTTAATATAATGAGCTGTTAATTTACAGATATTGTTTGTAATTTTGCATGAATTTGTTATTTATGAAAACAGAAAAATAATACAGTGATGTTCCTGTATAAAAAAAATGAGAATTACTGTAGTTTGTCATTAATGATATAATCCTTAAAACAACAGTCAAGTTGTTTATTTAGATATTGTTTGTAATTTTACATCGTTTTAAACATAATTCAAAATTACAAGAAAATACTGTAAAAAACTGAAGTTTTTTTCTGTAAAATTAGGATTATTTTTATTGGTTGCCTTATTTTTATGGGTAACCTTATTGGTTGCACCTACATCTATTGTGAGGGGTGGATTTCAAACCTCAAAACGCCCCTCTTTTGCAGCGTGTTAAAGTTAAGAATCTTGGAGTGACACTTTATGTTAATAGTTGTAGAGCTGAAAGATCTGCTTGTGTTTCTGTGTTTCTTGAGCAAGTGAATCCCTGCTCTTTTTTATTCCATATTTTTATTTTGAGCATATCAGTTTTCGGTGTTTTTAAAACAAACTTTTTCATTTTCCACATTTCATCTCCTTTTTATTTAATTCTATTATTGCCTACAATTTGTAAAACTTTGCAAAAATTGTTTGGGGATAGTCTAAAATGTTTGGTTAATTATCCTTTGTTAATTCCATTACATTTCTTTGTTTATTTCATTACATATTCAGATTTTTTTTGTGAACGTATATGTTTTTGTGTAATGTATATGCCACCATTCTGATGGTTTGGCCCAGACCCAGGCAACGTGAACCAACCCCACAGTCGGCTTTAGTCATTGCTAGTTCAGTTTAGTGTTTCAGGGCCTTAAGAATTCTTTTTTCTGTTCAAAAAGCTTGTTTGCTTTAGCCTACAGTAGACCAGAGATAATTCTCAATCCTGAAGTCTTCTGAGAACAGCCAGCATAGTGTCAGTCATTAACATATGAAAGGTCTTCTTCACACCTAACAGTCTTCAGTCCTAGCACACCCAGCAGTGTTTCAGCTGTATATGTCCGTGAAATTTCACGGATTCCTGTATACGTCCGCATACGTGAGGTTTCCGGGTTTTTCTGGAAATATACTGTTCCGTGTTACTCTGATCCGCTTTTTCCCACATACATCCGGTAAACATCAAATTACACAGGAGTATACCATGCCCGGATAGTGCCGGATTTCAGTGTTTTCATGCAGTGTGTCGACCCGAGAAGCGATGGCTACTTTAGAAAGTTAACTAGTCGCAAGTTTATAGAAACACTATAGAAGCTGTGATTAAAATATTAAATAATGTTATGTCATTAGGCTATTGTATAGGGTAAATTTAGGCCCTATATGGTGTGAAAATTGTACAGCTGTGGTATTTGTAGCCTATAGGTTTAGCTCAATTTAGGTTTAGCTGTATATTTGTATTTTAGCTTAAAAATGGGTTGAATACATGCGGTTCTGTGTAATTAAATAGCATTCTGTGGACAATCTTATATAGAGAGGAATAGTATGCTATTACTTTATCATACATTTACATGAGCAGACAGATAGCTTTTAAGTCATTACTTATTAACTCATAAGTGTAGCTCTAGATGTGAGTGCAAAGATTTTGCAAACGCAAGTCACAAATACGCTGGGGGCTAAGCCCCCCCTGTCTTCCAATCCTAGTGACGTCCCTGGTGATATCGCTGTGTGTCTCTGTGTCTTCAGTCACTGTAGCGCCTCCTTATTCACCATCTGCTGATCCTGAGGAAACTGGACTGACATCTAAATACTGAGAGTCCTACAATAAAACACACACACAGTCACATATGAGTATGAGACATTACTGCCGTCACATCACATCAGGAGATCATTTCAGAACAAACACAGCCAGAGATATTAGTATATTCATATTACAGCCAGAGATATGAATGAAAAACTGCTAATAGATTAATAACCGGAAATGATAAACATCTCTCTCTTAATCACTTACACACAGAGACACTAAGATATGAAAATATTCATATATTCAGATCATATTCACATCACAGAATTAAACTCTTATTAAAAGGGTTTACAGAGACTAAAATGGAGCTGAATTATTATCTAATATTCTCCACATATGAGGCCTGTTAATGAACTTGGGTCAATTTAAAATCTTTAACCCTGTAAGACCCACTGTTGTAATATTACAACATCAAGTTTTAGCTCTTCTAAAATAAACCTGTAGATATTTTTTTTTTCTCTCTAAGACCACATTTACACAACTGATAGGTCCAATTGTTCAGTCTTGCAATGCTGTTGGATGGAACATTTTGTGAATAGGCCTGTTTACCTGCCCATGAACTCACACAACCTGCGGATTTATCCAGTTTACTGGACTGGATAAATCAACATTCAAGTAAGTAAAATTCCCCAAAATATTTTTTTATGTGATTAGTAATATGTCTAGATCATGCAGATATTAAGGTACTGTTGAATACTTTAATCATATTAGATTTTGAGCTTGTAATGTCAATGTTGTAATTTTACAACATTGGGTGAAAGGGGTAGCAAAATTTACCCGTGCACCTTTCATATTACATGGATGAAATGAACTTCTCACCTGTTCTGTTTTAGTATTTACTTTACACAGAAGTTCTGTGTAAAGTAAATACTAAAAAAACTATATTTTTGATCATTTACAATTTTTAAAATGTCATCTTTGTTACAATTTTGAGTTTTAAATCAACATTTAATTATTATTAAATAATTTCAAGTTGAATTAAGGAATACATTATTTCTTTGAGAATTTGAAAGTATTTGTTTAGCAGTATTTGAAACTATCTGTCTCTTATCATTTATAAAACACACTTAACTGGTTTTCTTTTATGGGCTTTGTTTGCCCAAATATCTATAAGCTAGCCAGACAGTATTGTGTGAATTCTGTGGAACGTGTGAATTCTTTAAATGTGTAAGTATCATTGGGATGTGGAAAATAACCAGTGTTTTTTCCATTTCAGAATGTTACCAGCCAGGAAAGACTGTATTATCTACAAAGTGTATTATGTCATTGATGGCATCCAAAATGGGAACAGTGATTTTGAAATGGATTCTGATACAAGTTAAGAAGATGAATGTGGAGATGCCTGTGAACTGGAAAAGTAAAATAAACAACCCAGTGACCACCCGTGCCATGCCAACAAAATCAAGTCCCTCAAGAACACAAACCATGTTCTGTGACAGGTATCGCTGGCTGATAAAGGATTTTATCAGTCCAAACACTGATTTTTCAGGTCATATCACTAATAATGCTGAGCTTAATACACCACTAGGGTATTTCTGAAAGTTTGTGTCGGAAGATATGAAGAAAATAGAGGACGCTGCAGACACTGTGGAAAAGGCTACACCAACACACTTTGCAGCAAGTGCAATGTCCAGCACTGCTTCTCTGAGGACAAGAACTGCCTTTGGGACTATCATAACTGAATATGGCTATGAACATAGCTAAATTACTTAAATGCCAAAGTTTTCATTCAGTTCATCATGTTTTGTAAATACAATCTAAACATTTTTTTTATAATAAATTATTTTTCATAAAAATATGACTTGTCCATTTATTAATATTGTGTGATTATTAGTGTATACATATGCTACTAATATAATCATTACACCCTGCAAATTAACCCTTAGATGTTCTCTACATTTATTCAGACAGTGAGTGAAATCACTGAAATTCTGCTACCCAACAGACCCAACGTTGCAATATTACAACATTCCCCTAAAAACTTACTAAAATGTTGAAAATGTAAAAAAACATTTATTTCTGCATTAGAGGCCTCCTACAACAACATGTATAAGGTGGACATTTTTTTTTACAGGTTTTCTTCTATATTTGGGTCTTAAGTAAGAATATACTCACAATAGTATAGTTCCTTCAGTTTATAACGTGGATCAGCCTTCAGATCAGAGAGACACTTTACATTAGATTTCTGTAGTTTATTCCCAGTCAGATTCAGTTCTCTCAGGTGTGAGGGGTTTGATCTCAGAGCAGAAGCCAGAGCAGCACAACCTTCTGTGACGCCACAATCCCTCAACCTGTGGAGAACAATGACACAGTTTGAATTGTAGTTCAAGTGTCTGTAGTTTGTTATTCACTCTGGTCTCAGGTCAGGGGCCCTTTTCAGAAAGGAGGTTAAGTGAAAACTCTGAATATGTTAACCCTGAAATGAGGGGAACTCTGAGTTTTCTGTTTGTTCTGAATGGGAGGTATGTTAAACCCGAGAAAGCAGGGTAAGTCAAGCCCGTTTCTGAAAGAGAGGTAACTTATACTCAGAGTCAGTTCCCAGGGTAACTTACTCTGTGAACCTAAACTGGTCTGAAGCAGGTTTTCTTCTGTAAACCCAGAGTTTATTTCGGTCTCATTCCCCCTTTTAAAGTGCCAGCAGTTTAAATACTTCATTCATTCATTCACACTGCAAAAAAAAGTATTTATATCTAGTAAGCCTAGTAAAAAAAAAAGAATGAAATTCAAGAAATGAAATTCTTAAATCAAGATGCATCTTCTATATAAGAAAAATTATATAAGAAATGTAGTCTTGTTTCCTGGGGGGATCTAAATTAACTGTATTTTACTTAAAACAAGTAAAATTATCTGCCAGTGGGATAAGAAAAATAATCTTAATGTTAATGCAAAAGGAAACAAGATGACTTTACTTAACACACTGGCAGATAAATAAAAGATTAAACAATAAATATTTTTTTAAGAAATCCAGACTAAATACCTTATGTTATTTTTCTTATGTAGAAAATGCTTCTTGATTTAAGAATCTTTAGACATTTTGACTGGAAACAACAAGACAAAAATACTAAGAAAAGCATTTGTTGCAGTGCAGGAACATTCATTCATTGCTCATATTTCCATCATGCAGACACGTCAAAGTGACAGAAATGGCATGTCCTTTACAGGATCCTGTAGATGAGGTGGCTGCATTAATTCGTAGAGAGTTAGTCTACATTTACATAGGCAGACATTTTTTTTCTTTTGCCATATCCACATGCATATTTATTTGAGCGGCGTATTCCCATCATCGCACCTTCTGAAAAATGACACGGATTACTGTATGGAATGGAAGGATGCCAGATGGAAGAAGGGCAGTCCAAGATATTATATGCCATGCACCACCACCACAGCTGTTTTATTCACAATGTATTTGGTCATCTTTATTTCCTACAAATACAAAAGCAACAGTTATTCTTTTTCCTGTTGGATTTTATTATTCTTCCTCCATCTCATCTGTCATGGTGCTGGTGTTTTGTAAGCCTCTGCTTTTTTGCTATTGGTCAAAAGTTAATTTAGACTAAATTGACAAAACTAAATATTCAAATACATTTTCAATTACTGATCTGCCCGCATTGTCACTATATGAAACTGAACTCAGCTGGATAACATCACCGTTTTCTCCGGAGAGGCTGTACAGCCGAATCAAATTCTGTTGCATTATTTTCCTGTTTAACACTGTGAAGCTGCTTTGAGACAATCTGCATTGTAAAAAGCATTATATAAATAAAGTTGACTTGAATTTTTTACCCTGATTAAGAAATGTAACAGGTTGGATCAGAGAACAATTAATTATATGAAAAGAGCATTCGACTAATATAGACTATTGTTCGGACGCTCTTGCTTACTGCACCGCGCTTTGCTCTATCACTTCTATATTTTATCTCATAATTTCAACTTCAGCAATTCAGCACAGTGCTCAAACGACAAAGCTTGACTCCAATGATAAAATTAGAAACTCTGGTTACTGGATTAATAAACAAAAAGCGGAATATTTCAACCGACCAGCCTCCCACTGCCTTCAGCTTACATTCCGGGGAAGGGAAAACACAGCAGCCTACATTCAAAAGGATAATAAAATGTCTCTTCTAGAATCTACTTGCTGCTCAAACTGCCACAGACTTTTACAAAGGATTGCAGTTCTTGAAACAAAGTTATTTGCGGAACCATCCAACCAGATGAATCACACAGCAGAGCTTCATCATGAATGCCGTCTGAACACTGCCGGTGAGTCCCATAAATGTAGTGCTACTCAACAGGTAGAGAAACAAGTAACTGATAAACACACTTATCGATGGCACAAACAGGGAGCAAGACCAAAAGGCACTCGAGACATCAGATTGTCATGAGCATCACATATTGCCGCAGTAGCATGCTCTACCCCAGACACAAGGATTGCAAACACTATTTTCCCACCACCAAATATACATCTTGAAAACAGATTTGAAGTGCTAATGAATGTGGGTGAGGAATCCCCAAACGTGATAAATGTGAACGAACACAGATTGAATCAGCCCGCAGCTAACACTAATGCTAACAGGCGCTCAAGGTCGAGTAGACAGCGGCACTCAGCTCAGAGGGCAGCCGAGCCCAGGACTCTGATAGTGGGTGACTCCACAGGGATATTACCACATGCTGCCTTCCACAAGCAACAGTTTCTGATGTAAACAGGGAACTTAAGAACATTCTAATGAAACATAAGACTGCAAATCGACTTATCATTTATGTGGGAAAGAACGATATTCAGAGAGAGGAGTCAGAACTCCTACAGAGGGATTTCAATGAACTTTTTGAAACACTTAGAAAACTGAAAGTTCAGCCGTTCATCAGTGGACCACTTCCAGCAAGAGGAACAAAATAGGTTCCCACGGCTACTTGGGCTTAATACATGGCTGCCAAAAACCTGCAACATGAAGGGAGTGAACTTTATCGACAACTTTAATCTCTTCTGGAGTCAGAGACAACTGTTTACATCAAATAGCCTCCACCCAAACAAACTCGGTGCAAGAGTGCTAAAGGACAATATTTATTTTTCCCTTCATCATCCTTCAGCTGTGTATGCCAACCCACTCAACCTGGATGGCACACACACACCAGTACAGAGTATGGACGATCACAGGACTTCATTTCAGCATCTGAATTGACATGCGGTTGATAACCCCACAAGGACAATGATAACACCACGCAGCCACAACAACCACTTCTCATGGACAGACATACAGAGTGCGCATGCGCAGGTTGTGAGCGCGTTGTTTTGTGTTGGAGCTCCGTCGCATTGATTCATAATCCTTGATTTTCTTCTTAACACTCGCTTACAAACGAATACTTTCTATTATTTACAGCGTGTGAACATATCTCCGATACGATTCTCTATAAAAAACAATCGGATTGCTTTGATATTGCAACTTATATCCGAACTTCCGCTACTAGCCGCGCTAGCATTGCACGCGTGGTAACTTGTTTACACCCGGTAACCACTGAAACCTACAATTCGCCATCGTAGCACATCTGCTACGATGGCGAATAACTCGGATGTGTGTCTAATGTTACCTTTGAGTGCAGGTGAGGACACGTTCGAGCTGCATTCGGTGCAGTTGGAGTTGGAGTCGTTGGAGAAGCAGATTCGCGACCTACTAGACAGACAAGCCGTGCTGAGAGAGCGACGAACAGCGCTTGAAACATCACGTGCCGATGCTCACAAGTCAGTGGATAGTAACCTTTTGACCCCCGACCTCGTCTACTCCGTGTATTTCTCTGCACAGGACCCAAGCACCCAGGACGCGATCATCATCCCTGGTTTCGTTCACTCCGGCACCGACACAGCACCATGGACCCTGGGTGTTTCCACAGCGGAAGACGCGAGCCAGGACCAGAGCTAGGACCTCTCCGCCCCTCCTGGTCTTCGAGATCTCCACCCGGAACCGCTTCTCCCCTCTTCGCGAGACGGAACGCGACGCTGTGGTCATCGGTACTTCCATCGTCCGGCATGTCCACGCTACCTCAGGTAAAGGCAAGGTAATCACTCACTGCTTTCCTGGTGCTCGTGTTCTCGATGTCGCTGCGCAGGTTCCCGAGATCCTGAACGGTGACGAGTGCATTGGAGTTGTCGTGCTGCACGCGGGAACGAACGACATCAGGCTGCGGCAGACGGAGGTTCTGAAGAAGGACTACAGGAGTCTGGTCGAGACGGTGCGCAGAACATTGCCTGAAGCAACGATCATCGTGTCTGGACCACTTCCCACGTACCGACTAGGACATGAAAAGTTCAGTAGATTATTTGCTCTAAATGAATGGTTAATGTCATGGTGTAATGAACAGAAGCTGCTCTTTGTAAATAATTGGAATCTGTTCTGGGAGCGACCTAGGCTCTTCCGTCCTGATGGCCTTCACCCCAGCAGAATCGGAGCAGCTCTTCTGTCGGACAACATCTCCAGGGCGTTACACACCATCATATGACTAGTAAGTCAAAGTCCAAATCACAGTCTTTGCTGTCCTAACTTAATTGACATAAGTACCAATGTAGAACATTATATAGAAACTGTGTCTATTCCTCGTTTAGTGAGGTCAAACATTAAATCTACTGTAGGATCTAGGAAAAATCTAATTGTGATTAAACAAGAAAATCTCAATATTAGTGAACAAAAACAATTTTGTACTAACTTAATTGACATAAGTACCAATGTAGAACATTATATAGAAACTGTGTCTATTCCTCGTTTAGTGAGGTCAAACATTAAATCTACTGTAGGATCTAGGAAAAATCTAATTGTGATTAAACCAGAAAATCTCAATATTAGTGAACAAAAACACAGATGGTCACAGATAATAGTTTCAATGTACTTTGCCTTACTGAAACCTGGCTTAAGCCAAATGATTATTTCGGTCTAAATGAGTCTACTCCACCAGGATACAGTTATAAGCATGAGCCCCGTCTGATTGGTCGTGGCGGTGGTGTTGCAACAATCTATAGAGATATTCTTAATGTTACTCAGAAAACAGGTCACAGGTTTAATTTGTTTGAAGTACTAGTGCTAAATGTTACGCTCTTAGATGTAAGAAAGAAATCTGTATTATCTCTAGCCTTGGCTACTGTATATAGACCTCCAGGGCCCTATGCTGATTTCCTAAAAGAGTTTGCAGACTTTCTCTCAGATCTATTGGTCAACGTCGATAAAGCATTAATTGTTGGAGATTTTAACATACACGTAGATAACACAAATGATGCGTTAGGGGCTGCGTTTACAGATCTATTACTGGTCACTGGTCCCACTCATCGTCTTAATCACACACTAGATTTAATTATATCACATGGAACCAACCCAACCGATATAGATATTATACCGCAAAGTGATGACGTCACTGACCATTACATGGTAACTTGAATACTGCGTACTGCTGAAATCTGTCATGTTGCGCCACGTTATCGACCAGGCAGAACAATCCTTCCAACCACTATAGATAGATTCTCAAATACCTTACCTGATCTGTCTCAGCTGCTAAGTGAACCCAAACAAACAGATGAACTAGAGGAAATGACTAGCAGTATGAGCACCATTTTCTCTAGTACATCAGAAATTGTTGCACCAATTAGATTAAAAAAGGTTAGAGAGAAAACTAAAGCACCATGATACAACAGTGCTACACATGTTATCAAGAGAGAAACTCGTAACTTAGAGCGTAAATGGAAACAAACTAATTTAGAGGTCTTTAGAATCGCGTGGAAAGATAGTATGTCACGTTATAAAAAGGCCCTAAAAGCAGCCAGGGCTGAGCATCTCAGCAAACTAATAGAAAATAACCAAAATAATCCAAGGTGGATTAGACTAACCGTGGCTAGACTAACAAATAAACAAGCATCGCCTGAGCAAAATATTCCGTTACAGTTTAGTAGTAATGATTTTATGAATTTCTTCACTGAGAAAATAGAAAGCATCAGAAACAAAATTGTAAATGTACAATCTTTAATGATATCTTATGATTCAACCGCAATTATCGCCCCTCAAGAACTACTACACCGCTTTACAACTATAGGACAGGAAGAGCTAAATAAACTTATCATTGCATCTAAACCAACAACATGTTTATTAGATCCAATACTCACTAAACTACTGAAAGAGTTGTTACCTGTAGTGGAAGAGCCTCTTCTCAATATTATTAACTCGTCTTTATCTTTAGGTCATGTTCCAAGAATATTCAAGTTGGCAGTCATAAAACCTCTCATTAAGAAGCCACAATTAGATCATAATAACCTAGCAAATTACAGACCAATTTCAAATCTTCCATTTATGTCTTAAATACTAGAAAAAGTTGTGTCCGCTCAATTGTGCTCTTTCTTGCAAGAAAATGATATCTATGAAAAATTTCAATCAGGATTCAGGCCGCATCATAGCACAGAAACTGTGCTCGTTAAAATCACAAATTATTTACTTCTAGCTTCTGACCAAGGCTGTATCTCAATACTAGTTCTACTCGATCTTAGTGCTGCGTTCGATACTATAGATCATAAAATACTCTTAGATCGACTTCAAAATTACACTGGTGTTCAGGGACAGGCATTAAACTGGTTTAGATCGTACTTATCAGACCGCTACCATTTTGTCTGTCTAAATGGGGAAAAATCAAAGATAATGTCAGTAGACTATGGGGTGCCGCAAGGATCCATGTTAGGCCCTCTGCTATTCTCAATATATATGCTGCCACTTGGTAATATTATAAGAAAACATGGAATCAATTTCCACTGTTATGCTGATGACACTCAATTATTTATTTCATCACGACCAGATGAAAACGCTAAATTATCTAAACTGACAGCGTGTGTTGAAGATATTACATACTGGATGACGTGTAATTTTCTGCTATTAAATTCAGATAAAACAGAGGTATTACTTATTGGTCCAAAAAACTGCCCACAAAACCTCTCACAATACAACTTTAACTTGGAAGGATGTCCTGTCACTTTATCCGCTACAGTAAAAGACCTGGGTGTTATATTAGACCGCAACTTGTCTTTCGAAAATCATATTTCATATGTTACAAGAACGGCATTTTTCCACCTTAGAAACATTGCTAAGCTACGTAACATGCTATCTATTTCGGATGCAGAAAAGTTAGTTCATGCATTTATGACCTTGAGACTAGATTACTGTAATGCTTTATTAGCTGGTTGTCCTGCATCATCAATAAACAAGCTACAGTTAGTCCAAAACGCAGCTGCTAGAGTTCTTACTAGGTCAAGAAAATATGATCATATAACACCAATTTTATCATCTCTACACTGGTTACCTATTAAGTTCCAAATCAATTACAAAGTATTGCTAGTGACCTATAAAGCCCTAAATGGTTTAGCACCAGTATATTTAACGGATCTTCTATTGCCCTACAATCCATCGCGCTCTTTAAGATCACTAAACTCGAGGCTTCTGGTCATTCCTAGGATATCTAAGTCCACAAAAGGAGGGAGGGCATTTTCACATTTAGCTCCTAAACTCTGGAATAGTCTTCCTGATATTGTTCGAGGTTCAGACTCGCTGTCCCAGTTTAAAACTAGATTAAAGATGCATCTCTTTAGCCAAGCATTCACATTATAATAACCTTTTATACTACAGTTAAATCGGATCAAAATCCTTAATGTTCTGAACAGCATCTATGCTAATTATTTCCCATCTGCTTTTCTGTTGTTATCTCGGGACACTAGTCCCGAGGTAAATAGTTTGTCAGCTCCAGTTTGTATCCAGCCTCTCATAGAGACTTCAGATGCCCCAACACCTGTGAAGAGACGACTCAACGCCAGCGTTGTTATGGCCTAAATTAATACATGATTGATTAACTTTTTCTAACATTTATATTTAACATTCTCTTTCTAACATTTTTCAATGTACATTTATGAAATGCACTTTCTGTAAAGCTTCTTTGAAACAATGTGTATTGTGAAAAGCGCTATACAAATACATTTGAATTGAATTGAACATACTCCCAGCTGAGCCCCGCCCTCAGAGCTCACCACAGACAGACTGTGACAGATTAGAACTGCTCCAAGTGACACAGATCGAGGCACTAACAGTAACATCTCAGCCCAGACTGTGGAGTCTGTGGAGGCACTGGTAAAAATGGGGACCATCGGGGGTCAGACTGGTGAACTTTTACGCCTTATATGTGGTATGAGCAATAAGCTGGAAGAAATGTCTAAGTCACTCCATGAACCGGACGATAACATATTGCAGCTTCCGGTAACACCAGAGCAACAGCCCCCCTCACCAGACATGTTATTCCTCTCTACAGCATCCCCGCTTCTGAGCTTCACAGAGAAAATTGATTTTGTTTATAATGGAACCAGACAATCACACTCGATCGCTGCGAGCCCCCAGATATCAACCAAAGAGTGTCCAGCCCCACAACCACCAAAGACTTTGGGCCCAGCTCGCTCTGCCCCTCCTCCTGTGAGATTTATTCGGTCACAACGCCAGGGCACACACCCTCCTCCATCTGCAAAAACAACAGATACCAGCTCGCAGTGATGTGTTTTGGGTCCTCGCAACTTCAACAGCAACCTTACCAAATGTTTACAAAACAAGCGTGAACCCAGTGTGCCTGTCTCTTTCTCTATTTCTGTTCTGTTACGAGATAGAAAGTCTAAGGCCTTCTCAGGCCGTATGGCAAACCTATCTAATCTGCTGCCTGTTACTTGTCAAACTAAGATTACTGTGGGGAAAAAAAATAAAAATGAATACTTTTAAGTTAGCACTTTTAAACATCCGTTCACTTAAAAACAAATAATTTCTAGTCAACGACTTAATAACCACAAACAACCTAGATTTTTTGCTTCTAAATGAAACGTGGCTAGAAGACAGCAGCAGTGCAACAATCCTCAATGAAACAGCCCCTCCTAACTTTACTTTTATGGGTGTCTGCAGAGCAGTCAGGAGGGGTGGGGGGGGCGCTGCTCTTTTTAAAGATGTCTATCAATGTAAGCAAGTATCATTTGGTGACTATTTGTCTCTAGAATATCTGGGCATTGTGCTAAAAGGTGCTCCACGCATCCTGCTTATCATTATTTACAGACCTCCAAAATATTGTCCAGCCTTATTATTGATGACTTTACAGAGCTGTTATCAGCAATCACATCTGAGTATGACTGTTTTGCTATTGCTGGGGATTTTAACATTCACATTGACAATGCTGAATCCAGTACAACAAAAGATCTCATGACCGTTCTTGACACTTTTGATTTGACACAACATGTACACGGACCCACACATGATCGTGGACACACTCAAGATTTACTTATCAGTAAGGGTCTAAACATTTAATCAATAGTTATTAAGGATGTGGCACTGTCTGATCATTTCTGTATTTTCTTTGATATATCAATCTCTCCTGCCATTGAAACTAGATCTGTCTCTGTCAAAAAGAGATGCTTAAATGAGAACACTAGTGTGCTGTTTATGAAGGCTATATCTCTAACAACAAGCATATCAGCAGATTCTGTTGATTTTCTCCTTGACTCTTAACTCAAAAGTTAAGAGTGTAATTGATGATATTGCTCCTGTGAAAGTCAGAAAAAAGAGTGGCAAACAAAAAGCACCTTGGAGAAACTCAACAGCAGTGCAATTAATGAAAAGACAATGCAGGAAATCTGAACGCATGTGGCGAAAGACAAAACTTGTAGTCCATTATAAGATCTATAAAGACAGTCTTCGTGCATTCAATGTGGAACTAGGCAAAGCTAGACAGACCTTTTCAAATATTATAAACAGAAACATAAACAAAACGCGCACTCTTTTTGCTACTGTAGAGACACTAACAAACCCTCAGAGTCACATTCCCAATGAAATCCTCTCAGACAGCAAATGTAGTGAGTTTGCTTTCTTGCTTTAGAATGAGATTTATGCTGATGTTCAATGGAGCTGTTTGAAACTGTCATGTGCTTCAGCACTTAACAGACACACACACACATGAATGTGAGATAATGATATAAGGACGGATCTGACTGGAGAAACAGTCTCTTACACCTATAATACACTCATACAGGAGGACATTGGCTTCACAGGACCCACGTGTCCCCATTACAAATCATTTATTAACTCTTGTGATCAAACACATAATTATGTCATGTTTTGGTCTCATCTGGCAGCTTATAAACTGAATAGATGTTTGATGAACTCAATAGAGATATTAAAAGTCTTCAAGTAAGAACTACAGTCTACACATGCATTGAGATCATGTTAATAAGCTTCATTTCCTCTGGATCATCAACCATTACCTTCAGTTTTATGGTATTTGATGTTTGTGTTCCACTTTCATCAATTTCCTTAAATAATGCTTCGCTCAGGATATTAGAAGAAAGCAAACTGCTCTTGAAGGAAAAAAGGCTGAAACTCTGATGCTCCTGTAAACCAGTGTGTGCAAAAGGCCATGTTCAAGTTAAAATTATTTCATTATAATAGTTGTACAGCGTTCTGTTTATGTGTTGCGTCAGCCGAGTAGGCAGAGTTTAATCGGAAGTTTCGTGAATTCTGTGAAAATAACGTGATATCAGATATATGGCAATGAAGGAAAAGGAAGAAATGCAGTGCGTGTTATCATTTTAAATAAACAAAGCCAAGTGGATTAAGGATTAAAGCTATAGAATGACCATAGAGTCAGATGTTGAGCAGTTTGGCATTTTCAGATGTGATGGGAGGTCAATGTTGTGTGATTGCTCCGTTGGTTGGTGGAATTGTATGGTGAATACCATTACGTGCGTCATTGCAGACTGTAAGTGTTCTATTTCATTATTCAGTCTAATAATCATTATCTAATATGCTGTTAGATGAATCAACAAGATATTTCTTAAGTTGTAAAAGAACAGCTGCTATATCATGCATTTATCATATGTTTACGATGTCTCTGTTATTTGTGATAATGACGCAGCACTTTGTTGTACGAATCATATCACGAAACTAATCGAGATTTGTTTGTTTCATTGTAGAACCACGTTTATGTTTATCCAGCTGACCATGCTCTGCACATATACACACACCCATCATGCGCACTGAACACCGCTGCACAGAGAGCTACAGGCCTCACTGTTAATATCTCATCACATTAAGCCTATCAGGACCAGAGAAGGATACATACTGAAGTGTGACCGCCTGTTTGAATTCCAATGTGATGACATCTCCTATGAGGATCGACTTTTGAGGATATCTGCACCCTCCTTTCATTAAGTGGACTTTTTCTGGAATACTTGGGACTTGCTAAGACTGAGTAGACTTAATTCCACTACGTCACTGCCTAATTTCATCATATCATCGTATCTTTTGAATCAAAGCATAGAGTTATATTGTTTGGTTATTTTTCCGTAGGCCTATGCCGTTTTATTTACTTGCATTTTGTTGACATTGTGAACAAATAAATCATTCTTTCATTTTACCAATCAATACATTGAGTGAAACTGATCCATGACTCTGGCCTCTTTACTCCTCTTCTAATCATTGGACATCAACTGAGTAAATAGTTCTGAAAGGTGATTGAGAATCGTAATAGTAATCAGTGCATACTACAGTCTTCAGTACACAGTGTGTTGATTCTCACTATTTACCTTTAAAGGGGGGTGAAATGCTATTTCATGCATACTGAGCTTTTTACACTGTTAAAGACTTGGATTCCCATG
Source organism: Gobio gobio (assembly GCF_949357685.1). NCBI lineage: Eukaryota > Metazoa > Chordata > Actinopteri > Cypriniformes > Gobionidae > Gobio > Gobio gobio. Next base: position 43,580,112 of record NC_137114.1, read on the forward strand.
GACAAAGTTTCACAAAAAAGGTTTAACATTTGATGGACTATTTCTGTGCCAAAAATATTCCTTCTGGTTTGTCCCAAGTTGTCAGAAAGCTTTTTTCAAATATGGGTCTGCGTGACGTCAACAATGGCAGAATGTCCTTGTATGGGCTCTTCTCCTGGAAGGGCGTGCGCGACGGGGCCCTAATGCTGCGTTCACACCAAACGTGAATAGAGCATCTGGAGCAAATTATTTCAATGTTAAGTCAATGTAAAGATTCGTTGACGCACGTCTGGAGGTCCTGCGGCGCGATAGACGCGTTTTACACGTTAAATTGCATAGCCTACAATAGTACATAAACCAAATTATGTCCTCATGAAAAATGAGTAAACATACTGTTATGATCTTGAAGTTATTTTATTTTATCAACTAGCTTTGTGTATACGGTCTATCTCTGTGTGTAGATGTATGTTTGTGTTGCAGATTGGTGTTTCATCTATTAATCACCCGAAGACTGTGATTGGTCCAGCCAAGCACCTGATCCAGACATAAGGACCGCCCCAAACACTCATTCAGTGCTTCATGCCATTTTGTGCCGTCGGTCTTCATGACATTCTGTGTGTCGTCGTACGTGGTGTTTTTTGGCTTCGTTTGAATTAGAGATTTTTATCAGAGAGATTGATAGTATTTCTGTGAAACTATGAAGTTTGTTTATTTGGTGAGCCTTTGTTTGATTCTCCAGTTTTTCCTGATGTTTGTTTGTTTGTTTGTTTGTTTGTTTGATTTTTGACCTGGTAATATATCTTGATTTATTTGCCACTCAATGTTATATCTATTTTCTTTAAACATTGTTTTGTCTAATTAAGGGATGTAGGGGGTTTGACGCCAATTTATTTATACCTCATTTTGAACCTTTGTTTATGTTAAAGGGAGATAGGGAAGCTAACTGTATTTTGTTTTCTTTATTTTTGTTATAGGTAAATTAGTTTCTAAAAGAAGTTTGTTTTGTTTGTTATTTTGGCCTTGTCTGCCCCTGACGCTAAACCCTTATTTTTGTAAATAAAAACGTATTATTTAGAATTCTCTCTGGTGTGGACTCTCTTCCTTTTTCTGTTACGGCTGAACCCTAGCGGTCGTAACACATTCACATAAATGTTGTAAAACTCGCATTGACAAGCCGATAAGCACATACAGTTAGAGTGCATACCATTGAGACCTCCTGCTATAGACGTTGTTGCTGCTGCTCCTGTTCAATTTCAGCCTCTAGATCTCATTCTGGATAATATATGTATGGCTAAATCTGATTGATCTCCATGGTTTACAGGATAACGTTTTTTCCACATTTAAGGGAGCTTTCAGACACTCTCAACGCAGCTGCGCGGCACCCTCGTGATTCTTTAGCAGATGATACGCCTCCAGCTGCTCCGCTTTATTCGGAAAGACTCTGTACAGCGTATCTTTCTTTTATAAATATAATACAACTAAAGACTTTTCGGAGATATGATGCATGCAATACTACTCTATAGGCACTCAAGATTGACTGAAACTGAGTGAATTTCATAAATATCATGACATTTATGAGAACACACTGAGCTCATGGGATTGATCAAAACAAGTAAAAATAAGATGAAAATAGACTTTAACACAGACAGAGGCAAGTAAATGAGTTACTAAACAGAAGCAACTGAACCTTCAGTAAATGTCATGCGATGTGATCAAGATGAGTAAAATTAACTTCATCTTCAGTCATCAGAGTCATTTGTGCTGAGATTTAGTGTGTTAACATAACGTTTTATTTGACAAGATGATTTTAGTCCAAAAATGTACATTAAAGGACATGTTTTGGACAAAGGACAAAGACACGTGTGACTATCAGAGAGATGATCTTACCTCAGTTCCTCCAGTTTACAGTAAGGATCCTCCAGTACAGCAGAGAGAAGAGTCACTGAATTTGATATTTTATTCCCAGACAGATCTAGTACTCTCAGGTGTGAGGGGTTTGATCTTAGTGCTGAAGTCAGAGCAGCACAACCTTCATCTGTGATACCACAATCCCAAAACCTGTAGAGAACAATGACACACTCTTCACTCTCTCAGTTCAGATCAGTTCAGCAGTAAATCATTATTAAACAGAAAGTACAAACTTAACACAAATCAATAAGTTTGATGGATCAGGATCTGTATTTTTGTCTAATGCTAAATCTATTTTAGTTAATGACAGCGTTTACAACCAATAGTATCCAGCTGCAATATTAAATAAATATTAATTAATAAAACGTATTGATTTCGTTTTCAGGGATGAAAAGACTTTTATATTTTCAAGTCTTTCTGCAGAAACGCCATATGGGCTTAAGAGTCACACTTTTTTGTGTTTTAAGATGATTATTTGTTGTTTGCATGTTTTTTTATTATGTGCCATTTAAATTCATTTTAAACCTATTATTTTAGAAATACTTTATAAATGTCCTCTTTGTTTTCATTCAGAGAAACATGTTTCACTTGTTCCTATTTATAACAACATGAACATAAAGGAAATAATATGATTGAATATGCAGTCAAATGGGAAACACTTTACAACATGTTAAACATTTAATATATTTTTAAAATATTAAAAAAGTTGTAGTTGAAGTAACAGTAAACTATAGTGTCCATTAACATTAAATCTCCTCATTCTTTGTGTCAGTATTATTTGTAACATGAATGTGAAGGAAATAATACTAACATAGGCTACACTATACCGGTCAAAATAAGTTTCAGACCAATATGATTTTGTAATTTTTTAAGAGAAATAGAGAAATATTGTGAAATATATTTACAATTTAAAATAACTATTTTGTATAACTACTTTTATAACTGTTTTCTATTTGAATATATGCAATTTATTCCTGTGATCAGATAAAAACTGTTCTTTTGGAGAAAAAAAAATAAAGAACTGTTTTCATCATTGATAATAATCATAAATGTTTCTTGAGCAGCAAATGATCATATTAGAATGATTTCTGAAGGATCATGTGACACTGAAGACTGGAGTAATGATGCTGAAAATGCAGCTTTGATCACAGGAATAAATTACATTTAATTTTTTGGGGGGTATTTTAATAACATAAAATGCAGCCTTGGTGAACCTTTGAAAACAGTCACTACATCCCAGTCAACTCCAAAATCAAGTCTGTTTAAAGTCCCTGTAAAGTCAAAATTAAGAATGTGTTCTGAGCTTGTCACACCACAGACAAATGTGTTATTAACCACCCAGCCAAATATGAATCATAAAAAAATCCGCCAAGTAAATAAAATAGCTAATCAAAATCTTGAAAAAATAAGCAGCATTCTCTGCTCACAAACGCTGGGGGCGTGTCCGCTGTCTGCGCTAAAACCACGCCCACTCGCGGGAAAGCTGCCGTTAGCACACAAGACAACACTCACATACAGTTCACGACAGCACCAGATGTCGGCGGGAAGGGAGGATGAAGGTCGGCGCAGGAGATAAACAGTGTTTTCTTGTATATTATGAGCAATTTGGTGAACAAATGACACAGTACATCTGTTTTTTTAAGTCATAATTATGCTCTTTTTGCGGAACCTTCCGACCCCTTTAAATGAATAGATGAGATTTTATAAATACTCATTGCTAGGAGAGAGCAAAGCAAAAAACACAAACTAGTTATTTGATCATTTTCATTTTGTTATGCAAGCGCTACATTTCATCTACAACATTCTTTCCAGATGATTCAATCTGAATCAAAATCTTCCCCGTTCTTGTCTCATTAAAAATCTTACTGAATCAATGAAGACAGAAAAATAACCATTCAACACCCCTTTTTTTCATTAGTAGACTGTAAGAAACTATAAATCACTAAAATTAAATCTGTCTTCATCTGTCTGAGCTGGAGAGTTGACCAGCAACGATTTCCTCTTCAAACCCTTCAAAACATAGACACTGGTTCTCATTCACTAATAATTGCATGGATTTAGTATTTGTACGCACAGGAGAACTTCTCACGAAAAAACACTGCCTAACTCACAACACACACATACACACATACACACATGAATTTATTCTCAATCTTGTTCTGATGTTAGTGGATTTGGAGTATTAATCTAAATGAGCAGCCGCTGCACAAGGATAGTTATTTGCATATAACACGCCCCTACCATCTCCATATAAGGGCTTTCCTTTACAGCCTTTCGTCACTGGTCAAACATATGCAGACTCTCTCGCCAGATCCTCGAACAATGTCAGGTGTGCCATTCTTAAAACCAGTTCAAACACAATAAACACCTTTTATACGCACCCAGATTACAGACTCTCATTAGCAGCTGCACACACACACGTATATCTGCGTTATTCAGAGAAACCTCGCCGCTGAAGCTATAACACAGCTTTCTTATAAATATATGCAAGATTAAATTAAATAGTATTATAATAAATAATAATATAATATATAGTCGTGTTAAGATGAAATATAACTTCTTAAGGCCACACAGAAAAGTGTTTTTTGCGCACGAGTGGTTCCAGTTGTTCCTACATTCTTTGGTAAATTTAGAATAAATTTTAGTACGGAAGTTTTTGGTGAATCAAGATTTGCTCATGAAAACGCAGATTTACACATGCATAGTGAATGAGACCCAATGTATTTTTCTCTGATTTTGACACCATCTTCCTTAGATCTTATTTAGATCCGAGTAGAAGGGACGTGCTACTTGGCCGTCGGATGTCGAGCGTCTGCTTGGTGGGTCAGGGCAACATTGGACCCAGACACGGCCAACGTGAGCCAACTCTGCAGTCTGCTTTCGTCGCTACTAGCTGGTCGGCGTCGGTTTGGTGTGTTCCTTGCTTTACATTGAGTCAATGAATCTCCCTTCTCATTTTTCTTTTCAGTATTTTAATTCTTCAAATTCATTATTGTTCTACCTCTTTCAACAACCGCATTCAATATTTGATCTTATCTAAGAACACAACTGCACTGTTCTCAGTTCTGACTGTTGCGCTCAAGTCTGTTTAACCCTCATGCACGGTTCGATTTCTGCTTACAACACTAACTGGATTCAATACAATTCCTCAAAAATCACACTATGAATAAAAACATACAATCAGGTACAAATAATGAACTTTTAATATCAATACTTTTTACACATTAAAATGAATAAATATCTGAATTTATGATTTATAAAAAGGTTTTTAACCACTATTTTTATGAGTACCCCTCCCCTCATGTTACTGAGGAGTCAGCTGAACTCACAGCAGCAGAAAGAGACTGAACACTTCAAATATACTTTACATTGTGATTCATGTGTGAGAGTCAAATATAATCTTACCACAGTTCCTCCAGTTTACAGCGAGGATCCTCCAGTACAGCAGAGAGAAGAGTCACTGATTTTCCTATTTTATTCACAGACAGATTCAGTACTCTCAGGTGTGAGGGGTTTGATCTCAGAGCTGAAGTCAGAGCAGCACAACTTTCATCTGTGACGCCACAATCCCTCAACCTGTAGAGAACAATGACACACTCTTCACTCTCTCAGATCAGATCAGATCAACAGGTACAAATCACAATTTTAATCATACTATTAAAATGTCTACATTTCAATTTAAGATTTATCACATTCATGAAAATAAAGACATTTAAAAAGCTTTTAACACCTGTGCTTCAAATCACAATTACATTTACTCATGTTACTGTAATTA